>NC_079497.1:112530473-112853437 GCF_030052815.1 Hevea brasiliensis | reverse complement strand
CCAAGATGCCAGAGGAAACAACCTCTTGACTGGTGTTAACTTTGCCTCAGCTGCTTCTGGTCTCTATGATGGCACCGCCAGGCTATATGTAGAAAAATACTCTCTCTCTCTCTCTCTCTCTCTCTCTCTCCGTATCAGTATCAGAGATTACTTGAATTTTTCTTGTGGATTATTCTGTAGGGTGCCATTCCATTGACCCAGCAGCTGAAGTACTACAAGGAATACCAAACAAAAGTAGTGAACTTGGTAGGAAACGCCAAGGCAGATGAGATATTATCTGGTGGTATCCATCTGTTGAGTGCTGGAAGCAGTGATTTTATTCAGAATTACTATATCAATCCCCTTCTTAATGGAGTCTACTCAGCTGATCTCTTCTCCGATAGACTCATGCGATTTTACTCAACTTTCATTCAGGTATTAATTGTATTACTAATTCTTTGCTTCCTGACAAAATATTTGAAAAAGAAATAAAAATAAAAAAGCTCATGCGTTGGGTAAAGCCTATCAAAAAATACCTGCATTTTGAACATCTTAGGCAGATGTCAATTCTATATAAAGCTGGCCGGAACTGCAGGTTCGGCTTCAAGAGTTAGGGCTAACTGAGATTGGACTGAAGGATCTACTCCAATCTTGATTTCGATTCGAACCAATTTAATCCAATTTTGATAAAATTCAACAATTGAATTTTTCATTTTTTTTTTAACGAATAACCGTTTTGACCCAAGTCGGACCATCTCATTCAAGACTGGTTTTGATCAATTTGGATTTCACTAACCCTTAAAGAAATTCCTGTCCGTCAGGTACATAAACCTAGTAGGACAGGAATGGAAATGCCATCCCCACTGTGCTCCATTCCCATTTCTAATCTCATGTGCTGAAGTGTGAACAACCGAATCTGCCAACAAAAATACATAAAAATTAACCTGTCAATATCATAGGTGGGAATGTACACATCAATATCATGATGTTGATCTCAAACTTGTACATGAAACTCAGTTTGGTATCTAAACTAACGAGAAATCCTTTTCTTTAGTTCTTTCATAGCACAAAGTAGTTGCTAACAGGGATGGTGATTGACACAGAATCTATACGGACTGGGAGCAAGAAGGATTGGAGTGACAAGCCTACCACCAACAGGGTGTTTGCCTGCAGCTATTACCCTCTTTGGTGCAGGAAGCAATCAGTGTGTTGAGAGGTTAAACCGTGATGCCATTGCCTTCAACGAGAAATTAAACAGCACTTCCAAAAGCCTGGCAAACAATCTACCCGGCCTCAAACTTGTGGTCTTTGATATCTATGAGCCCCTCTTGGATATGATCTTGAAGCCCAGTGATAATGGTAATGTACCTTTTCTGCAACAACCAGATAGTTAATGCATCGAGTACAACTCAACTCAACTCAACTAAGCCTTTATCCCAAAAATTTGGGGTCGACTATATGGATTCGCTTTCTCTACTCTAAACGATTTTGAGTTAAATCCTCAGAAATGTGTAATGCTTCTAGGTCATGTTGTACTACTCTCCTCCAAGTCAATTTAGGTCAACCCCTTTTTTTCTTTCTATCCTCTAACCTAATGTGCAAAAAAAAAAAAAAAAAAAAAAAAAAAAAAAATTCACACACACACACACACACACACACACATATATATATATATATATATATATATATATATATATATATATATATAATGCCAATTCTTTCACTGTTACACAGATCAAATATTAATAGCTAGATAAATATAGTTGAATAAAACATCAATTCATCTTGTGATAATTTGTTGTCTTGTCACAGGGTTCTTTGAGTCGAGAAAGGCTTGCTGTGGAACAGGAACTTTAGAGACATCAGTTCTCTGCAATGCAAGGTCTTTGGGAACATGCTCAAATGCTACACAATACGTGTTTTGGGATGGATTTCATCCTTCTGAAGCTGCTAATAGTGTCTTGTCTGGTGATTTACTAACACAGGGATTCGATCTCATTTCTTGAAGCAGCTCCCACTGTAGTTGAAACAATTTGCTACTATTGTATTACTGTCATCTTCTTACATATATGCTATGTATAATGTCATCACAATACATAGGTGCTTTGCAGATTGTGGTATCATCTCATAGTTATGTAAAAACTAGTTAGCCACACATGGCTGGATGATTTTATGTTTGCACCTTTTGTAGACGAATAGGCTTCTCTTTAATGATACAATTATGGTTGTGTGAGTACTTTGTTTTGGTTAACTTGTGCAGCTGAATTGTTCTAGAATGAAAATATCTTGAGAACCTTTCAATTTTTTTGTTCTTAAAGAATGTTTCCTCAAATGGATCTTTTTCCATTTTCTTTCCAGCCAATAAAATAAAACAGTTCTCTATGTGCTTAAGATTGACCATGCATGGGGAAGAAATAGAATAAATGATGCTTTATAACAGTCTCTTGTGATCGCTCACGTGATAAATCGTCATAGCAAAAAGATATTCCAACAATGGATAGCAATTACTTTTCAATGTATCAAAAAAGGGGAAAAAATAACGGATAGCAATGAGAACTACGAATTACAGATGCAGGCAACATAAAACAAAAATATTCACCTGAAATGTCAATAACTCAAAGATCCATAAATCCCTAGGAAAGTTCAAATCCAGTGTTGGAACTGATTGCATATAGAAGTTTTGCTCTCAAAGTGCTCGCTCGTTTGTATGTTGGAAGCTATAGTCATCCAAAGATCAAGAAAACACAGGAATGACCAAGATTAGATATATGATACACACACACATCCTCCCACACGTATTTTGACAGGAAACTTAGATAAAAGATGCTGGATGTTGTCAGCCCCGAGTCTTGCATTAATAGTACCTTGAGAGTATTGTAGCATGTAGAAGCTGATGGAAGACGTTCTACATCTTGTCCTCCAAATGAGGCCCAAATAGAGGCATCACATGCAACCTACATAAAAATCAGATTCCTGATTTCAATTCCTTTTATTATAAAATTAGGATTTTTTTTTTTTCTCTCTTGTTCATCTCTCTGTATTCTTTTAATCCTGTTATTTTCTTTGTTGAAAGTGAGGGAATTTTTGAGAATGGATTTGAAAGAATCCAGTCCGTACAATAAAGAAAAGACAAAAAACAGATCTGTAAGATTTTCTAGAAGCATCTGCCTATGTCTGCAAGCATAAATATCAAATCACTTAAAGAATCATTGCCCCATCACAGTAACCAATTACAATTCTCCAAGAAATCTCACAATAGATATTTTTGCAAGAGAAATATTTATATCATTTTATATTACAATTAAAATAAAAGCTGCCCCCTAAAAAGACATCATGTATAGCTTGTTAGGGCACAGCTTTTATTTTAATCCAATCAAAGATCTTAGCACATCATTTAATGGATCAATTCATTCAGCAGGAAAGCTGCCCATTACCTGAACCTAAGAGAAAAATAACTATTAAAACTTGACATATTAACCCTTGAATTTTTATTTGTGTATCTATTGAATCCAATTTGTCCATGCATATGCAAAAAAAAATTAAATTCAATCCACCACTTTCTATCTTTTGTCATTTATTAATCTATAAGAAAACATTTAACACTCCAGAGCTGCTTTTGGGACAAATTGGACTCGATATTTTCAAAAATAGAAATTCAAAGGCCCAATAGGTCAAAATAATAGTTGAGGGACTTTAATAGATCTTTTCTTTAAAGTAAAGCTTCTATATGGATTATTCCAAAAGAAAAGGACAAAAGGTCATTCAATTTTATGTTTGCCTTTGTTTCAAGCAACTTTCAATGTTCATAGCATTCTTTTTGTAATGCAAGTGTGCAAGGGTTGGCACAATTTTTCAGTATTGCAGAGAAAAGGGGGGAAATCATCTTTTCTGTGTGCCCCAAATAATACATCTTATTCACCATTTTATGATCAACATAGCAGATCTTGAGATGCATTTCCACAGAACAGCATGAAACAATATATCATACTAAAACCATCAAAATAGCAACTCAAGCATTAGAAATTTCTTGAAGCACACAATCAAAGCCTCATTACTATCTGGAAAAAAAATAGCAAAAATCAGATTGGATGGTGGATGACAAGACTTGAAATTACCCAATAGTCAGAAAAGGAATCAAAATCTATGTGCACGTTGAAGCAAACATGCAAGGTAATTTACCATTCTGGTTGCCAATACATTCTTGATTTCAGATTCCAATGCTACAACCAAATGGGCCTTCAATCTATTCTCCTTGAAGGCCTGAAGATGTGAGATGAAGGGCATACCTTATGGATAGTAAAGGATGGCTGCAAGTGTTTGAACCCAAGTAATGGAGCTCGAGAACAGCTGGTCACAAATTTTAGCAGCATACACCGTTCATTTGGTTCAAATCCTTTAATTACCTGAAAGAAGTATAGAAGAAAATCAGGAGTTAAAAGAAGGAAATAAATTTAACCAATGCACTTTACTAGATATCAAGAGAAGCAACTCCAAAATCAGAATAAATATTATTAAGAAGTTTGAGACATGGAATAATGGGAATGGTGTTTAGTATGGGTATAACCATCTTATCTGACTTGTATCATTTCAGATAGATGTGGAATCTGCCTAACCATCAAGGAAGGAGGGGCTGGGGTGGAGGCAGCTCCTAAGGAAGGAGGCAGTTTGCATGAAGATATTCCGAGAATTACTATATACAGTGAAAAAAATATCACGTGAAAACCAGATCAAGTCATTCTACCTGCAATTAGATACTGCTGCTACAGAACCTTACATTATTTGTTTAGGATATACTCCTATTAATAATTCAAAATTACTAACAATTTCTTCTTTAGGCAAACAAATTTTGCATCTTAATTCTTTCAAAAACAGGGTTAGATGCATGTGATTGTTTACACAGAGATACATTCAAAGCCTAAGAAAAATCAAACTATAAACCTCCATTTGTACAGTACCTCCCAAAAAAGTTTGATTGTCCAACTCCCCTCAGAATAGCCACCTGTGTAACGCGTGTTATTTCTTAAATCATCAACATCAATGTCCACCACCTGAAAGTAACTGAATATAGTAACCTTGGTTAGCATTGGACCGATAGAATGAACCCATAAAGAATGGCAGATAAAATTCTGCAGCATTAAAAAGAGACAGACTGAGAGAGAGAGAAAAGGGTTTGCAACCATGTTTGCTGCTCCATTGTGATTGTATACAAAGCAAATATCACATTATATGAACAGTGAAGATTGAAGGCCACTTTTATAATTTCAAGAAGATAACTTACAGGACTTCTCATTTTGAAACCAAACATTTTTAGCGGGCCTACTTGCACATTACTGTGATGTCATCATTTCTCCCATACAAGCAAACATGCTGACTAAACAATTTTACTACAACTCTAACTCAATATTGGAGATGAGAGTAGGTAGATAACCAAAATGTGGGAATTTTAACAACCTATCTTTAATTTGTTCAAATCCTTTTGTATAAAACTATTGTTAGACAACACTGCAAAAGTATAAAAGGTTCAAGGTAAAAATCTAGACTTTCACTGACTGGCAGTGGATGTCATGCAAACATCCACTCCAAGAATTTCATACCAATTTCATTTTAGATACCTAAATAAAGCTTATGGTAATTTTTAAACTATATGCAGAATTAAATTCCACCAAAATTCATGAGTGATGTATAACAACATATAAAAAAATATTTTGGATTTTGTTGCAAGAAGTGAACCAAATGTGCTCTTTAGGATTTGAACATCTTACAGTTTCAGGGATTTCTTTTCCTAGTGCACAAAAAAAAAATATAACCATAATTTCATTTATACACTAAAGAAAAACTAAATTAAGATACAATTTTCTCCGTCCTTAATTTCACTCCACATAATGCCAGTTGACTTGAAAGATACGTATTTCAAACAGAACTGAGAACTGTGCTTATTTCTGTCAACTCATCAGCATATTTTAATGGAAGTAATTAACAGAAGACTAGCTCTGTGAAACACATGCCTTTACCCTTCCAACTTCTTTATATGAATTGAGAATCAGCCCATGTAACTTCTGAAGTTAACATCACAGATTGAAAACTACATACACAAAACAGGGTTGACCTGAGCAAATACAATACCCTAGTCAAGAGCGATGTGTCATTGACAGACAGGATATTGGTTGAATGCAAGTACAAGATTACCTGATTGAATTCGTTTGCATTGAACAACTTTAACCAGGATGGGGATATGAGATCTGTTAGTCCACTATAAAATGCATTTGAATAGGGTAATATCTGCAATAAGAACAATCACATAAAGTAAATCTATCACAGAGGTTGAAGCTATTATACAATTTGCAAAAAGGAAGTAGTTAGATACCTGTCGATTGAGTTTATAATCTGCCATTGCATGAACATATTGCATCTTGTTCTCACTTGTCACGCAAACATCCTTGCCACCAGGTTTAAGCTCAATAACATGATGTTTACCAAATGATTCTTCTGTAACTGTGAAGTCCAAAGAGAGATCCTTGAGATCACCATCATAATGCTGTATAAACAGCAGCCACAGAAAAATTAAATTAATAAATAAAAGATATCTGTGAACTTGTACATATAATTTTGCAGATATCTAAAAAAGATACTCATTACATAGAAGAAAATTCCAAATCATCAAAGAAATTATGGAGTTCCAAGCAATGGAAATAGCTCAACCAAGTAACCATAATGCCTTATTTCAAACAAACCAGATGAAATTAGCCCAAGCCACTATTAGCTGATATGGATGTTAGATTTATGTTCACTTTAGTCCTATTAGTATTAAATTACTCAGACACTTCTATCTCTCCCAATCAATTTGGCTTCATGCCCAATCGTTCAACTATGAAAGCGATCTTTCTCATTAGAAACTTGATAGAGAAATATAAAAATATGAAAAAAAATCTACACATGGTTTTTATCGATTTGGAGAAGGCTTATGATAGTATTCCAAGAGATGTCTTATGGAGAGTGTTAGAATAAAAGATGGTATCAATTAGGTACATACAAGTATTGAAAGATATATATGAAGGAGCAACTACTATTGTACGCACAGTGGGAGGGGACACAAGAGATTTTCCTATCTCAGTTGGATTACACCAAGGTTCAGTTGTAAACTCCTGCCTTTTTACATTAGTTCTAGATGAATTGATGAAACATATACAAGAGAGTATCCCTTGGTGCATGATATTTGTAGATGATATAGTTCTGATAGATGAAGCGCGAGAAGGACTCAATAGAAAGTTAGAGTTTTGGAGAAGTACTCTATAGTCAAAGAGCTTTAAATTAAGGAAAACGAAGACATAATACATACATTGCAAGTTTAGTGAAGGCCGAATTGGTGATAGGGAAGGAGTTAGTTTGGATGGAGTGGTATTGCCCCAAAGTAATCACTTCAAATATCTCAGCTCAATCATTCAAGTAGATGGGGGATGTGAAGAGAATGTTAGTCATAGGATTAAAGCCAGATGATTGAAGTGGATATGTGCCACGAGAGTTTTATGTGATCGTAAGATTCCCAATAAGTTGAAAGGAAAATTTTACCATACAACCATAAGACCGGCCATGTCATATGGTAGTGAGTGTTGAGCAATGAAAGAGTCGTATATGTCTAAGATAAGAGTTGCAGAGATGAGAATGTTAAAATGGATGAGTGACTATACTAGACTAGATAAAATTCGTAATGAGAGTATTAGAGAAAAGGTAGGAGTGGTGCCAATTGAGAATAAGTTGAGAGAAGGGAGATTGAGGTGGTTCGATCATGTGAAGTGTAGACATACGGAGGCTCCAGTTAGACAAGCAGAGCACATTGGGTTAGAAGATAGAAAGAAAAGAAGGGGTAGACCTAAACTAACTTAGAAGAGAGTAGTACAATATAAACTAGAAGCATTACAAATTTTCAAGAATTTAACCTAAAATCGTTTAGAGTGGAGAAAGAGAATCCATATAGCCGATCCCAATAAATTTTTGAGATAAAGGCTTAGTTGAGTTGAGTTGAGTGTTAAATTACTCAAGAATACAGTATTATACTAATATTCTACTTCAGAAAGACTTTCGATTTTATGAAGGGAACTGCACTCTCAGGAGATTCCCACATTGATTAAGAGCTCCAAACCAGAACTAGCTAAAGGATACAACAAGGCATTCAATCCCGTACCTCTCCTTCCTCCACCACTCTCACCCCATCCTATTTCTCCTTCCTTCTCTCTTCTTTTCCTCTCTTTTAATTTGTCTGCTACTCTCCTTATCTAATCCATGTTTGTCAATTTTTATTTCTAGTAATTAAGATGTATTATCTTCTCTTTGTAGCTCTCCATTTTCCCACCATGGAAAGCCGAAACATTGTGCTAAAAGTTCCAAGAAATGCCACATAGCCATCAAAGGTGCAAGTTAGATCAGATTGATTTTGATTCCAGTTAAATTCTTTGTTGGAATCTCAATTCCTACTTTAAAGGGATTATTATTTCTTTCTTCTTATGTATACCTTGTTTCAAATACATTAATTTCATCATGGTAACATAGCTTTCAACTCATTAGGCAGGCTTTAGTACTGTTGATCAGTACTGTTTACTTGTACCGTTTACATGCACAGTTTATGGACACTGTTCACTGATACTGTTTATAAATACTGTTTATGAGCACTGTTCACATGCACTGTTCATCATCCCTGTTCATCGGCACTGTTTCACAGAACATGGACCTCCAAATTTTTCAACTATTCCTCATGTGTTATGCCTCTACCCGCCATTGTCCTTGATCTGACCACAAGCGAATATGTCTGAAATAGTGAATTACTTTGAAAGAACAAATGATATTGACATTTTTTCCAATAAAGAAGTTCAATCCCTAAGGCATTTGTTGTCTCCGCTTGAATCTCAATCTTCCACAGTTGGCTCTTCCAATTTTGTCAAATCAGGTAATGTTTTTTTCTTACCAATCTTGACAAATCTTGTTGAATTATAGATTCTGGAGCAAACAAACATATAACAGGCTTTTCAAATAAATTCTCCACCTATTCTCCATGCTCAAGAAAAGAAAAAATCCATATAGCGGACAGTTCCTTAACAACAATTTCTGGTACAGATTCTATTACATGCACTCCCTATAAATCTCACTTCAGTTCTTCATGTTCTCAGCTTTTCTATTAATCTTTTATCTGTTAGTTCCGTTACCCAAGCTCTTAATTGCAAAATTGAATTTTTTTCTACTCATTGCATATTTCAAGATTTGAAAACAGAGAAAATAATTGGTAGTGGTAGGTTGCGAGATGGTCTGTATTTTTTAGTTGGCGGTTGTAGTTTCTCAAATCTCGAAGCAAACCAGGCTTTATTAAGACAAATTATAAGTGCTAACGAGGAGATTATTTAGTGACATAGGAGATTAGGACATCCATCTTTTCCTGCTTTAAAGAGGTTATATCTTAATTTGTTTAGAAGTTGCAACTCAAAATTATTAGTTTGCGATACTTGTGAATTTGCTAAACACAGAAGCCAACCTTATCCTTCAATAGATAATAGAAGTTTGGTCCCTTTTATGACTATTCATTTTTATGTATGGGGACCTACTCAAACTACTTCTTTGTCGAGATATGATAGTTTGTCACTTTTTTTAAATGTTGCACTAGACTGACACAGGTTTATTTGATGAGAGCAAAAAATGAAGTGTTTTCTTGCTTTCAACAGTTTCACAAAATGATTTGCACACAGTTTGATGCTAAGGTTAAAATCTTAAGAACTGATAATGGCACAAAATATGTTAATGGTATTTTTCGTGCTTTTGTGGATTCAAATGGTATCGTGCATCATATTAGTTGTGTCAAGACTAGTGAATAAAATGGGGTGTTTGAAAAAAAAAAAAAAAAAAAAAAGACATTTATTGGAGGTGGATTGATCTCTTATATTTATTATGAATCTAGCTACATCCTATCATGGTGATGCGGTTCTTACTGCAACATATCTTATCAATAGAATGCCTCCAAGAATATTGAACTTTAAGAGCCTTTTAAAGGTTTTACAAGGCCATAATTCTTATACTGTTCCTCCAAAAATTTTTTGATGCGTCTGCTTTGTCCACAAGACAAATGTTGGGAAGTTAGAACCTAGAGCTCTTAAATGTGTGTTTGTAGGTTATTTTAGCACTTAAAAGGACTATAAATGTTATCATCCTCCTACTAGAAAATATTTTGTCAGTGTGGATGTTACCTTTAGAGAATCTAAGCCTTATTTCCCTATCAAGTCGCCTCTTCAGTGAAAGTATAAGAAGGAAAAGGGAGAGGTGTTTTTTCCTAGCTAGGTTATCAGACTTAGGTCACACCTTCATAATGAGCCATCTAACCAGGACCAACCACCTCAGAGGGAAACTATTAGACTTGGGTCACACCTTAGTAATGAGCTATCTAATCAGGACCAACCACCTCCTCAAACGTCAGGGAGATTGAATAGATTGAATTTGAGAACCTACATGCGTTAGAATAAGACAGATACAGCCATTGAGCTTGATACATCTGATCAACCAGCATCCCTGGAATTAATTTCCTAAATAATGTGATGAGTTTCCCTTACTTCCTGATGATCCTAATTCTATTTTTAAATTGAATTCTACTATTGATAATTTTGATATTTCTATTGCTCTCAGAAAAAGAGTCTGGACTTGTACTAAGCATTCTATTTCTATTTTATTTCCTCTGATACCTTGTCTTCTTCTTATAGAGCCTTTGTCTTATCTTTTTTTTTTTTCTATACCACAGGTTAGAAGGAAGCATACCTTAATCCAAAATGGAAGACTGCTATGGTTGAGGAGACGAAGGCTTTAGCAAAGAATGAGACATGAGATCTTGTTACTCTCTCCGATGGAAAAAAAAAGTTGGATGCAAGTGAGTGTTTACTGTGAAGCACAAAGCAAATGACTCAATTGAGAGATACAAAGCCAGACTGGTAGCAAAGAGATTCACACAGACATATGGGGTAAATTATCATGAGACTTTTGCCCTTATTGCAAATATGAACACCATCAGGATTTTATTGTCCTGTGCAGTAAATCTTGATTAAAATTGACTGCAATTCATTATCAAGAATGCTTTTTTGTATGGAAACTTAAAGGGAGAAGTGTATATAGAAATACCTTCAGGATTTGATGATGAAAAAACCAAAGAAAAGGTTTGCAGATTGAAAAAAGCTTTGTATGGCCTAAAACAGTCTTCTAGGGTATGGTTTGACAAATTCAACAAGGCTATGATCTCCTTTGGCTTCCATCAGAATAATGCTAGTCACACTTTATTTATAAAACATTGCAAAGGTAAGATCACATTATTTATTGTTTATGTGGATGATATAGCAGTGACAGGAGATGATGAGGAATAAATTGCAAATTTGAAGCAATGTCTAGCACAAGAGTTTGAGATTAAGGACTTAGAAAATTTGAGGTACTTTCTTGAAATAGAGCTTGTCAGATTAGATAAAGTAATCTTTATTTCTCAGAGGAAGTACATATTAGATCTTTTGGAAGAGACAGATATGCTGGGCTATAAACCAGTAGAGTCTCCCATTGAGACAAATTATAGATTGCAAGCTGGAGTTGGGGAGTCCGTGGATTTAGGGAGATATCAGATAGTTGATAGATTGATCTATCTTTCACACGCTAGACCAGATATAACTTTTGCAGTAAGTCTAGTGAGTCAATATATGCATGATCTTCGTGAATCTCATTTAGAAGCTGTTTTTGTATTCTAAGATATCTGAAATTTGCCCCTGAGAGAGGACTTCTATTCTCAAAGCATAAACATTTTCAAATAAAGGCCTTTATAGATGCAGATTGGGCTGGATCTCTTGATGATAGAAGGTCAAAAATGGCTATTGTGCTTTTGTTAGTGGTAACTTGATCACTTGGAGAAGTAAGAAATAAAGTGTGACTGCTAAATCCAGTGTAAAGGCTGAATATAGAGCCCTCAAGGTGTCTGTGAATTGTTGTGATTACGAAAGTTAATGGAAGAACTGAAACTATCAGAAAATAATAGCTTATACTTGTTTTGTGATGACAAAGCTGCTATCAGTATTATCTACAATCCAATACAGCATGATGGAACCAAACATATAGAAATTGATCGATACTTCATAAAGGATAAAATTGTAGATGGATTGTTGAGTGTCTCTCATGTCAGTTAGCCGATGTGTTCACCAAGGGACTCAGCGACAAAATGTTTCATCCTCTAATTTGCAAGTTAGGCATGTGTAATATATATGAACCAACTTGAGGGAGAGTGTTGGAATCTCAGTCCCTACGTTAAAGGGATTATTATTTCTTTTTCCTTATGTATATCTTGTTTCCTATTTGTATTAATTTCCATTAAATTAAGTTTTCTTGTAAAGCTAGGAATTTTGTATATAAATAGGCATATGTACAAAGTCATTGAGATATATGAACAATACAGAAATTTCTTTCAAATGCATTAGTTTCATCATTCTTAAAATGCCAATCTTCAGTTAAATTATTCAAGCAAACAACACAGTTCTTTTGTCAAAAAGTCAATAAGGAAAGAAATGATTTAATAAAGTATATATGGCTTCCTTTTTATCACATCTTGTTCAGCAAAGTTGAAACAAGCAACTTCTCGTTGATGTTTTGGTTTGTTGTATAAATACAATTTTTCTCATTTTAGATTCCTCAGAGCAATCTTGAACACATAGATTTCTTATATCAACTTTTTTTAATTACAGTTATAGTATGCCTAAGCATTTTTCTACTAGCTCCATCTTCTTAATTCATGGTACCTCAGAAATCCATTCAATTAAGCATAGCAATCCTTGTTATTCTCAGGAGGTGTCTTCTGCAGCTTGTTAGGAGTGCAACAAGTCATTTAACATAGAACATTTTTAACCTAAATTGGCTAAAATTAACACATCAAACCATATGCAAATTCATAAGTTGGTCAATAATTCTTAAGCAAGAACTTCATATATTTAATTTACGAAGCAGGAAAGGTATAGCTTAATAAATAAACAAATAATCAACTAAATAAAATAGAGGAGAGACTGTGCAACTGATCAAGAAGGTTTACCTTCACATACATGAGATTCCTGTATAGCTCTGGATCAAGTGTTGATAGTTCATCAAGAAAGCTATATCGGCCTAACAGCTTTTGTACAAAAACAAGTGAAAAAGAGTAATCCAGCAATATTCCTTCATAAAGAGCTTTCCCAACAACTCTTCCAAGAAATTCAATCATCTGGATACCATTCTCCAGATATCTTGCAGTTGGATTAGGGATTAGAAATCTGTCTGATGTTGATGTTTGGGAGAATAGGCCATACCTTACACCATAATAGCATGGATAAAACATAAAACACTGTTTTGTGGGAAAGCAAATAATGAAAAAGAACCAATGTAGAGACATGAGATAAGCTTACTCAGGAGAAAAGGCTGCTTTTGATATATCAGTTAAAAACTCCTTTGATAAACCACCATAATCTAGGCCAGCCTCTGGAACGCCACATTCACTAACAAATGAAACATGAATGGATGACTTCAATCTTGATCCAAGAGTATTTAGTTGCCGAAATCCATCTTCAACAATATGACCCTGGCGAACTACAATATCAACTGCTCGAGAACCAGGTCCAGTAACTTCACCAGCCATTTTTCGAGAAACTTTATCCATGTTGATAAACTCTCTAAACATCTGAACTCTGACAAGACAATGAATGATGTCAAGAAAACACCCATCAGCATGAAAAAAACAAAATGAAAACTAAGCAATGTAACAAAGGAATAGATTTCCAAATCCCATCAAAGAAAATGGTCCATGGGAAAGGCACTGCAGTGAAAATAAGGATACATATAGAAGAAGAGTAATAAACCATCAAAGAAATGTATTTGACCCAACAGAGAGAGAGAGCCCATAAAAACATTAAGTTACTAGACAGGAGAAAGCAAAATTATCATGCAATTAATTAGTAAAGAGTAAGGTCTGAAGAACGGAAAATGCACATGCAGACAGAGCTAGGTCGAAATGCCCAACAACCAATCTAAACTAGCAGCTTGAAGATTTTAATGCAAACAGTGGACAAGAAACATGAATGAGGCACACAGCTATCATGTGTCTCATGCTTACCTTTCTTCAAAAGGATATACATGTGGGGTAGTAATGATTACAGAATATGTTGCATTAGACAACACAATTTCATGAGTTCTGGCAGCAACAGCAATTGGTGGTCGGCTCTTTCTAGCAGATGAAAGCCACAAAACAGGGGGACAAAACTGGCGCCTGCAATCCTTTTCATACATCAAATGCAAACATCTGATTGCAGAATCCATAAGAGGTCTATTCAGCTGAACTGTACCATGGGCCAAGCCATTGTACACTAATGTATTGAGCACTGATGCAATTCTTCGTTGCTGCTCCAGCTTGAATGGCACCTAACTTGTACCACAAAATGCTCAAATAAATATTCTGGACTACTCCATAAGATCTTGTGGTTGAAAGAATGGAGGAAAAAAGAGAAGCAAAAACAGTTTACCTGTTTTTCATAGAACTCAATGTCATCAAGAACTAAAAGCAGGTGGGAGTATGTTGCACAGAACAGATGAAGCAAACATGAAATATCTTTTGAAATTTTTTGTGGACCACCCCTCAAAGGTTCTACATCCCAAACATCTTGCAAATCTTCATCCACCTGTGCACTGGGTTGCCCATCAGCTGAATCTGTATAATCAACATCAGCTTGGGACTTACCAGTAATTTTATAGAGCATATTGGCCCATTTATTACTTCCTTCCTTATTGAGTTGCATTTGTTTTTTATCACCAACCCAATCTTTTTTATTGCCTGAAAAAAAATCATGATCAGCAGAAATGATGCCCTTTCTAGGAAAAAGTAAACTTTCCATTTCTTCCCACAGAGTGACAAGATATCCAGGAGTAAAAGATAGCATATTAAGAACAGGTAATGGCCCAAGCATGGGGTTCAAGATTACAAATATCCTGAGAATGTAAGAATAGAAATATGCAATATCAAGCAGTTCCAGCTTCCTCAAGTATTTAGGATTTTGCACAGTCAAAGCCTCATCTGTATGAACATAGGCATCAGTCTTCGAGATTGCCAAAAGTTTTGTAAGATGCCACTGCTGACAAACAGGCCTTAGTAGGTCCACATAAGACATTTTTAAGGCACATGTAGTCTCATTCTCGTATGAAACTTTACCAACAGGCTCTGCAGAAGTTTCAGAATTAACCTGAGGATATTGGTTCTCCTTTTCAGTCCATCCACTGTCATCGAGCCATGACAATAAGCTCTCAGCAAGAATGATCACAACATGGACATAGAATGCATAGTCCAGACTTTGATTGAGCCCTCCAGGATCCAAAAAGTCATTCTCACTCCCAGTAGCAAGGCAAATAATGTTTGCAAGAGCCCAACCGACTGGTGGAATCACCTTCAAAGAATGCTGAATTTTCAAATGATCCATCTGGGACATCTCTGTTAATATATTATCTCCCAAAATCTGCCATCATCTGCCAAAGTTTGATCAGTCTCACATGTTTTGGATGTTATATTGGTCTACAAAGTTGAATTAATGAGAACCTCAAGACTTGAATGACTTTAGGGGTTTAACACAACATATACTATAGTATTTTTATATTTAATTAAACACAGCATGCATAAAATGATAATATAATTGGACAGAATTATGGAATAACTAACAGAGTTGAATGCTTCATTTAATTACATAATATATCAACCAGCACACATCTGTTAGCAAGAATTACAGAAATTCATGGCAATACAGCCAATGGCCAAGCACATCCAAGTTATTGGCACTTCATAAAATATTTAAAAAATTTAAAAGTAAATAATATTGAGTCTTAAGTGACCATCATTCCCAAGCAGCTTCAAGATTTGATGAGTAAATTTGGGCTCATGTCATTTAATTTTTGTAAAGAAGGAAATCACTGCATAACTCACTAAGGGATCTATCCTCTAAACATAGAAGGATACAATTAACCAACGTACTCTCATTTCAATCATACACATCACTGAAGTGAAGATGAATGATTTGAATTGTGACTGCTTCGTATTGGTATAAAAGACTCTAAACAAGACATCAAGTAAAGATATTCTGCCCGAGAAAATGTTATCAAGTTGATGATCTTGATTCTTGATATTTGATCACACAAATCATTCATCCACATTATGGGTCTCATTTCGTTGTCTTAGCTATAGGGATCTGCAGACAAAGAAAAAATAGTCAAAGGTCCACCAGGAGTTTCCGGTGAGGACCTTCCAATGCCAAGTTAGAGGAATAGTATTTTGGTAGAGAAAGAGTAGAGAAAATTGTAAGGAGAAGAGGAGAAGAAGAGGAACCCCCTTCCTCCTTACTTGGCCCTACTTATGGGAAATTGATGAGAGCATATTCCTTAACATATTCTAGGAAATATTCTTTGGGGGGTATTTTCTTAATAAAAGGGTTTATATTTTATGTGTGATTATTTTATATTGTATCAACTTCCTATTTCCCAATGCAGACCTAACAATTCTAATCTATAGTCTTGTCTGGCATAAGTATGTTATCATGTATTTTAGTATGTGATTGCTGGGGATGGTTTTAAGCAGTTTCCTGATCCTCTTAATTTTCAGGTTGTAAAACTCAAATAGATTTGAGAGACAGAGTGCTCTTTCTTAATGAACGTCCATCTATGACAAAGGAGACTAGAAAATTCTTAAAGGATATAATGGGGTTAAACGTTTAGGTGAAGTAGTTGCCTGAGCTATAAACTCACTTTTACATAATTCTTCATAGTTTTTAACTGATATTTAAATTTAATGCAAGCATGTTTCTTTTTCTTTGTTGTCTTCTGACTTTTTCAATTCATCTGAAGCAACAATTTCAGGCTTCATCAAAAGCTTAAAGAGCGTTTTCCACATATAAATCTCAAAAGCAGAAAAACTATATTTTCTGAGTCCAGTTCTGTACAGACTGGACAAGGTTATGCTAATCCTTAATTGATGCATTACCACTTGCCAAAGTCAACTTAGATAAAAGCAATGACTATGTAGATCAAAACGCGCACAAAGCATATGTATAATCACTGAGTCAGTTGGCATCAGCTGTTTATGAGGTATTGTGTAGGAAGCCTGTTCATATGTAGTGTATACAATTATGGGCCATTATTGTTAAAAAAATTATAAAGGAAAAGTTAATTATTGAAAAAAAAAAAATAGAAACTTCTGTTCAAATTTGATGAACCTTACCAGTAGAGTCTGAAGGCATGGTGAGAGAATAGAATTGTGCTTCAAAGCAGATACAAGAACAGCTGGGAGACGTTGAGTAAGCCTGGGAATTGTAAGTAGAAACAAACAGTACTGCACAGCAGCAGAATGCTTGTCCAGCAGGTCAAATCCAGTTGATAGAAAATCTGTTGCATGAAATGGCCGTAAAGCTAAAGTTACTGCAGTTGCAGTGATCAAGAAGCTATCATCTATGTGGACCATAGTTTTTGTTTGAGAACTAAAAGGAATATCCAATTTGTTAATGTATATTCTGATAGATATGTAAAGACCACTTTCACAGCTTCCCATAAACCTAATCAAATCATTTACTGCTACATTGGCATCTTTAAGACTATTGTCAGTAATGCTTTTCCAACCTTTCAGATCAGTTAACACAACAAGAAAACGCATTGCAAGAGAGATAAGAACTACAACATCTTGTCCCCCAGCAAGAGATTTATCACACTTGGCAAGGAGAAATGAGCAGAGAGAAATCAGCTTCTTTGATTGATATGTCCACATTCTTCTTTCTTCAAGTGTACCCAATGCTAGGGAGCAGAAGTTGTGTCTTGAATCTACCCTTAAAAATAAGAGAGAGGACATAAGTTGTTTATGAAGTGAGCAGGTTAAAAATAGAAAAGGAGAGAGGTCAATGAATAAAATTGTACAGTATGAATTGGGTCCTTTAAAGATCTCAAGGAATAAATATGCTGTTATCATGATCTGAGGCATATGCTGTCACAAGAACATCAAGTGACTAATATGGTGCTTGATTATTTTGTTTACGCTTTATCTTCCCTCCAAATAACACTACATCATTTTGAGGGAGAGAGAGAGAGAGAGAGAGAGAGAGAGAGAGAGAGAGAGAGAGAGAGATGCCTTTAAATCTATCTGTTTTCAATAGTCCCAGGTTGATAGATACTGATGGCTAGTAAAGAAGTTTTGCACTTTTGGTCATGCTAAATGGCAAAATTCTACTAGTTTCAGTTAATAATTTCTGAAGAACAAGGCAAGACAAACTAATACATCTTGCTAGATTACCAAAACATGGTTAGGCAAAACATCTACATCTATGAACAGTTCATCTCTTAGGAAGCCAAATCGAAAAAATAAAATTGTATATAAGCACATTGCCAGCTGCATAGAGTTTTAGATGAGACTTATTTTATCTTACCCATTACAAATTCAATATTCTCAACAAGATTGCTAAAAGAAGAACAGAAAGCATAATTGCAGCATTTCTATGAAGCAACTGGATTATTTAGAAAACAAAAATGAAATTGAATTCCAATACCCATTTATAAGAATGGCAAACTAACATACCAGCAGAATTTATGCTTTCCAACAGAATCTTAAGGCAGGCCTGCATACAGTTAACATCTCTGCTGCAAATCTTCCCATGCCGAATGGATAAACAATCAGTGAAGAAAAGAAAAGGCCTAAAAACCCTGCTGGAAACCCAGCTGGCAGGTATTGAACTATCACGATGGTGCAACATGTTTTCCCATTCTTCTTGCAGCTTCAGAGCTACCTTTTTTGTCACATTATAGCACCGCCAGACTCTCTGAAAACACAAACAAACTGGGTCATTCTCACACAAAACTCCATTCAGCTTCTTCCACCTTAGAGAAACGAAATTAAAAAATCTTTCTAATTATTCCATTAGATTTTACATGATAAAGCATGATTGCAAATTAAGCACTTTTTTCTCGCAAATTATAATAACAATATTACCAATCACAAAGGTAAACAAATTAACATTCCTCATCCACTTTCCGGCAATTGGGTCAGATACTTAGACAACTAATCATCTCATATGATAATAACCAAAAAAAAAAAAGCAATAATAGCTATAATTACAACAAAATTATGCACCTGGACATATATAGCAGCAGCAGTAGCTCGTCTAGCATAACTACGGCGCTCTCTTTCATGGGAGACCTTCTCAAGAAGGGCGTCCCTCGATATCTCTCTCGCACTTGCTCCCCTTAAGGACACCTGAACAGTTTCCATCCATAAATAACACAATTAAGTTACAATTCATTAATGACAGAAAAATTTGACAGCAAATTAACGTTCAATTACTTCAATTCCATAAAATCAAAAGCAGATTAAGAAATTTGATGAGAGATTTATGGAATATTTAAAAGAAGATCTTCACTTTTTTGAGGGATCGGGGACAGGGAGAAGCACCTGATGCTTGCGAGGTTTGTCCATGGAGCTAATTTCAGTTCTACATAATCGTGAGGGGAAAAGCTTGTAGATGGCTGTCGTTTTCGCTAGTCAATTTACCCAACGAGCCAAAAAAGCACAACGATGCCTATGATGCAACTTGTATGTTCATACGCGCGTGCATGGAGCGTTTTCTACACTACTCCTGTTTTGGGCAATTTACATAACCACCACTTATTGTGGGATTAATTACTTGTTCATTCAACATAGAGAAATTAAACTTGATACATAATTTATTGGCCAATTGAAAAAAAAAATTATAAAATTAAAAATAAAATTAAAAATACATTATTTTCAAATATAAATAGAAAAACTTCAATTTGACATAATTAAAATAGATTAAATTATAAATTTTAAAAAATTAAATATACATATATATATTAATTTGAGTGCAAATTATACACCAAATAGTAATTTACCAATTTAATGGCGCGTGATTTAGAAACCGTTAAGCGGCGGATTCGACTGCCATTCGCTACTCAGTTCACAGGAGAAGAAGAAGATTATGTTTGGCGCCTCTAGCACATGGCTGCCATTAACCCACCCAGTGCACCCACCATCTCCGCCATATCTCCTTTATTTTCCTCTCCAAATCCATTTCGCTTGCCTTCAAAATCAACTATTTTCCATCATCTGTCACTCGCTCCACCTTCTTTCTTTAATCCAAAACTCCGTCAGAAACACCGCTCTCGCTTCTCCACCTCCACCGAACAATCCCTCCTTTCGCCAGACCCTACTGTGTCTAAGCCGCAAAACACTCAACCCCTTTTCCCTTTAGACACTCTCGATGACTCCGCTTCGTTTCCAAATACCAATTCTGACTCTTTCATTGAAATTGACCATTTACTCAATTTGCTTCGCTTGTCTGTCAAATACGCTGATGTCCACCTTGCCCGAGCTGTTCATGCTTGGGTTCTCAAGCTTGAAGAGGATACCCATCTGGGTAATGCAGTCCTTGTGGCTTACCTAAAGTTGGGTCGTCTTCTCGATGCTTACGGGGTTTTCCGGGGCCTCTCTAGCCCCGATGTGGTGTCTTACACTGCTTTGATTTCGAGTTTCGCCAAGGTGAATCGAGGGAGAGAAGCAATTGAGCTTTTCTTTAGAATGAGGAGTTCAGGTATTGAGCCTAATGATTATAGTTTTGTTGCTATTTTAACTGCCTGTATTAGGACTTTGGAATTAGAGTTGGGTTCGCAACTTCATGCGTTGATAATCAGGCTGGGGTACTTAGATTGTGTCATTGTTGCAAATGTTTTGATGTGTTTGTATGGTAAATCTGGGAGTCTGGATTACGTGAGTCGATTGTTTGATGAAATGCCTCAAAGAGATATTGCAACGTGGAATACTGTGATATCGTGCATGGTGAACGAATTGTCATATGAGAAAGCATTAGAACTGTTTCGAGATTTGCACCGAACTACTGATTTTAAATCTGATCAATTTACTCTATCAACGGTGTTGACTGCATGTGCTGGGTGCCATGCTGTGATGGGAGGTAGAGAGGTTCATGGACATGCCATTAGAATTGGGTTAGAGTGCAACTTGAGTATTAATAATGCAATTATTTTGTTCTACACTAGGTGTGGGAGTCTAAAAGATGTTGTGGCCGATTTTGAGATGATGCCAGTAAGGGATATAATTACTTGGACGGAAATGATTATTGCGTATATGGAATTTGGATATGTGGATATGGCTGTAGAGGTATTTGAGAAGATGCCAGAGAGGAATTCTGTTTCTTATAATGCTCTTTTGACTGGATTCTGTAAAAACGGTGAAGAGTTGAAGGCACTGGAGTTTTTTATTAAGATGGTCCGGGAAGGAGTAGAATTAACTGATTTCACTTTGACTAGTGTTATAAATGCTTGTGGAATGCTCATGGAATTTGAAATTAGCAGACAAATTCATGGGTTTATCATAAAGTTTGGTTTTGGATCAAATGCTTTCATTGAAGCTGCTTTGCTTGATATGTGCACGAGATGTGGAAGGATGAATGATGCTGAAAAGATGTTTCACAGCTGGCCATATGATCAGGATAGTTCAATAATACGAACATCAATGTTATGTGGCTATGCTCGAAATGGGATGCCAGATGAAGCGATTGTTCTCTTCCACCAAAGCCAATCAGAAGGGGCAGTAGTTATAGATGAAGTTGCATTGACTTCAGTATTTAGTGTCTGTGGGACTCTAGGGTTTCATGAGATGGGGAAGCAAATCCACTGTCATGCTCTTAAATCTGGGTTTGTAGATGACACAGGAGTAGGAAATTCCATAATTAGCATGTATTCCAAGTGCTTTAGCATGAATGATGCAATTAAATCTTTCAACACTATGTCAGCACATGATATAGTTTCATGGAATTGTTTGATTGCAGGCTATCTCCTTCACAGGCAGGGAGATCAGGCCTTGGTTGTCTGGTCGAGAATGGAGAAGGCAGGCATAAAACCCGACACTGTCACACTTGTGTTTATTATTTCTGCTTACAAGCATACCAGCGCAAATTTAGTTGATGACTGTCGTAGGCTTTTTCTCTCTATGAAAAATATATATGACATTGAGCCCACTTCAGAGCATTATGCCTCCTTGGTAAGTGTGCTGGGACACTGGGGTCTCCTTGAAGAAGCAGAGAAATTGATCATTAAGATGCCCTTTGAGCCTGAGGCTTCTGTTTGGCGAGCTTTGCTTGATAGTTGTAGACTTCACTTGAATACAAGCATCGGAAAACGGGTTGCGAAGCGTATACTGGTTATGGAGCCACAGGATCCATCCACATATGTGCTTGTATCGAATCTGTATTCTGCTTCTGGGAGGTGGCATTGCTCAGAATTGGTTAGAGCCAAAATGAGAGAAAGAGGGTTTCAGAAGCACCCATGTCGAAGTTGGATTATTCATCAGGAGAAGGTTCATTCATTTTATGTAAGAGATAAATCACATCCTCAGACAAAAGACATCTATAGTGGATTAGACATACTAATCTTGGAATGCTTGAAGGCTGGGTATGAACATGATACAAGCTTTGTACTTCATGAAGTAGAGGAGCATCAAAAGAAGGAATTCTTATTTTATCATAGTGCAAAACTAGCAGCAACATATGGACTTCTGACGACCAGACCAGGAGAACCCATTCGTATAGTGAAGAACGTCCTTCTATGTGGGGATTGCCATTCATTCTTGAAGTATGTGTCTGTTGTTACCAGAAGAGAGATATTCTTACGGGATTCTTCTGGGTTTCATTGTTTTTCAAATGGTCAATGTTCATGCAAAGATTACTGGTGATGGTTATCTCTGTTGCTCCTAAAAAGTGAACATTGTATAATCTTTTTCTTCTTTCTTATCCTTTTATGTTTGATTGATAGTAGCATAGTTATACCTGTATGTAGACATGTAATGCCTCAAATGTGATGTTTAGTTTAGCCGTTGAATACAACTAATAGCTGATACTGTTAGCTGATAGTTGATAAGGGATGGTTGCAAATTTATGTTAAGTATTTTATAAAACTATCCTTAAATATTGCTGTTGATATATAAAATAACTAATAAGGATATATATCATATAATTTATTTTATTATTAAAATAAATATAAAATTATAAATTTATTATATTATTTTATTTATTTTATTATTAAAATAAGAAAATAATTAAATTTATTAAAAAAAATAATTAAATAATTTTAAAGATGTAATTATAAAAGAATAAAGTAATTATTTTTATTTATAAAGAAAAATATCTTATAATTTTAAGTTTTTAGAAAAAAAATTTTATAATAAATAAATATTCTTTGTTTTATGTTATTTATAAAAGTTATTTATAAAAAAATATTTTATTAAAATTGTAATACATTAATTAAAATGTTAAGGTTGTTAAATAAAAAGATAAAAATAAATAAAAGTTACAAGAAAAAGGATAATAAAATCTAAATAAAAATCAAATTAAATAAGCTATTAACTGATTAGAATTAGTTTTAACAATAAAGCTGATGTAAATTATCAGTTTAATTTTTTTAAAGTTATCAAAAAGTAAACCAAATGCCCCTTAAACAGTATCCAGGGGGAAAAAATCTTTGGATCCCTCTTTGTGATTAAATGTGATTTTTGATGATTGATCTCAAAACACCTAATATCATGAAGAAAATTATTAAATCATTGTATTATATCCATAATTAACAGGACAATTTATACACTAAATAATCATTATTACCAATAGAGATGATTTGGAGTAGAAGTTGCCAAGTTGGAATATTGTTATGAGATGGCAAAAAAAAACCATTAAGACTTTAATATTAACTCAAGTCTAAGTACAAATATATTCCTACCCCAAAAGAGACTAATAAATTAAAAAGAATTTATGAATTAAATGAAATATTAAATCTAAGCTAACAAATTAAAGAGTTCATGATAATAGAAAACCTAACAAACAGCTTCAACAGCAAGCCTGTAACTATCAGCTTTGCAACGTAAAGGTCCAAAAGCATCTTCAGTGACATGAAGAACACACTTTTCATTTCCAAGACAAGCCTGCCAAAGCAAGAAATTAAAAAACCCAAATTATCAATTCAATTTGGAAAAATTAAAACACAGACAAAAATGGGTATGTACTTAAAGAAAATCAACCTGTTCAACAACTGATAAAGCTTTCTCAGAGTGGCATGTGCTATTGCTGAAATACCCACAGCTACCCTCAGGTAAACCAAAGCTAGCAAATTTGATGTTAGAAAATTTGCTTCCTGGTTGGCAAGCTAACTCCAAACTATGACCTTCATAAGCATTTGCACAAACTTTACCAACAGTGACAGTTTGGAAGCTAACAAGAGATGGGGTGCCTCCTAATTCTTCAAACAAAATCAGCTGATTATTATCTGCATTTAGCCAGTCTCTAGGGACATGGTAGTATCTTTGTGAAGGTTTCCCACACCCAGTGTTGCATTTCTCTGGCCTATATGATGCTCTATAGTCACAAGTTACATCACATCCTTCTTCTGGGGATACATACTTAGGCCAATACCTCCCAATGCTACGCCCATTAATCCAAGCAGCTCCCTTCCCCAACCCAAGCAAGTCCACCACTACAGGATCTGATCCCATTGGACCCTTAAAGGTTGTCTGCATAAACACAAGAAGAAACTCCATTTAGAGCAATGCATTCCATTTTCAGAACTAGTGATCAATAATATATAAGGGTTACCTTGTACCAAACGAAAGGCCGATTATTTGGAAGCTGATAAGTTTCCCATTGAAAAATATGACGAGGATCAACTTGGTAAATTCCTTGATCTTCACCAATTAATCCAGTCTTGTAAACCCATCTGGTTGATGAAATATCGTTAACCACATCTGGTTCCCCAGTTTTACTTCTTGCAATCAATTTTACAGGACCATGAATTCCAACTCTTGCTGTGTCAAAATTCTCACCATAGTTCTATGCAAAAACACCCCCCAAAAAAAATGTAATTAATAAAAATATTTTTAAAAAAATGAGAAAAGAAAGTGTCTGGATATGGTATAGAACCTACAGGTAATCCAACAGTTACACTGGCTAAGGAGATTGAATTATTCCCATCTTTCAAATCAATGCTTTTCTCAAAAACAAATTCATAATGACCAGTTTGTGCCCATTGTGAACCTGATAAAGATGATAAAATTATCATGTTAGTAATTAAATACAGTAATTTCATTTAACTTACTAGCACTTACCATAGTATTTTCCATTAACAAAAGCATGAACAACATGCCCATTAGTGTGAACATGGAGAATTATATCCTTGTCATTTCCCCATTGAGAATCACTAGCATTATGCACATAGCTAGAACAAAAAAAATAATAAAATATATTATGAATATGAAGTAGTCATCAAGAATTAATGATAAGATAAATGGGTATTAATTTAAATATACTTACTTGGTCAAAAGCCACAAGTAATCATTGGAACCATTAGCAGCCCTTTTTTGATCCATGAGAACGTTGGAAACCAATGAAGAACTACTCTGAAGTTGGCCTTCATTATCAAGGTGAGGGATTTTCTCCTCTTTCCATTGCCATGACAAAGCATAAGGCTCCTCAGAATCATCTGCTCCATTTGGCCTCTTCTCCATGATACTAGTTTGAGCATTAACCTACCAATAATTATAATTAAAACCCATGTATTAGATTTCTGATTTACTAATTAATTACTATTATTATTATATGTAATCACCTTGGCAGTGTTGTAAACTTCTGTGTAGCAGTCAGGAAGGATACTAACAGACCATGCAGGAATCGAGTAGTTTTTCCCTTCAAATGTTAATATCTGATCATTCTTCTCATCTGTGTTAGAGAAGAAGCAACTTCTCTTTCCTTGATAAGCATAAATGGTGACCTAAAATTTTTTTAAAAATAGACTTTGTTAATAAAAGAAAATGGGTTTTTCTATTGTCAAAAAAAGAAAAAAAAGAAAATTAAAATTTGCTTACATATTTATTATTCTGGTAATCCACAGATGTTCTCTCACCATAGGTGAGAGCTTCTTCCATTGACATTAATGTCAGATGAAGGTCCCTAAGATGGCCCCATTTGGGCTGGCGTAGATTACCTAAGAAAAATTTATTAGAAAAATAAACTTCATTTAATTTAGATAAACAAAACTTGAATTTTCTCACCATATTCATCCAGTGGTGCATCATAATCATAAGATGTAGTGATATATGGACCTCCAGCTGATCTGCCAAAGTTGGTACCACCATGGTACTAAAGAAAATATTTTGGAAATTTAATTATTTGTTAAAATTATTATATAATTATATTTTAAATAATAATAATAATTAAACACTAACCATGTAGTAATTCTGCACAGTACCACCTCGTTGGAAGAAACGAGCAACAGCAAATGCAAGATCCTCAGCAGTTCTCTGTGGAACTCTATTTCCCCAATCCATAAACCTAATTTAATTTTCATTAAAATCAGAAAACAAAAACATGAATTAATCAAAATAAATTGTAATTGGACCAACCAGCCACTCCAATTCTCAGTCCAAATCTTGGGAATATTGGTGTTCTTAGGGTACCATTGGTCACAATACCAACCATTGCAAGCACTAAGCTGTAGAATCAAATTAATAACATTAATTAATTGGATAATCAAATGTTAATTATAGTTTAATAAAGATTAAAAAGGATTAATATACCATTGGTGATGGGGCATCATCTTGTTGGCACATGAGCCATGGGATACCAATTTTGTAGTCTTCAGCAATTTTAGCACACCATTTCACATACTCCTTTCCATCATCTCCATAAGCCCATTCGACATTTCCATATTCATTTTCAATCTTTTAATTAAAATTAAAAGAAAATTAAAATATTAATACCATTAATAAATAAAAATAAAATTAATTAAGTGAAAATTAATTAAACCTGAGCAAGGATTATAGGTCCTCCTTGTGATGCAAAAAGACCCTCACGTTTCATCATGTCCACTATATATGTTGTAAAGATTTGCATCTCATTCTACAATTGCAAAAATAAAATAATTTAAAGAAAGATAAATATTATTATTAAATAATAACAATAATAATATAAAAAATGCATATAAATTTACCTTGAACACTTCATTATTAGTTCTCAACTTAATGCCTGGCAAACTTTGGAGCCAAATTGGAAACCCTCTAAAAAAATAATAAAAATTAATTAATAAAATATTTAAAATAAAATTCTTCTTATTTAAATTCGAACTCAAAACATAAAATATACAGTGGAATTCAGTGTTTATATTTTAAAGACAAAAAAAATTTTTTTAAATGATTTAATATATTAAATATAATTATTACCCATAATTCCATTCTGCACAGACGTATGGTCCAATCCTAAGAATAGCATAAAGTCCTTCATCATGAATGGTCTTGATAAATCTAACCAGGTCAAGATTTTCAGCAAAATCATACTGAAAATTTAAAAATAAAATTAGTATTATTTATTATACAATATAAATAAACAAATATATATTTAAAAAAATAATAATAAAAAGGGATAATATGAAAAACCTGACGAGGTTGAGGTTCATGAGCATTCCAAAAAACATAAGTTTCAATGGTATTAAGACCTCCTTCTTTGGATTTTTGAATAAGAGATGGCCACATCTGAAAAAAATAATAATAATAATTAGTGAATTTCAATTAAAAATATTAATTAATTAATTAAATTTGGCTTACCCCAGGAGTGCTGCGAGGATAATGGATGGAACCAGAAATCAATAATTTTCTCCGGCCATCGATCTTCATGGCTCTATCATCGTAAGTCACCTCATAAGCAGAAGAAAGGGAGCTGGCTAATACAAGACTAGCTAAGCATAAAGCTGAAAAAATGGCAGAAAACCCCATTATTGTTAATTTTCCTGAAGCTGGAAATTGAAACGAAAATAAAATCTGAATTAAAAATGAGAAATTGGGTTGTATTTATAGCTATAAATGAACTGAAATGGATTGCTATAAATAAACTGAAATGGATTGGTTCTCTTGTATAGAAGTATTCACTGAATAGTTTAAAAAATCACCACGTTTTATCTTTATTTTTTATATTTTAATAATAAAAAATAAATTAGTATACACTTAAATAATTATTCACTAGATAATTACTTATAAAATTTAAATATTTATTTTTAAAAAATTTTTTGTATTTAAAATTTAATAAATTTGATAATAATAATTTAAAAACCGCTATATATATATATTTAAAAAATAGTAAAAAATAATTTATTCATCATTTGATTTTAAATTAAAAAATAATCTATTAATCTTTTTAAATAATTTATTTATCTATTCTATCTGGATTTCAACTTTTGAATTTCAACCATTAAAATTTTAATTTATATTAAAATATAATTATAAAAAAATATTTTAATGAAATATATATATATTAAAGTTAAGGTATAAAAATGATCTTATAAAATTAAACTATTTGACTTATTAAGACACTTAAAAACTTGTTATATGTCATATTTTATAATCTACATGACTTAATAATTTATCAAATAATATTTATTTGGCACAAATATTGATTACTTTAAAATGTAATTTATTCTCTTTAATTTTGAATTTTAAATCTTCATTTTTCTTTTTTTTTCTTTTTATCTATTTTACTTTTTTTCAAATTAGTAACATTTTTATTTTTTACTTTTTTATCTTTTAATTGATATACATGAACTAATTTAAAATATAATACTTATCATTTATCAAAATTAAAAATTCAAAATTAAATCATATTTATATTATTTACTATTAAATAATTTATTTATTAATATTAGAAAATAAATTCATTTTTCATTTCTCTTGAATTTTGAGTATATAATTTATAAAAATCTCACTTTCTTACTTGCTTATAGCAATAATTTAATTGTTTAATAATTTTTAATTTACATAATTATTGTTAAATTATTTATTATGTTTTATTTTTCAAATTCATTATGTTTATAATAATAAATTATTTTCAATTTTTTTTTGTTATGTGCATAATTATCTACTATACTTCAAAAAATAAATATTTTTATAAAAGATATAGAGTTTGAATATCAAAGTGTTATGATAAAGAGATATAACATTAACCATACAACTTTTCAGTGATTATAGAAAAATACAAAATATTTTATAAAAAAAAAACAATGAAAATTTATAATTTCTGAGAAGTATAAAAAATTCAAAATTAGAAGAAGAAGCTTAAGACTTCAAAAAAAAAAAAAAAGAGAAGAACAAAATGCAAATCATAAATTAAGAAATTATTTGATTTATTATTATTATTATTATTATTATTATTATTATTATTATTGTTATTTCTTGAATATTATTATAATATCTAAGATTTTATTTTTAGCATATTTATTATTATAATTATTATGGACAAATTATTTCTAATAATATATGGTCTTTTTCAAATGAAATTATACTATAAAAATATTATATTGCTACATTTGTATGAAGGAATATTTTAAAGGAAAATAATTGATAATCATTTTAGAAATAAAAATTTAATTTAATTTTAATATTGAATATAATTATTTAAAATTTTAATAAAAATTTTAATTGTATTTAATATAACTAACTAAGGACAAAATTTTATAATATGATTTGAAATATAAAATTTTATAAAAATAAATACTAAAATATATATTAAAATAAATAATAAATAAGTCAAATGACTAGTTTATATATTAATATTTGAAATAAAATCAACTTAATTGACTAGCTTATATCGATATTTAATTGTTTTATATTTTTTAAAATTTGTATAATTATTTTTTAATTATTTATTATGATTTATTTTTTAAATTCATTATGTTTATATTTATAATAATAAACTGTTTTTTAAAGTTTTTTTTGTATGTACTTGAAAAAAAAGTATTTCAGTAAAAGATATAGAATTTAAAAATCAAATAGCTAGAGTAAAGAGATATACCATTAATCAGTATAATTTTTTAATGATTTATATAAAAACAAATAAATATTATTTTTAAAAAAATATAAAATATTGTATAAACTTATCAGCACACTTAAAAAAATTATGCAAAGCTGATTTATCAAATAATATTAATCCACATTGCTTAATGATTTATTAAATAATATTCACTCGACATATATATTATTACTTTAAAATTCAATTAGTCTCTTTAATTTTAAAATTTAAATCCTCATTTTTCTTTTTATTTTTATTTATTTTACTTCTTGCATTGTAATATTTTTATGTTTTTTCTTCTATTTTTTTTATCAATTTTTATTTTTTTTAATTATAATATTATATTGTACATTTTTATGAAAGAATATTTAGAGAAAAATAATTGATAATCATTTTAAAAAAAATTAAATTTAATTTAATAGGGATATAATTATTCAAATTTTAATTATATTTAATATAATTAACTAATAATTTTATCATTAAAAAAATTTATAATATTGTTTTAAAATATAAAATTTTATAAAATTAAATATTAAATTATAATTTAAAATAAAAAATAAAAGAGCCATATTTATGCGAGTAAAATGACTAATTTATATATTAATATTTGAAACAAAATCAACTTTTTATTTAAATATTTTTAAATTTCAACTACTAAAATTTTATCTTATTTTAAAAAATTATCAAGAAAATAATAATTTTTTATTTAAATTTTTAGAAAAGAGTGAATTATTTTTTTAAAAAAATTTTAAGATATATATTTAAATAATTATTCATTAGAAAATTTTTTATGGAATTTAAAATTTTATTTTTTAAAAATATTTAATTAATTTTAATAATACTAATAATAATTTAAAAATCGTCATATATATATATATATATATATATATATATATATATATATATATATATATATAATTAGTGGTTTAACATTGAGATTAGGATTGAAATTAATACTATGTTATGCACTTAATCAATATGGAATTAATCATAGTAATTTGTCTTGTTCTCCCCACATATCATATGAAGAAATCCAACATATTAAATTTGTGCTGGAGCTAAAAAATTTTTATATTTTGATTATTATATATAATAAATGGTGTTAAAATTAAAAATCTTCACGTTAAAAAATATTTAAGATATTAAAATTTTATATAATTTTTGAATCTTATTATCTAATGGGTTAATAGCTTATTAAGTTTTTGAATTGATATGGATGTTAATTAAAATATTATTTTTTGATGACATAATATTTATACTCATATTTAAAAATTAAGAATATAATTTATAAAAATTTATCTCTCTTAATTTTTTAAAAATTAAAGAAATATTTTGATTAAATTAATAAAATTATATCATTATTTTTATATTTAATAATTATATAAATAATTAATTATTAATAATTAATATAAAATAATTTACAAATATTAAAACAGTTAATATCACTAAATACATCTCAAAAATTATATAGGGAGTGGATCCATTTCAATATAATCAATGGCCAGCAAGAAATTCACGGCAAGTGCACTTCAATTCAAGTTCAACCCCATGAGTGGAGGTGTAGGCCATAACATGAATATTAATTATAGCTCAAGAGGTTTTGTTTAATGGGTAACCGCCAAAACACAAGTCGATAAGATGAAGATGGTTATTATTTTTTTTGCATGTGATGTCATGGATAATTCTTATTATATTTTTAACTAGATTTAGACAGTACAAGAATTTTTCACACTTGCAGTATTGAAAGCTGGCGGTTAGGCCTGAGTCATGAGTCCCTGACGCCCATGACCAGTATTTGCCTGGAAAAGACGATGACACAGAGAGCAACAACAAGAAGCAGAGGAAATTGGGAAATAAAAGAAAATCTTTACTTGAGTTTATGAGTTTGCCCTTCTGGGAATTTAATGAGAGGTGATGAGGTGCCGAATTCAATTCATCTCAGGAGATACACATGAAACACCAATTACTGATAACAAGTCCAATTTTTCTTTTAATCACACATATACACAAGTCCAAAACATATTAAGGGGTAATATAGTCATTCCAGCTAGAAAATTTTCATTTTCTTGATGCTATAAGTAGCAGAAACAGAGAATCAGAGTTCAAGGAAACATATACACATTTCTGTCCAGACCCTGCAACACTCTATTAGATTCCAAAAAAATCACTATACTTTCTTATCAAACGTACACTGTACAGATAAGACGATGGGTGGACATTGAAGATCAAAAGAAGACCACACGTGGAAAGGGTAAAATTGAAAATAGGAAATTTTGCATGGGGAAAGCCCAATCTACAGTGCTTCTTGACGACGCTGCTTGGCGTGGAGGGGGGGGACAACAACTGCTTACCAATTGTTCAACTATTTCTGCTCTTTAATTAAGGTCAAGAAGAACTTAAAGAAATGGCTAAGACTTAAAACAAAGTCTTGAGTTGGTTTCAGTTGCAAACAGATTATAGTCTAAGCTAGCTGCAGAGTAGGAGAGCACTTGATCGAAAACAGATATATATATATATATATATATAGAGAGAGAGAGAGAGAGAGAGAGAGAGAGAGAGAGAGAGAGAGAGATGGGGGATAATTATAATTATGGGTCTAGAAAAGGGCACGCATGGAGGTTTTCATCATCATCAATAAAGCTTTTGTTGTTTATGACGCCATTGATTTTGGTTTCTGGGTTTGTTGCTATTTTGGGACCAAAATTCTCCAGTTGGAAGTTTTTATCTGGCCATCCTTTGTTGATGGGATTTAGTGCAGCTGATTCTTTGGACAGTTCTGCGCCAGCTTCTTCACATGCAAAAGAGAATAATGGAAGTGGAGTACTGGATTTGCTTCCTAAAGAAGCGATGGTGGGGATGGAAGTGAGAGTTCACTATGCAGAAGAGAAGAAGGCTCTTGCTGATGAATACTCTGCCCTTAACAGTTCTTCTTCTCCCTCTACTCCTCCACCTGTTCTAGATTTTCAGGCTGTAGACGTTCAAGAACATGTGAGTCCCTTTTTCTCTTCATGCATTACTACTTAGTATTTACTCTGCACCACTTTTCTGTTGTTTAACATAATCAAAAACTACTAATTCTTGCAGATTTGGATGATGATTCTTTGTAGTTACTTTATCAGGATTCAGAAATCCTTTGCCCTCCAGTCTTTCTGATTTTTTACAAATTAGAATTTGGAATCCCTGATTTTTTTTTTTCCTTTTTTTTTTAAATGATGTTGATGTTTTGATTTGTGGTAATTTAGCGTACAGGCAAAGTTGTGTTTTTTGTTTTTCTGGGTCTCGATTAGGACAAAACAAGAACTCAGCAACAACAAAGAGAAATCAAAACGCTGTCTGCATAACTATTGCCTTGAAAACGTCGAATCCTAATAATAAACCGAGTTTCTTTTTTTTAATTTTTTGGGAAGAGTGGAATTATTCAACTTGTATTTAAGGTAATTTGTGGGCCAAGAGTAGTCAAAATAAGCTACTGTGCTCCTTCTTTTGGAGCATAATGTAAGCATAATGTAATTATGAACAAATAAATGTAATTTGATGAGCTTTTATTGCTACCCAATTGACTATTTTCACAGATATTTAAAAAAAATAATAATAATTAATTCTTGGAGTTACTGTTTAATTTATTTTTCTTAATAGCGACTGAGATTTTTGTAAATTGATTTTCCAGAATGCAAGTGAAGAAGAAAAAGACTTGGAAATTTCAAGGAACGAAACTACCATTGCTTCCATGGATCTTTCGATCAAAACCAGACATGAAAAAGAGCATTCCAGTTTAGAAAGGCTCGAAGCTGCTCTCCAAATTGCTCGTGCTGCAATTAAAGATGCTAAATTTGGAAATCAATCGCGAGACCCTGAATATGTTCCAATGGGCCCTATGTATTGGAACTCCAAAGTCTTCCACAGGTGATTTCAATTTCAACATATCCTTCTATTTTACATTGGAGATACCACCATGCCCATACTTGATTATTGAGTTACTAGATATAGGCTACTAGTCCAATTGTACCAATATCGTCCTTTAACCCTTCAATCAAATATTTGTTATGAAATTCATGCAAGATTAATATACTTGCTAGTGTGTGCATCTAAATTGATTATACAATAAGAATGAGCTTATATAATAGGTGCATACCCGAAACACAATGGGAGTTTATCGAGCCTTAAAAATTGGAAAACACATCGAAAGAAAATGTTTATCCCTTCAATAATTTTGGTCTATAGGCCAATTCTATACTTGATTCAAAGCCTATGCGGAAAGTATGTGAAAAATTTAGGCATCCAAGGAAAATTCTGCCCAAGATTTATGGAATAAGGCTCAACCCAGTAGATTTTTTCTTACATTTTTCCCTATGAGGCTCATTCTGTAGCCTGCCTGCTGGTATCCCATGCCTAGCCTAACAATTAGTGTTTCTTCCACCACAGGAGTTACTTAGAAATGGAGAAACAGTTTAAAGTCTTCGTCTACGAAGAAGGAGAACCACCGGTTTTTCACAATGGTCCTTGCAAGAGCATATACTCCATGGAAGGAAATTTTATTCACAGGATGGAGATGGATGACCAGTTTAGGACCAAAGATCCCAACAAGGCACACGTCTATTTCCTTCCCTTTAGTGTAGCCATGATGGTTCAGTTCGTCTATGTTCACAATTCGCATGATTTTGGTCCCATTAGAAGGACTGTAAGAGACTATGTCAGTCTCATTGCTGGAAAATACCCCTTCTGGAATCGAAGCGTTGGAGCTGACCATTTCATGCTTGCTTGCCATGATTGGGTAAGAATGTCTATACTTGAGCTATTTTAAATTTGTATGCTTGATTTCTTAAGCTTGCTAAGGTTGGACTTGTAAGGTAGTGCTTCCAAAAAAAAATTGAAATAATAATGTTCTAATTTTAAGTATGCATCTGCCATCCTTTATCCAGGGGCCGGAAACTTCATTTGCCATTCCTTACCTTGAAAAAAACTCGATCCGTGCGCTATGCAACGCGAACACATCAGAAAGATTCAATCCCATGAAGGATGTATCCTTTCCAGAAATCAATCTCCAAACAGGTACTACAAGAGGCTTGATAGGTGGACCATCTCCATCAAGACGATCAATCTTAGCCTTCTTTGCTGGAGGGGTTCATGGCCCTATAAGGCCAATCCTACTTGAGCATTGGGAAGACAAAGATGATGATATCAGGGTGCATAAGTACCTCCCGAAAGGTGTATCTTACTACGAAATGATGAGAAAAAGCAAGTTCTGCCTTTGCCCAAGTGGTTATGAAGTTGCAAGCCCGAGAGTTGTCGAGGCATTTTACGCAGGATGTGTGCCAGTGCTGATTTCCGACCACTATGTACCGCCTTTTAGCGATGTTTTGAATTGGAAGTCATTCTCCGTCGAGATTCCGGTGAGCGATATCCCTAATTTGAAGAGAATATTGATGAGTATATCTACCAGGCAGTACATTAGAATGCAGAGAAGAGGACAACAAATAAGGAGGCATTTTGAGGTTAATTCTCCACCTAAGCGGTATGATGTTTTTCATATGATTCTTCATTCAATTTGGCTCAGAAGGCTGAATGTTAGAATCTCTGATAATCAACAAGCTATCACCAGTTGATTGAAGAGCTAGACCTTGATGGGTGATCAAAATTAGAGAATTCCTTCTAAAGGAACTACTGCTGTTGTTATTGTAACTTGTACTTTTAGGCATCCGGATTCTTATTTTAAATATTTGCATTAATATTTGTTCATAATTAATTAGGGTTATGGGTGGACTTGTGCTGCTTGAATCTCTAATAACTGATGAAGGAATAATCACATTGTGATAGGCACGAATCTCTCTCTCTCTCTCTCTCTCTCTCTCTCTCTCTCTCTCTCTATATATATATATATATATATATATATATATATATAAACAAAGCAAAGGGGTGACTTGATACGTAGTAATTTCTTTTGAAAAATTTATCACATGCTACGTTTTATAAATATTTATTTAATATTAATTATTATTTAATTTTTTTATTTTTTTAATTATTATTATTAATTATTTGTAATAATATATTAATATTTATGATTTAAATTATTATTTTTTTAAATTTAATTTTTAAAAATTAAAGTTTTTTATAATTAAATATAATATTTAAAAATTATTTATATTATTTTATAAATATTAATTATTTTTTTATATTTTTATTTTTTATATTACTATTATTATTTATAATAGTATATTAATATTTATGATTTAAATTATTGTTATTTTTAAAATTTAATTTTTAAAAAATTAAAAAATTTTATAATTAAATGTAATATTTAAAAATTATTTATATTATTTCTTTTATAAATTTATTTATAAAAAAAATATTATTTGTCAAGTTATTTTTTTTAATAATAATAATAATAATAGTAGGTATTTGATGGTCATTACTTTAAAAAAAATTTATCACTAATTTGTAATCTCATAAAAAAATTTTAAATATTTTTATTTATACTAATTATTATTTAATTTTTATATTTCTCTTTTAATTATATTATTATTTATGATACTATTTTAATATTTATTATTTAAACTATTATATTTTTTTTCAATAAAATTAAGACATTTTGTAATTTAATATAATATTTAAAAATTATTTATATTATTTTATAAATACTAATTTATTATTTAATTTTTTTTATTTTTTTTAATTATCATTATTATTTATAATGTAAAAATATTATTTGCTATATGTTACCCTCTATTATAATAATAATAATAATAATTTAGAATAAAAAATAATTTAAAACATAATAATAATAATAATAATAATAATAATAATAATAATAATAAGTCATTGATGGCCATTAGTTTAAAGAAAATTGACTATTAATTTATGATCTTATAATCAGCTATCATATAATTTAGTCAATTTTAAATTATTTCATATCTTTAATAAATATTTTTATTATATTGTTATATTTTCTATTATTTTTATTATAAAATTTTTATTAAAAATTTTGAGAGACAAATTATAGTTTACATAAAAAGTTATAAAAATAAAATATAGAAATTTAACTTATTTATAATTAGTATATATTATTTTTTATGTTAATAATTTAACATTATTTTTATTTCACTTTTTTAAGATTAATTAATGCGTATTGTTATATTATTATTATTATTATTATTATTATTATTATTATTATTATTACCAACTTATGACGATTTAATTAGAATGGCCAAGTAAATAGGAAATATTTTACTATTATAAAAATTGAATTTAAATGTTTGCTACCATTTTTCAATTAAATAATATTTAATATAAATTAATTTTTTATTTAAATGATTTTCATTTATTTGTCTTTATGTCATATGAGACATTTAATACATATCAAGTGTTTTCTTCTCACCAAATATTTTCATTTCACCTAAATAATCTTAAATCTTTTTTTTTTTATTTGCACTATATTTTTATTATTTCTTTCAAAAGTTATTAATTATTATTCTCAAAATTTATTTATTTAAATATATTTAATTAATATTTATTTAATTATTAATTTTTTTATAAATTTTTTATTTAATATTTCTTAAACTTTTGAATATTTTATTTATTATAATTATATATCGAGTGCAATGATAACTAATATTTTGATTATTTATATTTTATTATCATTAATTTTCAACAGAATTATTTTTAAATTATAATTTAATATTTATATTTTTATGTATAAATTATCTAACAACTATATTTTTATATAAAAGTAGAATTTTAAAGATAAATTACAAATATAATTGCATCAAAAATTTAATTATAAATAAAAATAATTAAAAATAATTAAAGTTATAGTATTAAAATTATGAAATCTATTTTTTTTAAAATGTATTTTTAATATTTATTATACTAATAGAAAATGACGATATTTTAAAATTTTAATTTTTATAAAATATATTTATTTTATATTATAAATTTATGTGAAGTGATAATTATTTTTATCAAAAAATTATTTTATAAAAAATATATTAGATTTATAAAAAAAAATTTACACTTAAATATAGTATTTTTAACAAATAATGTAACAGATGTTATTTTTAATTAATAAAAATGTTACATATTTTCATTATTATTAAAATTAAATAATTCAATTCATTATTAGTAATTTAATGTTTTATTATATTAATAACAAAAAATATTATATTTATATATTTTGAAAATAATATTATTTTCTCATTAATTTAATATATTTTCTGTAATTTATAAAAAATAAATATTGATTTACATAAATTATGAGATAAAATATAAAAATTTCATAAAATTTAAATTATTTTTTGAATAAAGTATTTTTATTACATTTTAAACAAAATAATCATGAAAACTACTATTAATATATTAATATATGTATAACAAGAATTAAATAGGTATTTTAATTAATTATATCATAAATTAATTAAAATTTTATTATTATAACAAGTAAAAATTTATTCAAATTAAATTAAATAAAAAAGAAATTTTAATTTAAAATTAATTTAATAATAATAATAATTTATTTTTATTTAAAATGTAATAAAAATTAAATTAAAAAATAAAAATGATAAATTATCCATCCATAACATAAACATTATGCAAATAACATAAGATTACGTGATTCGTGATTCGGGATTACATAAGGTTTACTGTCAAAATGGAAGAAAAATAAGAAAAAAGATACAATAACTCATAAGTTTTAAATTCTAATGAATATGTTAAAAAATCTATTATAAATTGCAGAATGTTACAATATTTTTTTTTTATTTCAATTAGGTTATAAATATGATGCTTTCGGGTCTTCATATTTCTTATAATTTTATAGTTTAAGTAGTTATTTTAAGAAATTAGTAAAGTGAGACAAATCATTACAAGAAATCAGTAGAGGAAGACAAATCATTAGTAGATTTGAACATTAAAATTTCACAAAAGTTAAGTTTAATGAATGATCATAATTAAGTTAGAAAATTTTATTTTAAAGGTGTCAATGTAATAAAATTTATTAAATATATGATTGAAAAATAAAATTTTCTGATATATTTTACATTATTTATATTATAATAAAATAATAAAAATTATTTTGAGGTGGTATATATATATACATATGTATACTTTGCCCCTTCCCCATTTCAATATATATATATATATATATATATATATATATATATATATATATATGGGCTTTTGACAAAAAAAGTGTAATAAAAAATGCAAAATACCAAAAAATGGTGAGTTTGAAACTAATTATCAAAAAGAGGTAAATTTTGCTGAGGTGGAGAAGGTGAGTGCGGGACGCTAATTATAGTAGCGTTTTTAAGGTCCGGACGCTATTCAAAATAGCGTCCGGGTGAAAAAGTTGAAAAAAGAGCTAGACGCTATTCAAAATAGCGTCCAGCTCTCAGTTTAAAGGTTGGACGCTACTTTTATTTTATATTTTAAATAAAATATAAATATTATTTTAATAAATAAAATTATAATATGTAATATTATATATTATAATATTTTTATTATGAATATTATTTTTTAATTTAAAATTAAATTAAAATTTAAATAAATAAAAAATTAAAATTAAAAAATAAATAATTAAAAAAATTTAAAAAAAGTTGGACGCTCGTCCAACTTTTCTTTAAATTTTTGATAATTTTATTTTATATTTTAAATAAAATATAAATATTATTTTAATAAATAAAATTATAATATTATATATTATAATATTTTTATTATAAATATTATTTTTTAATTTAAAATTAAATTAAAATTTAAATAAATAAAAAATTAAAATTAAAAAATAAATAATTAAAAAAATTTAAGAAAAATTGTAGTAGCATCCAACTTTTCTTTAAATTTTTAATAATTTTATTTTATATTTTAAATAAAATATAAATATTATTTTAATAAATAAAATTATAATATTATATATTATAATATTTTTATTATCAATATTATTTTTTTAATTTAAATTTAAATTAAAATTTAATAAAATATAAAATTAAAATTAAAAAAAAATAATTAAAAAGGTTTAAAAAAATTAGACGCAACTTATAGTTTAATTTTTTTTTAATTATTTTATTTTATATTTTTATTATAATTTTTATTTTTTTTAATTTATATAAAATATAAAATAATTAAAAATATTATAGAATATATAATATTAATTATTATAATTTTATTTATTAAAAGAATATTTTTAATTTATTTAAAATATAAAATAAAATAATTAAAAATTTAAAGAAAAATTGGACACTACTTATATTAGCGTCCAACTTTTTTTAAATTTTTTAAATTATTTATTTTTTAATTTTAATTTTTTATTTATTTAAATTTTAATTTAATTTTAAATTAAAAAATAATATTCATAATAAAAATATTACAATATATAATATTACATATTATAATTTTTTTATTAAAATAATATTTATATTTTTATTTAAAATATAAAATAAAATTATTAAAAATTAAAAAAAAAGGTTGGACGCTACTATAAGTAGCGTCCAACCTTTAAACTGAGAGCTGGACGCTATTTTGAATAGCGTCCAGCTCTTTTTTCAACTTTTTTCACCCGGACGCTATTTTGAATAGCATCCGGATTTTAAAAACGCTATTATAATTAGCGTCCCGCACTCACCTCCTCCACCTCAGTAAAATTTACCCATTTTTAGTAATTAGTTTCAAACTCACCCTTTTTTGGTATTTTACATTTTTTATTACACTTTTTTTGTCAAAAGCCCTATATATATACACTTTGCCCCTTCCCTATTTCAATTTAAATATGTTTATATAATAATTTGTATGTGAAGAAAATTATTATCTACCATGTTAATATTTGTCGATTACTATTTATTTGTTACCAAAAATTAAGAGGATGCATGTTATTAAAAAAATTAATAATTATAATAATTATATCGCCTTTTATTAAGATAGATAAAATACTAATAAAATATTGGATAGAATCCACATATTAATACATAAATTTTATATATTTATATTTTAAATTAACCAAATTTATATAATAATTTCCCCTTATACCAAATCAAATTTCTAACTTTTCATCAATCAACTCCATACAATATTTCCTATAACAAACCCTATTTTTGCAGTTAAAACTTAAATACGGACCTTAAAACAGAATACGTCTTATGGTGGTCGCTCATCCTTATGCTGCCGCTCTATTCTAATTACCTTTAACTTGTTATCTCTTAAAATTATGTGTTATTATTTTTATTAAAAGTAATTATTAAAAAAGTATAGATGCACTCAATTTTCTTTAAGGCATTATAGAGCCGGCGCAACTGAAGATAGAGATCTTACGATGCACCTTCTTAATTTGTTGTCTGACAAAGCAGTTATACTTATATATATGAAAAATTATATAATAAAATCGATGAATGTACGACGGTTTCATTGCATGGTTGATTATAATGAATCGCATAATAATTTCATCGTAATCAATAATTATAATTAAAGGAGTACGAAGAAAGAGCCAAAATGGAGACTGACCATCACTACCAGCAGCAACAAGAAGAAGGAAGGCCGGGCGTTATTGGGTCCGTGTTGAAGGCAGTTGCTGGTACTTACAAGCAGGCCAAGGAGGCTGTTGTGGGTAAGAGCCAAGAGGACGGAAGGTACTTATAGAGCGGCGGAGAAGGTTGGAGAGACTAAAGATTCGGCTGCACAGAAGGCTGAGGAGTATAAGGATAATACTACTATGAAGGCGAAGGAGACAAGGGATGCTGCTGCAAGAAAGATGGAAGAAGAGAAGGAATCTGTGAAAGGGAAGGCGGAGGAGACGAAGGAGTCGGCAAAGGAAAAGATGGGAGAGTATGCAGATAAGGCGAAAGAGACAAGGGAAGCAGCGAAGGAGAAGTTGGGTGAGTACAAGGATTATATAGCTGAGAAGGCAAAAGAGACTAAAGAATCTGCAGAGGGAAAGGCAGAAGAGTATAAGGATTATGCTGCCCAGAAAGCCAAAGAAACAAAAGACAAGGCTGGGGAATACAAGGACTATGCAGCCGAGAAGGCAAAGGAAACGAATGATTACACTGCTGAAAAAGCTAAAGGGGCTGCAAAGAAGGCGAAGCAAACAAAGGATTGTACTGCAGGGAAAGCCAAGGAAGGTAAGGGCACTGCTTCTAGTAAGCTCAGTGAGCTTACTGAATCTGCGAAAGCTGCTGCAAGAAAAGCTATGGACCTCTTCTCTAGTAAGAAAGAAGAAGTTAAAGAGAAAACAGAAGGGACAAAAGAGGCAACCAAGGTTGGTCATCTTTTTTCCCAATCTTAACCTTTTTGCCATTTAATTTTCATCAACTAATGCGCGAAATTGTTAGATAAACAAATAAGCATTATTTTACTTGAATCCATAGGAGAAATTGAGCGAAGCCGAGGAGGAAGCGAGGCGGAAAGTGGAGGAGTTGAAGATGGAAGGTAAGGAGTACAAAAATGAGGCTGAGGAAAAAGCCCAAGTAGTCAAGGACACTGAAGCTGAAAGATAAGTCATCAAGAACTTCAAAAGTAAAATTTCTTGGAATTTTTAGCGTACAGTACTGTACAAATAAAAATACTTAAATAGGGTGCTAAAAGGGAGTTAGATATGGTCAACTTGAAAATAGCGTATCTATTTATCTCATATTTTTAAGACGCTAATTAAAAAAGCATACGAAGGATAAAAACGCTAATCAAAGTAGTATATAAAGCTTTCGAAGAAAAAAAATATAAAATAAATAAATACGCTATTTTAAGTAGCGTCTTGAAAATAAAACGTTATTTTAACTAGTGTCCAGAAATTAATAATATTTTTCATCAAAACACTAATAATAATAGTATTTTTGTATCGTACATACGTCCAAATTCTATGAAATAGTTTTGGCACCAAAACGCTATTTATAATAGCATTCTCCTTGGCTACCATATTATATTTAAATTAAATTTATTTAATATTATTAATATAATTAATGTGTAAAATATGTTTTTGTTTTAAATAAAAAATAATAATGTATATAATATTTGAACCATCCTATTGCAAATTTTCTTGTTTTATTTTTTAAAACATGTTAATTTTGTATTTTTAAAAAATAGATTAATTTTATAGATTAAAAATATTAAAGTATAAAATTTTAACCGTATTTGTTAACGAAAATATATAATGTAATTCTTTTTTAAATATGTTAGTTTTATAAATTAAAAAAAATAAAGCATAAAATTTTAACTGTATTTGTTAATGAAAATTTATATTGTAATTATTTAAAAAAATATTAATTTTATAGATTTAAAAAAATTAAATGTTGAACGTATAATAATACTGTGCAATTTAAATTACCAGAAAATGGTACTAATAAACTAAATTACGAGAGAGTATGCAGAACGCTAGTTTAGTTAGCATCTCGAGGCCACACTTGTACATGTAGGCATAAAAATTTGTATTAATTTGTACACAAACAAAATAAAATTGTAAAATTATATTTTCACAAAATATTGGTAATATACAAAAAAAAATAAGAAATTAAATAAAATTTGTTGCTTTAATATTCACATAATATAATGTACAAAAAATTAGAAATTAAATAATTTTTTTCTTTAAAATATTAAAATTTAAGTCATATGAGACAAAAAAATGATAAACAAAATTTATTATCCTCAATTAAATTAATTTACATGTGATCTTAATTTTGATTCTTATTATAATTATGCATAATTTATTTTATTGATAGCAATTAATAGATTTAAGTATTAAAAGAAATTAAATTATTATTTATTACGTGTAAACATTTATAACAATATAAAATTTAGATATTGTAATTTATTTTCACTTAGTACCAAATTAAGTTATTAAAAATTTGTGTAAAATTAAATTGTAATTTTGTCACGACCCGATCCCACGGGCCAGATCGGCATTAGAACTTAAGTCAGCATAACCCCAAAGACTCATAGTAAGTCTTATTATTCCTCAAATTCATAACTAGAGCTTAAAACTAAGGCTCAATATGTAAATAAAATAAAATAATATATTATATTTTTATACGGGTCAACCCAACCCGATAACCATAAAAAAAAAAAAACTAAAGCCAGAGGAGCCCAACTCAACCCTGATACCATCATTTATAAATTATTTAAATATCATAAAAATTTTCATTTATTAATACTAAAAACTTAAATTAATACTATCCCTGACAAAATTCATGTTACTGCTAACATATGCAGAGTTTTAGATTTCAAATTTAGAAAATAATAATACAAATAACTAACTGTTAATAAAACTACGAGGAATGAAGCAGGTTGCTCTTAAAAAAAAAAAAAAAAAAAAAAAAAAAAACCCCTCCAGTAGCCTGGAAGAATAGAGTGAACATGAGTGAGCGTTCGACTTATAGAGGAAGATATTGATTTTACATATAATTTCTATAACTATATAAGTCTAGTGCATCCTTAAGAATGAAATGCAATATCTTCACACTGTTTAAACAGGTCAAGTCATAATAACGTTAAAAGTAATTTGGAGCATTTACACACTCGTGTGTCAATCCATACTAACACATATAAATATGGGATTTGATCCTCTATACAGTTCTCTTAGCTCCAACCTCTGCTAGCGAGATCAACTCAAAGTTGGACTTTCTCTTGGTATCCAAATGTGGGAGCTAGCAAGATCAATTTAAAGCCGTGCCTACCCTGACTTATTCATAATAAGGATCGGGTTCCAATGAGTTAAGCTCCAGCTGCGTTTACCCTTCCTATCTGTATCCACATACACACCACACACACACCAAACTCATGTACACAGCTCCAAATTGCCATAAAGCAACATATATAGCAAGTCATCAATTACATATGAATAAAGGGCGTGCCTGATAATTAACTATATACATATATTTATAAGTGATGCATGAACATGCCTTGAATATATAATAATATTGAAATTATAAATAAAATCAATATATGCTCACAGTACTTAACAAATCACTGCGATAGCTGGGCGGAAGAAGAAAGCTGACCGGCTCACCTAAACAATTAAATTACAAACTAATCAATATTAAATTCAAAAAAAAGCTTTAAAGAGGTAAAAGATGCCATAATTTATGTTGAAATTTTGGCAGAATTTCTCCTATACCTAGGACCTATTCAATTTGTAAAATGATTCAAATAACACTTCTAAAATTGCACATCTCAACCCATATCTCATCAGCATCATTTGGCCCCTCTTAGGCTCTCCAAACCAAGCAATAATCATGAAATTAAAATATTATGCTTTAGCCTCTAAAACTAACATTCTGGAAAAATACTCAAACAAGCTCTTAAAATTTTAAAATTTTGTCTCACGGTCCTTAACAAGGTTATAAATCTATTGCAATAAGAATCATAATTTTCTAATCAGCCATGCATATTTTATGAATTTTCATTCTTGATAAGGTATTAGGCAAAAATAAACAGCTTCAAGTTCGGGTTTACCTATGCTAAATCTAACACTTGAAATGCATATGGAACGTCTGAAAACGCTAGGATCAACTATAAATATGATTCCTTTCCAGGACAGCCCGTCGGACACTCAGACGGGGTCAAAAACTCAGTCCTGAAGCTGGTGAGCTATCACCGATCTGATTGTACCTAAATTAAGTTAAAAAATTATCAATAATTATCATAAAATTATTTTTAATTTTTAAAAATTGAAAAAGCTCGAAAATCTCACTATTGATCTGGGTCATCCGTTGATCGCCTTTTTCAAACAGTGTCTGATCGGATCATCGAGAAATCAGCCAGAAACCCATTGCCTCAACTTTCTCTCTTCTCTTTCTCTCTCCTCGATTCTCGCCAAAAACCACCATGAAATGAGACACCGCCGATCAGGACAAGAAGCCCGTGGTCCCAAGAGTCAAGCGCTACCTTCCTTCCATCGAACGGTCACCGGAGCTGGTCGGAAATGGCCTTGGAATATGGTGCATTGCGTTGCTCTCTCTCTCTCCTCCAAAATGCACCGAACCTTCGTCGGATGGGGTGCTGCAGCCGCCGTGAAGGTCACCTGTCGCCTCTAGAGTTCGATGGTCCACCATCGGCATCGCTGGTTTGCCGGCCAGAAGGTAAACGAGAGAGAGAAAGTGAGGAAGGGAGAGAGGTTGAAGAGAGAGAAAGGAAATGGGAGGGGGGGTTCAGCCGAAATTTCGAAAATCTAGTTTTTTTTTTTTAACTTTTAATTACATGATTGATCCTCAAACTTTTCGAGTTTATTCATCTAAGTTCAAAGTGAAATTTTGTGTATAATTAAACAATAAAGAACTAATAATAATAATAATAATAATAATAATAATAATAATAATAATAATAATAATAATAATAATATGTTTAAATAAATTTTTGGAAGTGTTTATATTTAAGTCCATAACACTAATTTAAATTTCTAAATAATAGTAGTTTTATTAAAATAATATCCGATTAAAATATCTTATTAAAAATAATATTTTAATTTAAAAAAAATAGAATTTAAGAAAAATCGGATTGTTATAAATTTCTTATAAAATTTATAATTTTTAATAAAGTGTAGGTTGCATCATGTGTTATATAGTCATTAGTTTTAATAAATTAGTTTTATTAAATTGAAAATTAAAAAAAAGTAATTAAAACTAATAATTATATAACATATGATGCAACCCATACTTTACTAAAACCTATAAATTTTATAAGAGATTGTAATTTAATTTCATACAAATTTTTAAAACTTAATTTAGTACTAAGTGAAAATCAATTATAATATCTAAATTTTATGTTATTATAAATACTCACACGTAATAAATAATAATTTAATTTCTTTTAATACTTAAATTTATTAATTACTATCAAGAAAATAAATTATCCATAATTATAATAAGAACAAAAATTAATATCACGTGCAAATTAATTTAATTGAGGATAATAAATTTTGTTTACCATTTTTTTATGTCTCATATGACTTAAATTTTAATATTTTAAAGAAAAAATTTATTTAATTTCTAATTTTTGAATATTAAAGCAACAAATTTCATTTAATTTCTTATTTTTTTTATATTACCAATATTTTGTGAAAAATATAATTTCACAATTTTAATTTTTTTACGCGTACAAATTAATACAAATTTTTATGTCTACATGTACGGGTGTGGCCTCGAAATGCTAATTAAGCTAGCGTTCTACATACCCTCCAGTAATTTAGTTTATTGGTACCTTTTTCTAGTAATTTAAATTGTACAGTATCGCTATACTATGTTGAACATTTAATATTTTTAAATCTATAAAATTAATATTTTTTTAAATAATTACAATATAAATTTTCATTAACAAATATAGTTAAAATTTTATACTCTAATTTTTTTTTAATTTACAAAACTAACATATTTTGGAAAAAAATTACATTATATATTTTTGTTAATAAATACGATTAAAATTTTATACTTTAATATTTTTAATCTATAAAATGAATGTATTTTTAAAAATACAAAATTAACATGTTTTAAAAAATAAAAAAAAAATTCCCAAAAGCATGGTTCCAATATTATATACATTATTATTTTTTATCTAAAATAAAAACATATTTTACACATTAATTATATTAATAATATTAAATAAATATAAGTTAAATATTGTATGGTGGTCAAGGAGGACGCCATTATGGATAGCGTTTTGGTGTCAAAACTATTGCATTGAATTTGGACATGTGTACGAGGCAAAAACGCTACTATTATTAACGTTTTGGTAAAAAATACTATTAATCCACTTACGCCAGTTAAAATAGCGTTTTATTTTTAATGTGTGTTTCGTATTTTTTTTCTTCGAACACTACTTTAATTAATATTTTTATCCTTCATATATTATTTTAATTAGTGTCTTCTGTAAACTAACCATAACTCACCTCTTTTTTATAATTTACCTAAATGTTACCCTATTTTTATATTTTTACTCAAAAACTTGTACAATATATTTTGATATTTTTACTTATATAGTACATCTGTACGGTAAAAATTCTAAATTTCTTCCATTTTTGCACATCCAAATTCGTTTCTTAACCCCTAACCCTTTAGATTATTGTTTGTTGTTTATTAATTTGTGTTTAGAGGAAGCGCAGCAAGAGACAAGGTGCAGGAGGAGGTGGTACTTATTGTTGAAGAGACACCGCCAGGAGCTGTGGCATCCACTCTGAAAGCAGTGGATCAGATGAGGGGTCAAACTTTCAACGATGTTGGACGCCTAGATGATGAGGGCGTTATTCGCTTAAAATGCACCGACCGTCAAGACGATAAGTGATTCCTCCCACCGAGCGAGTAAGGTGGACTTCACATTAGCTATGTTTATTTTCCATTTTGGAGTTTATTGGGCTTTTCTTTGTTTGCTTTGTGTGTGAATAATTCAGTCCACAAACACAGGTTTTTGGGCTTTCGATCAAAATTTTCTTTTAGCAAAACTCGGAACTTGACTCTCTCAGATTCACAGAGTAATATTAGTGCACTCTCTTTCACAAAGATTAGTGATATGCCTTAGGGTAGGCATGTGAAATCAAACTTTAAGGAAACTTAATTTAAGAGTATTTAGATAATCTATCGTGATTAGTAATTTTGTGGGGTGCAACGCATGAGGGTAGACATTATGATTGTATAAGATGAAGTTACAGGCTTGTTGAGCAAATAAAACAAAAATCTCACCATCCTCGTCGGCTTTCCTAATTCCTAATTGGGGTAATAATGGAGGGCCTTTCAAGTCTAGTCGTCATGATTGAATAGAATATAGAGGAATCTTTTGCTTTCTTTCTTCCCCTTTTTTTTCCAACGGATGAGAATCTTGCAGTTGCACCTCATTTTTCCTCTTACAAATGACAAATAATTAAAAAAAAAAAAGCACTCATAATTTGTAGATATCTAAAAACTAATATATTAGAAAATATAAATTCTAATTTAATTAAAAAAATATGTCCACTACTTATTTTGCAGTATATAAAAAGGTAAAAATTGAATGTTAATTAATTAAAGATTAAGGTGCATGAGTACACACATGGAGTTATTGGTTTTGTCCACAATATATTGATTACTTGTTAATTAGACTAGCTTGTGGGTGCATGTATAAGCATCAATGTTAGGTGGGGGAGAAAAGGACAAATATAGAGAAGTGTTGATCCAGTTTTAATTCTTACCCTCTATAATTATGGCCACATGCTTTTATCAAAATAAATAAATTAAATATATAAAAAAAAGCTATGCATAATAATATCATTATTACCACTTAATTACTCTCATTGTTATCGGCTATCATTACTTAATTATTCTTATTGTTATTACTATTTAATTATTTTTATTTTTATTTTCTCATTTTTACCACCACCTGATCACTATTATCATTATCACTATTTTACATTTCCACCATCATTACTATCACTTACTTGTCAATAACTATAAAAATTATTACTTATTATTAATGATATAAATAAATTAAATATTAAAATAAAAATAATTATTGCAATTAAATATAAGCAATACAATGATATATCACAACTTTAATTGCGTTATATAGTTGATTACGTTATATTACGCTTTATGAAACTTGAAAACTAGTTTTGAAGATTACTTTAATATCTATAAATTAAAATTTATTAATTATAATATCAATAAAAATAACAAAATTATAATTTTAAATACATTAATTCAATAATATGAAGGAATGTAATTTTAAAATTATTACAAAAAATTATTTTTTATAATAAGAAAGAATAAAAGTTTAAAACAAATTAAAATGTTATAAACACTAGTGTAAGAAATCCCACACTCATCATGTAATAATTAAGGGAAAAATATCAATGAGAGGAAGAATCAAGTGATGTGGGTAAATAAAATGGCAAGGTTTATTAATTAATTTACACAAAAGTTAAATAAAAAGCTGTTGGATATAATGCACTATCCAGCAATAAATTAATTAAAAATATTTTAATTTAAATATCAAATAAATATTGAATATTATATAACAATTTATATAAAGTTTGAAATTTAAAATTCTTATAATTTTTCTTTCCCTTTAAAAAATAATTACAGGACACCCACATATGCACATATTCAAACCATAATATATATGGTAATTGACAAAGATAACCAATAATGTCTTGCACTGTGAACAAATTGGACAAGAACAAGATCAAATCATCTATCATATGGAATTAATATCTATCCCACTTCACCAATACACACTTTTTTTACATTTGCTATTTGCCTCTTACAGTATGTTTTAAAGAACTTATCAATTTGATGAATTAGAGGGATTTTGATATTTTATTTTTATTATTTTATCTTATTTTATTTTAAAAATTTTACATATACTCTATTGTTAGATGGTTTAATTTACTTTTTTTTAGAAATTATGGTGAGTTGATTCATTTATATTAGAATATTTTTAAAATTGTAATATTTTAAATATATTCAAACTTTTATTTAAATTCAATAAAAAGAACGACTAGACATTCAAGAAAAAAGAAATAAAAGAGTTTCTTGGCTTATCAACAAAACAAAATGGTTGTGTATTAAACTAGTATAATGCCCATGGGTAATTTATAATTTCTATTTTTAATTTAATTTTAATTATATTTTAAATAAGATAAATTATTATTATTGTTATTATTATTAAATTAATTTTAAATTAAAATTTCTCTTTTATTTAATTTAATTTAAATAATTTTTTATTTATTATAATAACAAAATTTTAATTAATTTATAATATAATTAATTAAAATATTTATTTAACTCTTTTTATACTAATAGTATTTTTCATGATTATTTCGTTTAAAATGTAATCAAAATAATTTATTCAAAAAATAATTTACATTTTAAGAAATTTTTATATTTTATCTCATAATTTATATTAATCAATATTTATTTTTTATAAATTATAGAAAATATATTATATTAATGATAAAATAATATTATTTTAAAAATATATAAATTTAATATTCTTTATTATTAATATAATAAAAAATTAAATTAATAATAATGAATTGAATTATTTAATTTTAATAATAATAAAAATATATAACATTATTATTAATTAAAAATAACATTCTATTAAATTATTTTTTTAAAATACTATATTCAAGTATAAATTATTTTTTATTAACATGATATATTTTTTATAAAATAATTTTTTGATAAAAATAGTTATCATTTTACATAAATTTATAATATAAAATAAATACATTTTTGTTGTTCCTTGTAGCAACCCAAGAGGGGGGTGAATTGGGTTCTAATTGTAAAATTAAAGACTAAAAGAAATTTAGACACAAAGAAAAGTAGAAGAAGAATAATGACACAAGAAATTTATAGAGGTTCGGTTATCCCAAGCCTACGTTCTCTCCTCAAGGCTTTCCTTGAGAGTTAACTCCACTAAAATTCTTATTTGGGTGAAAAATAAACCCCTTACAATCACTACAAGAGCAAACTCTTACTCTTTTATAAATTCCTTTATGCTCAAGAGCTAGTTAAAGTTTTATCACACTCAAAATTATAATAAGTGCTCACAACAATCTTGAATGAACTCTCAGAACAAAGAATTTACAACTCAAATATCAAGTTCTCAACATTAACTATGGTAGCTCAAGTTCTAGAGAAAGAGAATGAAGAAAATTATAAAACACAATAAATTTCTAAGAAGATTGTTGTTCTCAAAACTTGTTTCCAGTAAAAAATGGTACTTATTTATAGTTTTTACAAGAAAATAACCGTTGGGGGTGCATTAGATGCAAAACTAGCCGTTCAACCACCCAAAGCTCTATTTTATCGAGTTAGAAAAACCCAGGTTCGGCTGTCGAAATTATTTACTTCGACTGCAAAAGGTTAGAGCATCAAAAAATAACTTTTGAAAAGTCACTTTCGGCTACCGAAGTTCCCACTTTCGACTGCCGAAGTTTCCACTTTCGGTTGCCGGAGTACTCTCTGGACAAAATGACTTTTAATGCTCAAAAAACATGTTTTAAAGAATGAATTTCGGCAGTCAAACTTCCCACTTTCGACTGCCAAAGTGCTCTCTGGACAGAAAGTGTCAAAAGGGTACTTAGGTTTCGAAAATGCGTAACTTTTTTACTAGAACTCGGATTTTCGATCCGTTCAAACCGTTGGAAAGCTAATTTGATAAACTTTTCAATGAAAACACTTTCAAAAAAAAAATTTGCATTTCTCAAATGTGAAAATTTTATTTTTCTCCTCCTTGGTCAAGGAAAGGTTACAAGTAAAGACACTAAGAAATTAAGAGTTTGAAAAAACTCATAACTTTTTGATCCGAACTCGGATTTTTAATCCGTTTGAGCAATTGAAAAGCTAATTCAACATATTTTGCAACTAAAATACTTTTCAAAATTAATTTTGCATTTTTGAAAATTTTATTTAATTTTCCCTTTATAAAAAATTAGGAGAAAACTAAGTTGAACAAGATATTCTTAGTATTACCTAGACTTGAGCCAACACAATTAACTAAATGAGATTTACAAGATATAAAATGAATAAAAGTTACATTGTAGGATCCCATAAATTTTTGCTTCCTTATCTTGCTCTTCCTTAACCTTGATTTGAAACAATTTGGCAATTTTAAATTTAGGGCCTACAAACTCAACACAAACACTTCCAAAGTATATTAGTAGCACACTAATTATTTATTGTCATCAAAAAATGAGTTAAGACATCTAGGTCCAACAATCTCCCCCTTTTTGATGATGACAAATAATTAGTGGATGAGGAAAATTAAGCACAAGTGAAGTGTGTATTTTTCAGAAATTCTCCCCTTTAATGTATTCCTCCTGTCAAAAACAATTTGTGCCTTAATAAATAGAATTTGAAGAGCACATAAGAGAGATTTTAACTCAATGAATGCAACGCCATGAGTCCTAGGTGAATGATGATGCAAAGTTATTTTTATATCAAAAACAATCCAGAATATGTATCAAAGAATTACCAAGAAGCATCACATAAGTATACCCAAAATATGTATCCCACTAAATCATCATTTATACATCATGTTTAAAGCCTAAAATTTGGAACTATTTATTCACTAACTAATTCATCCACTAGCTATATATTTTCCCCTTTTGGCATCATCAAAATTCACTCTAAAAGGAAAGAAATACAAAAATTATGACATCATTCAAAGGCGTACCACCATGCCAAAAGATATAAGAACATATGGCAATATGCAAAGATTACAAGAACACTTCATATAATGGCAAACTCACAAGGTGCAATTCTAAGACAAGGCGTAGCTTATTGGATTTGAATCCTATTATGAATACAACTATATTGTTTAGACACTCAAACCACCTATCTAGTGTATGCTCAATCTAGAGGCAGCATAAACAGCTATTCTCAAGAATAGCCTACAAAGAGCCAAGAAGACTTCAATACAAATTCACTAATTTCATTTTCATAGGACTTGTAAAAACATCAAGGAGTCTATTCAAAGCAACAATAGAATTTTGGCAAATAACCTTCAGAGAATAATCTAAATTAATGAGGAATGGTGTTGTGATCATGTGGCAGCCAAAAATAGGAAACCAATATTTTGTTCATGTGTACAGTAACGTGAACAGTAAATCACCATCTCAAGCATCAAGGTTGTCAAGCATGCCTAATTCTCTCTTAATGAAATTAAACCTATCTTCACACTAAGGTTTTGTAAAGATATCAGCTAATTGGTGATGTGTATCAACAAACTCAAGAACAACATCACCGTTCAATACATGATCACATATAAAATGATATCTAATGTCTATATGCTTGGTTCTAGAATGTTGTATGAGGTTCTTGATCAAATTGAATGCACTTGTGTTGTCAGATTTAATAGGAATGTGATCAAGAGATACTTTGAAGTCTCTCAATTGTTGCTTGATCCAAAGTATTTGGCTACAATAAAGACTCACAGCCACATATTTGGCTTTGGCTGTGGAAAGTGCAATCGAGTTTGGTTTCTTGCTACACTAAGAAACTAAATAATGTCCTAGGAGTTGACTAGTACCTGAGGTACTCTTCCTATCAAGGATGCTTCCAGCAAAGTCAGCATTCGAGTAGGAACATAAATTAAAGGATGCATTTTTAGGATACCATAGGCCTAAATGCAGTGTACCATTCAAGTATTTAAAAATACGTTTAACAGCATGCAAATGAGACTCTTTAGGACATGATTAAAAACGTGCACAAAAACATACGAAAAACCTAATGTCCAGTCTGCTAACTGTGAGATATAAGAAATTACTAATCATACCTCTATAGAGCTTTTCATCAACACGTTTTCCTTTTTCATCGTTGTCAAGTTTGGTGTTTGTGCTCATTGGAGTTCTACTTGGCTTGCTATTCTGCATTTCAAACCTCTTGATCAATTCTTTAGTGTACTTGGCTTGTTTGATGAAGATGCTATCCTTAGCTTGCTTAATTTGAAGCCCAAGGAAGAACTTGAGTTCTCCCATCATGCTCATATCAAATTCACTCTTCATGGTATTAGCAAACTCTTCACACAAACACTCATTAGTAGCACCAAATATAATATCATCAACATATATTTGTACTACAAGGATGTCATTTACATGATTTTTAACAAAAAGAGTTGTATCAACTTTTCCTTTTGAAAAACTATTTTTTGCAAAAGAATGTTACTAAGCCTTTCATACCAAGCTCTAGGAGCTTGTTTTAAACCATATAAGGCTTTAGTTAATTTAAAAACATGGTTTGGAAACTTATGATTTTCAAAACCAGGAGGTTGCTCAACATATACCTCCTCATCAATAAAACTATTTAGAAAAGCAATTTTAACATCCATTTGGAAAAGCTTAAAATTCATGTATGATGCATATGCAAGTAAGATTTTAATGGTTTTTAATCTAGCTATGGGGGCAAAGGTTTCATCATAGTCAATGCCCTCCTCTTGGTTATAGCCTTTGGCTACTAATCTAGCTTTATTCCTAGTTATGTTTCCATCCTCATCTAATTTGTTTCTAAACTCCCATTTAATGCCTGTGGATGGATGGTCCTTTGGCCTAGGACCTAAGGTCCAAACCTTATTCCTTTCAAACTAATTGAGCTTCTCTTGCATTGCAAGTACCCAACTCTCATCATTAATGGCCTCATCTGTGCTTCTAGGTTCTATTTGAGAAATGAATGCAAGGTTATTACATATATTTCTAAGAGAGGATCTAGTTGTTACCCCTTTTGATGTATCGCCAATGATTAGGTCTTTAGGATGATCCTTCTTGAATGTCCAATTTTTAGGTAGATCTTGTTGAACTTCTTGATATGGAACTGGTTGACCTTGTTGCTTTTGAAGCTTAACTTGATCAACTCCCAAGTCCTTCAAGGGATCTTCCATTGTTGATCTTGAATTCCACTAGATTGAGAATCCTCAAGAGTCAACTCATCAAGATTACTTACAACATCATCATCATAAGACATATCCTTTCTAGGACCAAAGGGCTTAGCTTCATCAAATACAACATGCATTAACTCCTCAACAACTGAGGTTCTCTTATTAAAAACTCTATATGCTTTACTAGATGTAGAGTACCCCAAGAAGATACCTTCATCAGTTTTGGAGCTAAATTTATCTAAATTATCTTTGGTATTCAAAATGAAGCATTTACAAACGAAAATTCTAAAATAACTTATTTTAGGTTTCTTGCCATTCCATAGCTCATAAGGGGTTTTCTTCATAATAAGTCTAATTAAAACTCTACTTGAAACATAACAAGCCGTATTAATGGCTTCCGCCCAAAAAAAAGTAGGTAAGTTATATTCATTTAACATAGTCCTTCCCATGTCTAAAAGAGTTCTACTTTTTCTTTCAACAACACCATTTTGTTGGGGAGTCTTAGGAGAAAAAAAATTATGAGTGATCCCTAGTGAGTTACAAAACTTATCAAATTTCTCATTTTCAAATTCTCTACCATGATCACTCATAATATAAGAGATTTGAAAAACCTTTTCATTTTGAACCCTTTTTGAAAATCTCTCAAAAATATCAAAATATTCATCCTTATGAGCAAGGAATGTAACCCAAGTATACCTAGAGTAGTTATCAATAATCACCAAGGCATAATATGCACTATCTAAGCTAGCTACTCTAGTAGGACCAAATAAATCCATATGCAATAATTGAAGGGGTCTAGAAGTAGATACCTTATGAATAGATTTAAAAGAGCTCTTGACTTGCTTACCCATTTGGCATGCATTACACATCTTATCCTTTTGAAACTTGATCTTTGGTAGCTCATCAACTAGCTCATCCTTGCTCAAGTTTGCAAGAAAGTCCATGCTAGCATATGCAAGCCTTCTATGCCAAGTCCAAGAGCCATCACTAATAGAAACAAAGCACTTGACATCTTTGTTAGACAAAGCATGCAAATCGATAACATAAATATTTTCAATTCTTTCACCAATAAATAATATTTTGTTATCACTCATCCTAGACACAAAGCAAGATTTAGACTAAAAAACAACTCTACAACCCTTATCACTTAATTGACTAACACTAAGTAAATTATGTTTTAAACCATCAACCAAAAGCACTTTGTCAAGAATAAGGGAGTTTTCCTTACCAACCTTACATATTCCCACAATTTTACCTTTACCATTATCACCAAAAGTCACTTGCCCACCTCCATTTTTCTTTTCAAATGAAAGGAAGAGATTGGCATTTCCGGTCATGTGTCTTAAACATCCACTATCCAAGTATCACTTGCTTTCAAGCTTTAAGGATTTCAAGCACACCTACACATGATAATTCAATTTACTTTAGGTACCCAAATGTACTTAGGTCCTTGGGGGTTAGTAGTTCCATCATTAAAATCAAATATTCTACCATATCCAAGATGGATTTTCCTAAGAGCACACCTATAGTTGGTGTGGCCAAACTTGCCACAATAGTGACAATGACCATTGAACCTTCTTATTCTTGGTCTATATGCATGAGAGTGTGAATATGGCCTCATATGACCATTCTTTTATATCCATTATGTGCATGTGAGCATGAGGCATGGTGAGTGTGATGATGGTTATGAGGCCTAGTAACATGTCCCTTATGGAAGTTTGGTCTAGGTATAACTCTCTTAGATGTATATTGATGAATTGAGATCTTTCTAGTTTCATTTCCACTAGATGTCTTTGGTTCTTATCCTCTAGGATTAAAAACCTTTAGATTAGGCATTTAAGGACTAGGCTCATTAGAACTAGATACTTTCACAAAGATGGTCTTGGAAGGAGGTGTTTGGAAAAATTTACTATATCCAAGTCCATACTTGATGCTAGGAGACCTTTGAGAGTACAAAATTACATCAAGTTTGTCCTTTCCTTTAGCAAATTTGGAAGGAGAAGTTTTTAGCTCAATAATTTCATTTTTCAACTTTTCATTTTCTAATGAGAGGTCATTTAAGGATTTTTGCATATCATCCCCTAAAGGTTTATCATCCTTAGTTAATGTTTCATTTTCTTTCCTTAAACAAACTACTTCCTTTTTCAAGAGCTTATTTTTCTTATGACTCATCTCAAGTTCATCATTCATAACTTTAAGTGCATTAACTAGTTCATCATAAGAAAATTCAACAACATCATCATTTAAAGTTACCTCATTAGAGCTTTCCTCCATTGCCATGAAGCATATTTGGGCAACTTGATCACCAATCTCCTCATCTTCGGAGTCACTTGATTCATCCCATGTTGCTTTAAGTGCCTTCTTCTTGAACTTCTTGAAAGGCTTCTTCAATTTGGGACAATCCGTTCTAATGTGACCCGGCTTGTTGCATTCAAAGCATATGGGAGGATCCCTCTTGCTACTTTCACCCTTATCCTTCTTGAAAGATCCTCTTTGGGATAAACTTCTTGTTTTGGAAGAGCATCTTCCTTATTCTCCTTATCACTAAAGCCAATTCTTCCTCATCAAACTCATCATCTTCATCACTTGAGTTTTCAGAAGATACTTTAAAGGCAATGGTCTTTTTGGCTTTGTTAGGTTCCTCCACTTGCTCTCTTTTGAGGGTCATCTCATAGTCAATGAGATTTCCTAAGAGCTCATCAAGTTGTACCTTGCTCAAGTCCTTGAAATCCTTTAGTGAAGTTACTTTGGGTAGCCACTCCTTAAGAAGACTTCTTAAAATCTTCTTTGCTAGCTCCTCATTTGTGAATGTCTTTCCAAGGAATTTAATTCCTCCTATAATCTCCACAATCTATCATACATCTCACTTATGGTTTCATCCGACTTCATCTTGAACAATTCATATTGATAGATGAGGGAATCCATCTTATTTTCCTTTACTTGACGAGTTTGGCTACCCCACCATTGTCAGGCATCCCGAGCACAGTCCCGAAGTCGGAATCGGCAAAGGTAAACCCGAACCTTTCTTTTTACGTAATTTTCTAGTGCTTAAATAGGATTAAAAATCCATAAAATATTCGTGGTAGCTTAGAAAATTACGATTCTTTTGCAATAGCTTAGTAATATTGCTAAGGACCGCGGGCAAAGTTTTATAATTTTTAGAGCTTGTTTGGGATTTTGCAAAAATGATCAATAATAAGGACTAAATTGAAATTTTGCGTATTGTGATGGATGATTGATTTGATGGGCGGGAGAGGCTGTGTGATATGATTGAACGTTGATATATGGATTGTGAATATAGAAGTGCGTTTTTAGCCCTTTGCAGGTTGGGTAGGTCCTAGGTATAGGGAGACTCTGGGATTTTCACACGACTTAGGGCGTACTTGATCTTTTCTTTGTTTGTATTGAGTCAAATTTATTAAATAGATGTAATGTAATTGTCGTGAGCGGATGACCTTCTTCCTCCGCCGCCCACGATAATTTATCGTCAAGTTTGTGAGTAAAATATTAAATTCAATTGTAATTTCGATATTATTATATTTTCAGCATGCCCATGCATAACTTATATGCATTTATTTATTTATTTAAACTCTAGTCACTATCTATGTTGCATTCATAGCTTAATATGCCATGGATGTTGTTGTGGCAATTTGGAGCGGTGTCGTGCGTTGGCGTGCGTGTGATGTGGTGTGGACTATGGATAGGACGGGGTAGTCACGGCTTGAGTAATTCTTGGGACCGCCTTCGAGGGTAGTCACGGCTTGAGTAATTATTTGGGACCCTCGATTTGGTTATTAAGTGGAAGTCCGAGCTTGAGTAATTACTGGCACTGTGTTGGATTTAAGAGAGTCAGATAGGGATCGGCTCCCATATGTTATGATTGATACTACAGGTGTGTGAGTGCTCCAAATTACCTTTTGATGTTATGATGTGAAAATGTTGTTGATGTTGCATTTCACTCTACAGTGCATTAGTTAGATAGTTATAGAGATTATAGTTAAGATTGATATTTTACTCTCGAAGTCGACGCTCACTCTGTTCAAAAATTTTTCTGAGCCACGGAGGATATTTATTCAGGTTAACCGCTTTTATACTCGCAGGTTGTTTATCGATATTTGTGTAATTTTATTTACTCCTAGAATTTCCGCATGTGTTAGCGATAATTATTTGAATTTGGTCCGTAATATTATATTTATGTTGGACTGTAAACTTAATATTTTAAGTCTGTTTTGATGGATTGGATGAGGAGCCGAGCTCCCATTTATTATTATGTTGATGAGTATGTGGAGGGTGAGCCGAGCTCCCAATGGATGGTTTATTGTGTTTACAGTCGGGTGAGTCGAAAACTCCCGTTGGAAAGTCCATTTTATGGCGGACTGTCCGCTTGTTTTCTTGAATTTGGGACCAATGGGCATTAGAGTTGGGTTAATGAAAAGTTAGGCTAACAACGGTCCTCTGGGGCTTTAGGCTGGCCCAGGTCCTAGTGCCGGTCCTGCCAATAGGTTGGGTCGTGACAAATTTGGTATCAGAGCTTAGGCTCATTCATAGGGAAAATTATCTAAGTGTTGGGAAGAGTCTACTAGGAGTCACATGCGGAGTATAGGATTCTTTCGTCTTTTCCTGTAATTCTTTGTTTTTAGATTCTACGTTATACCTGGAAATATAAGATTACCTCGATTAGTGTCTTGATTTTCGTGGAGTACAGAAATGTGAAATAGAGTTAGTAGACATGTGAGATCTATCATGAGGATACGTACTCAAGAAATATTATATTTTGTCGGTATGGGTTTAAATGGTGTGCCCATTTCGTGTAAGGCACGAGTACATAAAAGTGAGTCTTAAAAGTACTGTTGTTAGATAAGGATGAGGATACCACTACTGGCAGTCATCAGTAGATGACCCAGTCAGAATAAGTTTGTGATAATAGAAGATTCAGGAGAGATAAGAAATTAGGAGACCTAGTTTGTCAGGACGTATCGTAGTAACTATACAATATTCTCGATGTCTGCTCTGTAAGCTGCGCAGATGCATCGACATGAGATTATTGTGTAGAGTGCGTGCATCCCCGTGGTGCTCCATAATGAGGGTGTTTGAGATGGCCTGTTTTGGTACAGTTATGCCGTAACGAGTTCTATATTTGCAGAGGAGTTGGGAACTCCTGGCTAAGAGTCAAGAGTTAGAATATTGAAAGGTCACATTTGGGTGATAACTAGAGTCAGTGACTCAGTAACACCATCATGAGCTATAGTTACATCAAGATTTGCCATCGGACTGAGGTTTGGATTAGTTGCAAAGTAAAGGTGACACTTATAGAGTGAGAATAGTATACCTTGTGTGTATCAGTATGGAATAAAGTACAACTCTACTACCTAGAGAAGGTCGAAACTATGAATTGATGATTTATAGAGCTATGATATGATAAAAGAGTCATTAACTTGACATGGTTCTGGCAAGGTGGTAGATGTAGTACCTTTGTTGCAGCAAGTTAGGATATAGTCCTATCTTTTCAGAATGGATCGAAGGTTATTACTGATAATGATGACTTATGGAATAGTGTCCCAGATGGGACTGTAGAGTGTGGTAGAGAGTAGTTGGCTCGGGTATCCTGGAGAGGATACAAGTTCCATTATAGGAATCATATATAATCAGATCACGATGGATGTAAATCCTTTGAATTGGATGACGGGTTTGGGTGCCCGAAATCTTAAGTTTTGGAATTGAGTAAACATGGAAAATAATAATAATAATAATAATAATAATAATAATAATAATAATAATAATAATAATAATAAATAAAATTACTGCAGAATCAGTTCTCGAGGTAGTAAGGGTATTATGTAAGCTAAAGGATAAGAATAGAGATCATACAATAAAAGTATGACTGTAATTTGCTGAGTTCCTTTCTAATTTCAAATTATTCAAAACAATAGTATAATCTAATTATAATAGTGTTAAGAGTAATAAATTAGCGAAGATAAATCACAGAAGGCCAATGGATAAAGAAAGTGCGAATGAAAGTTTGGGCAATTGATTGGATGCAATATAATCTAAATGCTAGTGGAAGTACTAGCTAGAGTGGTCAAAGGACCAAATCAGTAGCAGACATATGATAACGCGATAGAGACTCTGAAAGATATAGTTAGCAAGTACAGCTATTATGTTAGGAAGAAGAATGGAACCAGTGATAGAATAGTCAAGTTCTATTTTGGGTAAGACAAAGGAAATAAATGAAAGGACAACCTAAAGAGCGCATAATAAAAGGAACAAAGTTAAGATATAGGATAGGCTAAGTGTTATTCTTGGCAAGGAGAATGACAAGGATGGAAAACCCAAAATGGGACCACATTAGTAAGAAAAGTGATGGAGGTATGGAATACAATAATAATGAGTAAATGTTAGAAGGTGTGCGATGGTATTGCGGACTACCTAAATAGGTAGAGAAAGAGAAGTTAATAAGCGATAAGTTGAATAAAAGTCGTCTAAGGGATTAAATTAATGACCTAGATAAGGGTGGAATTAGTGTTGGAAGAATTTATTAGTGAGAGAAATCTTTCAGAATCAACAAAAGTTAAGGGCACAATAAAAGCGATGATAGATATGAATCATAGGTCGAGTATAAGTAAAGTTAATAAATTATAAAATATTATGTCAAGAAGGAAAATGGTACGGTAAAGGGTTCATGCAGATGATACCTTATAGGTAGAGCATAATTGTGCTAGGAGATGATGAAATTTGGAGAGAAAGACTAAGAAACTTAGGTGAAACGTTATAATATGACAATCGGGTGTAGTTGAATATAAGAGGATATTTTCTTTCTTTTCAAGTTTAGCTTGTGCTTTTGGTTCTAGAAGGTTATATAAGGAACAGAAACTGAGTCAAGGAGACCTAGTTATTGAGAGTTTGGTAGGCACAAATTCATACATAATTTCCTGATATGAGAATGACAGTAAGTGCATACCTAGTATTAATTATGAAAGGATGACAGAGTAATGACAGGAGTCAAAAGGAGTTAGCTACCAAGGCTTGCCACCGTTTTAAACTATGAGCTAGAGGAAGTACTATTTATGGATGAGTTTCAATAGATGAAATTGTTGCTGGTGGATAATTTGAGGTTGAAGTTTAGAAAGCTATATGTAGTATATGTGATTATATTAAGGAGAATGAACACGTGAAGTATCTTGTTTGGAATTAAGGCATGACACATATTTCCTACAGCCGTGTTAGTTCAGATGGAACTTATAGTTTATGGGGCTCATATTCATCCAAGATAAGCAATTTCCTACTAAGGCTGGTAGGGAATGATAATGTTCTGATAGTTAAGTTGGAAAAAAGGAGGTACAAAAAAAAAATTTTTCTATGGGTAATTATAAGTGTTACATAAGGTGAAGAATGTGCTGGTAGGAGTAAATCATAGGGTTAGAATTCTTGAAGTAATGAAACTAGTATTCAAGATAAGACTAAGAAATAAAAAGAAAGTTAAAGTTGATGATGGGATAGACATCTTTGAAGGAAAAGGTGTAAGGATGAGATAGGACTAAAATTAAGGAATAAGTACAGCAGATTGAAATGATACCAACAATACCAAAAATAGGAAAAGGGAAGTGGATAAGATGCAAAGGACAGGAAGAGAGCTCGATAGAGTCAGTTATAATGATGAGGATAAGGAGTGTCTAACCATTGCCCCGGTGTTAACACTACCTATGAGCGGTGAAGGATACAGGTGTCTTTGTGATGCCTCTAGAGTTGGCCTAGGGTGTGTTTTGATGCGGAATGGAAAAGTAGTGGCTTATGCTTCAAGGCGGTGAAGAGGCATGAGCGAACTATCCCACCCATGATTTGGAAATGGCTTTGTAGTCTTTGCACTAAAAATCTGGAGACACTACTGTATGGTGAAGTGTGCGAGATATACACCGACTATAAGAGTTTGAAGTACATCTTCCAACAGAGGATTTAAACTTGAGACAGAGGAGATGGATGGAGCTTACGGAAGACTATGATTGCACCATCCAGTACCACCACAGGAAGGCCAATGTAGTAGCATGCTTTAGCGAGAAAATCTTACCGATTTGGCGCACATTTCAAGAGAAGAGCTGATTCGGGAGGTACATGAGTTGATGGATCAAGGTTTAATCCTAGATCTTTCAGATGAGGGGTATTGTTGGCTCACTTTTGGTGAGGCCGGACTTGAGGGACAGAGTTAGAGTTTCCCGGCAGAGACCAACAATTAATGAAGATCATAGAAAGAGTACAAAGAGGTGAAGGTGGTGAGTTTGGATTTGCCAATGATGGCGCCCTAGTGCAAGGTTCTAGGATATGTGTGCCCGATGTGGACAACCTCAGAATGAAATCATGCGAGAGGCACACTACACATCTGCAGTGTCCACCTGAGTTCCACCAAGATGTACCATGATGAGAGATAGCTATTGGTGGAATGGCATGAAGAGAGGCATAGCAGACTTTGTGTCCAAGTGCTTGACTTGTCGTAAGGTGAAGTTTGAACACGAGAGACCGTCGAGGGGAAGTTGCAAGAGCTCCCTATCCCGAATGGAAGTGGGAAATGATCACTATGGATTTTGTGGTAGGTTGCCTCGTACCACGCGAGGATATGATTCGATATGGGTAATTGTAGACCGCTTGACCAAATCGGCTCACTTCTTGCTGTGAAGACTACATATTCGTGGCACAAGACGCCCGCTCTACATTCGAGAAATAGTCGATTGCATAGAGTTTGGCTTCCATAATATCGGCCAGAGGGCCCCAGTTCACTTCTCGGTTTGGAGAAATTTGCAGAGGCACTTGGCACCTGATTGAACTTCGATGCGGCTTTCCACCCTCGCAGACGGGCCGGTCAAAAGGACAATCCAAACATTGGAAGACATGCTTCGCATGAGTGTCTTGGATTTTGGAGGTCGATGGGATGAGCAACTAGCTCGTGGAGTTTGCCTACAACAACGATTATCACTCCAAAGATAGGTTGGCACCCTATGAGGCATTATATGGAAGAAAGTGTAGGTCTCCTCTGTGTTTGGACAGAAATGGGAAGCGAAAGTGCATGATGTAGACCTAGTGCAAGACACTTGAGAGATAGTTCCTTTAATCAGGAACGATCAAAACAGCTTTCAAGATGGCGTAAGAGTTATGCACGGACCCAGACGGAGGATGTGGAGTTTGCGATGGCGACTATGTATTCCTAAAGGTTTCTCCAATGAAGGGAGTCATGAGATTTGGAAAGAAGGGCAAGTTGGCACCTCGGTATATTGGACCTTTTGAGGTTCTTGATAGAGTTGGAGCAGCTGCTCACCGGTTGGAGCTACCACCCAACCTCTCTCACGTTCATCCGTGTTTCACATCTCCATGCTCAGAAATACATTCCGATCCTTCTCATGTACTACAATCGGATGTAATAGAACTAAAGGAGAACTTGACATTTGAGGAGCAACTTTGAGCCATAGTGGACTACCAAGTGAGACGACTAAGATCAAAGCAGATCCCTATGGTTAAGGTTTTGTGGAGGAGCCATCGGTGGAAGAGTGCACTGAGTCGAGCGGGACATGCGTAGCAAGTACCCTTATCTGCTCAATGTGTAATAATGTGCTTTATTCGCTTGTGTAAAATTCGAGGACGAATTTTTCTGTAAGGGGGAAGAATGTAACACCCACGATTTTTATATATTATTATTGGGCTTCGTGTAGGTATCCTCAATTCGGAAATTCGACGGTTTGTCGGATGCGTGAATTTCCTATGCGAACAGACGACTCGGAAAAGTCTCGAATTGGATCGAGGTTTTGGCTACCCCACCATTGTCGGGCATCGAGCACGTTCCTCAAGTCGGAATCGGCAAAGGTAAACCGAACCTTTCTTTTACGTAATTTTCTAGTGCTTAAATAGGATTAAAAATCCATAAAATATTCGTGGTAGCTTAGAAAATTACGATTCTTTTTGCAATAGCTTAGTAATATTGCTAAGGACCGCGGGGCAAAGTTTTATAATTTTTAGAGCTTGTTTGGGCAGTTTTTGCAAAAATGATCAATAATAAGGACTAAATTGAAATTTTGCGTATTGTGATGGATGATTGATTTGATGGGCCCAGGAGGGGCTGTGTGATATGATTGAACTGTTGATATATGGATTGTGAGTATAGAAGTGCGTTTTAGCCCTTTTGCAGTTGGGTAGGTCCTAGGTATAGGGAGACTCTGCGATTTTAGACGACTTAGGACGTACTTGATCTTTTTCTTTGTTTGTATTGAGTCAAATTTATTAAATAGATGTAATGTAATTGTCAGGTGAGCCGGGACAGCCTTCTTCCTCCGCCCAGCCGCCACAGTAATTTATCGTCAAGTTTGTGAGTAAAATATTAATTTTAATTGTAATTTCGATATTATTATATGTTCAGCATGCCCATGCATCACTTATATGCATATATTTATTTAGTTAAACTCTAGGCATGATTTATGTTGCATTCATAATCGTTAATATGCCATGGATGTTGTTGTGGTAATTTGGAGCGGTGTCGTTGGCGTGCGTGTGATGTGGTGTGGACTATGGATAGGGCGGGGTAGTCACGGCTTGAGTAATTATTGGGACCCGTTCCTTGAGGGGTAGTCACGGCTTGAGTAATTGGGACCCTCGATTTGGTTATTAAGTGGAAGTCCGAGCTTGAGTAATTATTGGCACTGGTTGGATTTAAGAGAGGCGTATAGGATCACTCCCATATGTTATGATTGATACTACAGGTGTGTGAGTGCTCCAAATTACCTTTTTGATGTTATGATGTGAAAATGTTGTTAATGTTGCATTTCACTCTACAGTGCATTAGTTGAGATAGTTATAGAGATTATAGTTAAGATTGATATTTTACTCTCTCAGTCGAACGCTCACTCTGTTCAAAAATTTTTACAGCCACGGGAGGATATTTATTCAGGTTAACTGCTTTTATACTTCGCAGTTGTTTATCGATATTTGTGTAATTTTATTTACTCTAGAATTTTCGCATGTGTTAGCAATAATTATTTGAATTTGGTCCGTAATATTATATTTATGTTGGACTGTAAACTTAATATTTTAAGTCTGTTTTGATGGATTGGATGAGGAGCCGAGCTCCCATTTATTATTATGTTGATGAGTATGTGGAGGGTGGTGAGCTCCCAATGGATGGTTTATTGTGTTTACAGTGGGTGAGTCGAAAACTCCCCGTTGGAAAGTCCATTTTATGGCCGGACTCTGTCCGTTTGTTTTCTTGAATTTGGGCCCAATGGGCCTTAGAGTTGGGTTAATGAACAGTTAGGCTTACTACGGGCCTCGGGGGCTTTAGGCTGGCCAGTCCTAGTCTTGGGTCCGGCCATAGGTTGGGTCGTGACAGTCTTTCCAAGGAATTTAATTCCTCCTATAATCTCCACAATCTATCATACATCTCACTTATGGTTTCATCCGACTTCATCTTGAACAATTCATATTGATAGATGAGGGAATCCATCTTATTTTCCTTTACTTGACGAGTACCCTCATGAGTAACCACCAAGGCATTCCAAATTCTTTTTGCAGTAGACTTCATATACACTTTATTATATTCACTTCTACTTAATGCACAAAATATAACATGAATAGCCTTATCATTTAAAGCCACTCTTCTTTTCTCTTGCTCACTTCATTCACCCTTAGGCTTAGCTACATGCACACCATCCACAATTTTAGTTGGGGTGAACAGCCAATTTTCTACAACATCCCATAAGTCAAGCCCTTCTGATTTAAGGAAATAATACATCCTATTTTTCCAATACAAGAAGTCATTACCATCAAAGAAAAGAGGTCTTACCACCGATTGACCTTTTTGTGTATTGAGGGTTACTATTGATCTTTGCTCCAAGATGATTAGGTCTTTGAATGGAGACTAGCTCTGATACCAATTGTTATCCCTTGTAGCAACCCAAGAGGGGGGGTGAATTGGGTTCTAATTGTAAAATTAAAGACTAAAAGAAATTTAGACACAAAGAAGAGTAGATGAAGAATGATGACATAAGAAATTTATAGAGGTTCGGTTATCCCAAACCTGCGTCATCTCCTCAAGGCCCTCCTTGAGAGTTAACTCTACTAAAATTCTTCTTTGGGTGAAAAATAAACCCCTTACAATCACCACAAGAGCAAGCCCTTGCTCTTTTACAAATCTCTTTATACCCAAAAGCTATTTAAAGCTCTATCACACTCAAAATTATAATAAGTGCTCACAACAATCTTGAATGAACTCTCAGAACAAAGAATTTATAACTAAAAGATCAAGTTCTCAACATTAACTATGGTAGCTCAAGTTCTAGAGAGAGAGAATGAAGAAAATTTTAGAACACAATAAATTTCCAAGAAGATTGTTGTTCTCAAAACTTGTTTCTAGTAAAAAATGGTGCCTATTTATAGTTTTTGCAAGAAAATAACTGTTGGGGGTGTATTAGATGCAAAACTAGCAGTTCAACCACCCAAATCTCTATTTTATCGAGTTGGAAAAACCCAGGTAGGGCTGATGAAATTATTTACTTCAGCTGTCAAAAATTGGAGCGCCAAAAAATAGCTTTTGAAAAGTCACTTTCAGCTGTCAAAGTTTCCACTTTTTGGCTGCCGGAGTTCTCACTTTTGGCTGCCAGAGTGCTCTCTGGACAAAATGGCTTTTAATGCTCAAAAAACATGTTTTAAAGAATGAACTTCGGCAGCCAAACTTCCCACTTTCGACTGCCGAAGTGCTCTCTAAACAGAAAGTGCAAAAGGGCACTTAGGCTTCGGAAATGCATAACTTTTTTATCGGAACTTGGATTTTCGATCCGTTTGAATCGTTGGAAAGCTAATTTGATAAAATTTTCAATGAAAACACTTTCAAAAACAAATTTGCATTTCTCAAATGTGAAAATTTCATTTTACTCCCCCTTGGTCAAGGAAAAGTTACAAGTAAAGACACTAAGAAATTAAGAGTGTAAAAAAACTCATAACTTTTTTATCTGAACTCGGATTTTTGATTCGTTTGAAATATTGGAAAGCTAATTCAATATATTTTGCAACTAAAATACTTTTCAAAATTAATTTTTCATTTTTAAAAAGTTTATTTAATTTTTCCTTGATAAAGAGTTAGGAGAAACTAAGCTGAACAAGATATTCTTAGTATCACCTAGACTTGAGCCAACACAATTAATTAAATGAGATTTACAAGATACAAAATAAATACAAGTTACATTGTAGGATCTCGTAAATGTTTGCTTTCTTATCTTGCTCTTCCTTAACCTTGATTTGAAGTAATTTAGCAATTTTGAATCTAGAGCCTACAAACTCAACACAAACACTTCCAAAGTATATTAGTAGCATACTAATTATTTATTATCATCAAAACATGGGTTAAGACATCTAGATCTAACAATTTTCATAATAATTAAAATTTTAAAATATCTTTATTTTCTATTAATATAATAAATATTAAAAATATATATATTTTTTTAAAATACAGATTTCATAATTTGAATATTGTAACTTTAATTGTTTTTAATCATCTTTATTTGTAGATAAATTTTCGATGCAAATATATTTATAATTTATCTTTAAAATTTTACTTCTATATAAAAATATAGTTGATAGATAATTTATGTATAAAAATATAGATATTTAATTAAAATTTAAAAATAATTATATTGAAAATTAATGATAATAAAATATGAATAATCAAAATATTAGTTATCATTGCATTTGATATATAATTATAATTTGAAATATAATTATAATGAAATAAAATATTTAAAAGATTAAAAAATATTAAATAAGATATTTATAAAAAATTAATACTTAAATAAATATTAATTAAATATATTTAAATAAATAAATTTTGAGAATAAAAATTAATAACTTTTGAAAGAAATAATAAAAAAAATAGTGCAAATCAAAAAAATATTTAAGAGCATTTAGGTGACATAAAAATATTTAGTGAGGAGAAAGTGTTTAATATGCATTAAGTATCTCGTATGGCATATTATATATAAACAAACAAATGTAAACCATTTAAATAAATAATAAATTTATAATTAAATATTATTTAATTAAAAAATAGTAACCGTAAAATGTTTCCTATTTATTTGATTATTTCAATTAAATCGTCATAAGTTTGTTACAATGATAATAATAATAAACATTAATTAATAAAGATTTCTTAATAAAAATAATATAAAATATAACAATATAATAAAAATAATTATTAAAGATATGAAATAATTTAAGATTGATTAAATTATATGATAGTTCATTATGAGATTATAAATTAATGGTTAATTTTCTTTAAACTAATGGCAATCAATAACTTATTATTATTATTATTATTATTATTATTATTATTATTATTATTATTATTATTATTATTATTATAAAAGATAACATGTGGCAAACAATATTTTTGCATAGATAAATTTATTTAAAAAATAATATAAATAATTTCTAAATATTACATTTAATCATAAATAGTCTTAATTTTTTAAAAATTAAATTTTAAAGAAAATGATAATTTAAATCATAGATATTAAGATAGTATTATAAATAATAATGATAATTAAAAGAGAAATAAAAAATTAAATAATAATTAGTATTTATAAAATAACATAAATAATTTTTAAAAATATTATATTTAATTATAAATTGTCTTAGTTTTTAAAAAATTTGTTTTTAAAGAAAATAATAATTTAAATCATAAATGTTAAAGTAGTATTATAAATAACAATGATAATTAAAAGAAAAATAAAAAAATTAAATAATAATTAGTATAAAGTAGAATATTTATGATTGATTATGAAATCACAAATTAATATTCAATTTACCAATGATTTATTATTATTATTATTATTATTATTATTATTATTATTGATAATAAATGACAAATAATATTTTTGCATAAATAAATTTATAAAAAAATAATATAAATCATTTTTAAATATTATATTTAATCATAATAATTAAATACAAGTAGACATACGGAGGCTCCAGTTATACAAGTAAAACACGTTAGGTTAGAAGATAAAAAGAAAAGAAGGGGTAGGCCTAAACTGACTTGGAGGAGAGTAGTACAACATGACCTAGAAATATTATATATTTTCGATGATTTAACCCAAAATCATTTAGAGTGGAGAAAAAGAATCCATATAATCGATTTCAAATTTTTGGGATAAATGCTTAGTTGATTTGAGTTTAGTTGTATTACGTTTAATCATAAAAGGTTTTAATTTTTTAAAAAATTAAATTTTTAAAAAAAATAATAATTTAAATCGTAAATGTTAAGCACTATTGTAAATAATAATTATAATTAAAAGATAAATAAAAAATTAAATAATAATTAGTATTTATAAAATAATATAAATAATTTTTAAACATTACATTTAATCATAAAATGTTTTAATTTTTTAAAAAGATAAATTTTTTTAAAAAATAATAATTTAAATCATAAATATTAAGTAGTATGGTAAATAATAATAATAATAATTAAAAGAGAAATAAAAAAATATGTTAAAAAATATATTAAATTATTAATAATAAAAATATATCACATTATTATTAATTAAAATAATACTTTATTATATTATTTTTTAAAAATATTATATCTTTACATTTTTATAAAGTTTAAATTATTTTTTATTAATCTGATATATTTTACAAAAATGATTATCGTTTTACGAAAGTTTATAATGTAGGATAAATATATTTCATAAAAATTAAAATTTTAAAATATTATTATTTTTTAGCAATATAATAAATATTAAAAATATATATTATTTTTCAAAAGATAGATTCTATAATCTTAATTTTAATAATTTTTGCTTGTAGTTAAATTTTTAATGTAATCATATTTGCATTCTATTTTTGAAATTCTACTTCTATATAAAAATATAGTTGAAAGATAATTTATGTATAAAAATTTAAATATTTAATTAAAATTTGAAAATATTTATATTGAAAATTAATGATAATAAAATATAAATAATTAAAATATTTGTTATAATTGCATTTGATATATAATTAAAATGAAATAAAATATTAAAAAAGTTTAAGAAATATTAAATAAGAAATTTATAAAAAATAGTAATTAAATAAATATTAATTAAATATATTTAAACAAATAAATTTTAAGAATATAACTAATAACTTTTGAAAGAAATAATAAAAAAAGAGTAAATAAAAAAAAGTTAAGAGTACTTAGGTAAAATGAAAGTACTTGATGAGAAGAGAGTAGTAGATATGTATCAAATGTCTTATATGATATATTATAGATGGACATACAAATAGAAATCATTTAAATAAAAATTTAAATTTATAATTAAATATTACTTAATTGAAAAACAATAATAAAAGCATTTAAATTAAATTTTTATAACAGTAAAATATTTTTCATTTATTTAGTAGTTTCAATTCAATAGCTGTAAGTTAGCAATAATAATAATAATAATAATAATAATAATAATAATAATAAGCATTAATTAATTATAGAAAAGTAAAATAAAAATAATATTAAATTATTAACATAAAAATTAATACATATTAATTATAAATAAGTCAAATCTCTATATTTTATTTTTATAACTTTTGATGTAGCGTACACTTTTTATCTTTCAAATTTTTTAACGAAAATTTATAATAAGAATAATAAAAAATGTAATAATATAATAAAAATATTTATTAAAGATATGAAATAATTTAAAGATGATTAAATTATATAATAGTTGATTATGAGATTATATATTAATGACCAATTTTCTTTAAGTTAATGGCCATCACTAACCTTTTATTATTACTATTACTATTATTATTATTGTTGTTGTTGGTGTTATTGTTGTTGTTAAATTATTTTCTATTATTATTATTATTATTATTATTATTATTATTATTATTATTATTATTATTATTATTATCATCATAGAAGGTGACATATGCTAAATAATATTTTTATATAAATAAATTTATAAAAATAATAATATAAATAATTTTTAAATATTACATTTAATTATCAAAAATTTAATTTTTAAAAATTAAATTAAAAAAATAATTTAAATCATAAATATTAAAATAAAATTATAAATAATATTAATAATTAAAAAAATTAAAAAATTAAATAATTATTATTATTAAAAAAATTATTAATGAAAAGTGCTACGTGACGTTTCCTTTGAAACACAATTTTACTTTATTTATATATATATATATATATATATATATATATATATATATATAAAGTAAAATTGTGTTTCAAAGGAAATGTATATATATCTTTTTTTCTGAAATAGCATTGAATTATAAATTTCATGAATAATTAGGAAAGAAAATACAAATCTATTCATCTTATGGTAAGTCTCTCGATCTCTTGTTAGGATAAGAAGAGTGAATATAGGCACTAATTATGCAATTTGAATTAGACGACAAATATTCATTTTTGGATCATAGTTTAAATTTATATTATAAATATGAAAATTTTCATCACATGATGAATAATAAATTTTATTTTTATGGTAAAAAATTAAAAGAGTAAAGACTTGAAATATCATATCATACACACCTTGTAAAAGAATCCATCGAATCAGTCATAATTAATTACTTTATTTATATTATATTAGAATATTATTAAAATACTATACTTGCCATATATTCCTATTATAAAATAAATTTTTACATGTCTCAAAACTTTAACAGACTTTTTTTTTTACCTTTTAAATTATGTTAAGTAATCATATAAGTTCTTGAAACATTTTAAAATTTAATTAAATTTTTTAATTTTTTTAAAAAATAAAATAAATTTTTTATTTTTTAAAAATAAATTAAATAAACACTTAAAACAAATAAACTTTTTAACGTTTAAAACTAAAACTAAATAAAAAATATTAAATTATAATTTATCTCTAATATAAATCTAATTAAATTCATACATGATAATCTATTAGTGCACGGAGTTTTCATCAATAATCTTACATATTTGATTTGCAATACTATGATGAGTATCTGTTCCATCCTATATTCTTAAACTTGAGACTTTTCGAATGCACTCCTTTTATGATCTCATCACAAATTATAGTTTATGCCAAAAAACCCCTGTTTCATTTCCTTCCAAAATCTCTCCAATGTTCTTCGGTAAAAAATTTACTCAATGATTCAAAAAGTTTTTCTAAGATAATGAACCTAGAAAAGTTTCTTGAACCATCTAGTAAAAAATAGTTTATTAATTTGTTATAGGATCGGTTCAATTTCAAACCAAATTGAATTGAAAAAATCAAAAATAAAATTAAAAAAAAAATCTGAACCGAACTAAATTGATAATAAAGTAATTATCGAACTGAACCAAATCAACAAATACTAGTCGGTTCGGTTCGATTTAAAGTAAACCGAATGAAACATATCCCCCAATTCCCAAATCCAAAAAAAAAACTTCCCCCAATCGGCTCCTCCAAATTCATTTATAAAGTGAACAAACACAAACTAAATCAAATTCAATAATTCATTTCACAGAATCACATTTCACATGATCACAATATACAAATCTGCAAATTAACATCAATCATATAAACCCAGCAATTTAGAATGGTGAAAATTGAGACTAAGCGAGGCGACGATGACTTGGAAGTTGGAATCTTGGATATACAATAAACATGTACAAGTAACCAAAGATAGAACAAATTAAAAAAAAAATATATTTCAAATTCATGAAAACGAAAAGCGTCAGAATTGGAAATTAAGAGAAAAGGTGAATTCTAAATAAGCATACCTGGAAGAAGTTAGATTAGAAATTTAAGTGGAAGAGAAAAAGGAAACAGAGGCCCAATCATGCTTGGATCGAATTTGATACTCTCTCAACTGCTCTGCCACATTTGAACGCATTATCATCTCTATCTATCCTTAAGTATTTATCATCTCTATTTATCTTTAACTATTAATGCTAAAAAAATAACAATAACAATAGCAATAGACTTTGATTGAATAGTCACTCTCTTTAAGGGAATTATACCCCTCACTATGTTGCGGTCAGGTAATTTGAGCAGATCCCTCTAGGATAACAAAGCCAAAACAGAATTTCATACAGCAATTCTAAAATTTTCTCAAGAACGAATTAAAAAATAATATTGTTGATTATTATTAGAAATGAAGAGAAGAGATAGAAGAGAAAGAGATAATATATTTCTGTTCAAAAACTACTACTATTTATAAAGTATTTATACATCTTTTAAACAGATATAACAATTTACCTTGTATCTATTAGAATAATCATATATGTTTACTTGCAACTTTTATAATAGATACAATGATTCACTTCATATCTCTTAGAAAAAATTATATCTGTTCACTTATACCTCTTAAAATAGAACAATTACATCAGTTCACAATTGTTGGTAATGAATATTTTCTTTTGATGCCTTTTAATGAACAGATATAACTATTTTGGTATGGGACAACTTTTATATCACTAACTATTTATAACAATCCTTCACTTAGTTGGTGATAAACACCTTAGTTGGTGATAAACACAATTAACATGAATTAAGATTTATGCATACAGAAGGTACCTTTTGACTTAAACTTACTATTAGTATAAATATTTCAAAATCTTGTCCAAATTATTAGTTATATTTAAATATTAAACCATAATTCTTATATTGACAAGATCGAAAATATTATACACATAAATCTTATTAACTTCTTTAACACATTCACCGTGAGCTTTAGCACCATATTATGACGTTGTGCTACCTCCTGAATTCATAAATACTTATAAAGTATTATTATCCAAACTTTGATAGAAGCGGCACCACTTCTTATGTTTACATAGGTGAAGTTTAAACTTCTTGGTTCTAAACTAAATCCAGTATCTTCATTAAGAGTAATAAATATTTAACCTCTTTTTCTTAAGCACTACTTAAATTTCTAGTGCTTGCAAACTATCACAAACTGTAACTTATTATTATCTTTTAAACCTCTAAAATTACTAAGTAATAATAAAGGTAAGGTTCTCATTACTAGTGATAAGTTAGAAAAATTTTAGACCCATTGCACATGTAGTGCTACTAATCATATCCCTTGGGAGCCCTTTGGTTAATGGGTCAGCAAGATTATTTTTTGATTTGATATATATAACTATGATAATACCATCAGAAATTAATTGTCTAACATACTCATATCTTAAAGCAATATGTCTAGACTTTCCATTGTAATTCTTGCTAAATGCTCTAGACATAGTAACTTCACTATCATAGTGCAAAGAGATTGCTCGCATCGGTTGTGGCCTCAACTTTATATCTAACAATAAATTTCTTAACCATTCTGCCTCTTTGCCTACTACTGCTAAAGCAATAAACTCATATTCCATTATGGAATAGGCGATACATGTTTATTTCTTGGAAGCCCATGAGATAGCTCATCTACCTAAAGTGAATATCTAACTAGTTGTAGACTTATTATCATTAATACTAGTTATCCAACTGGCATCACTATAATCCTCAAGTACTGAAGGAAACTTGTTCTAAAACAAGGCAAAAGACTTTGTTCTTTGAAGATAATCGAGAACTCTTCCAACAGCTCTCCAATGATCAGCACTAGGATTATGAGTATATCTTGAAAGTTTACAAACAGCAAAAGCAATATTTGGCCTAGTACAATACATAGCATATATCAAACTATCAATTGCACTAGTATAATCTAATTGACTTACAGATCTTCCTGAATTTTTAACTAATTTGTTAGAAACATCAAAAGGAGTATTAGCTTCTTTACTACATAAATGATTATACTTGAACAGAATCTTATCAATATAATGAAATTGACTCAAAGCAAAACCCTCACTATGTTTTTTAATTTTAATACCTAAGATAGTATCCACTTCTCCTATGTTTTTTATTTTAAATTGAGAAGCTAAATACTTATTATTATCATTCACACCTTGCATGTTAGTTCCTATTATTAGCATGTTATCTACATAAAGACACTTATTACACCATAATCTTTTGTAAATTTATAATAAATACTTTTATCTGCTCCATTATGTTTAAAATCATGTGATAATATCACATTACCAAACTTTTCATGCAATTGTTTCAGGGCTTGCTTCAAACCATATAATGATTTTACTAATTTGCAAACTTTCTTTTTATTTCCAGGAAATACAAATCCTTCAGGTTGCTCCATATATACTTCTTCATCAAGATCACCATTTAAGAATGCAATTTTAACATCCATTTGATGAACAAATAAATTATAAATTGATGTTAAAGCGAATAATACTCTTATTGAAGTAATTCTTGCCATAGGAACATATGTATCAAAATAATTCTTGCCATAGGAGCATATGTATCAAAATAATCAATTCCTGCTTTTTGTTTAAAACCTTTTACAACTAGTCTAGCTTTGAAAGTTTGTAGAGAACCATTGGTATTATATTTTTTCCTAAATACCCATTTACATCCAATAGGTTTAGAACCAGGAGGTAAATCTACTAATACTCATGTACCATTTGATAACAGAGAATCCATTTCATCATTTATTGCTTCTTTCTAAAAAGCAGAATCTCTTAAATTAATTGCTTCACTATAAGATTTAGGATCCTTTTCCATATTTAAGATAATAGGTATTTTATTTAATACCTCATCTTTACTACCTTCAACTAGGAAGATTATTGCTTATGAAGAAATAAAATCAGAATCTAAGTTCTTTTCTTTTCGAACTCTTTGAATTCTCCAAGATTTAATAGTAGAATTAATTTGTTTTCATTTATTATTTGAAAAAGAGCTAGAATTCAAATTGACATCTTGATTTAATGTACGATTAGTACCTTCTGTATTTGAGCGTGGATTGATGTTTGTATCACCAAGAAAATTTGATTCTAAAAATTCAACATCTCTAGATTCTATAATTACATTAGAATCTAAATCCAATAATCTATATGCTTTTGATTTTTCATCATATCCCACGAAAATACTTTTAAGAGCTCTAGGTCCTAACTTGGTTCTTTTAGAATCTGAAACTCTGTAATAAGCTATACAACCCATACCCTTAAATAATTTAAGTTAGGCTTTCTTCCTTTCCATATTTCATATGGAGAGACTCTAAACTTCTTTAAAGGTATTAATAATGCTTCTCCTCATAGATTCATTGGTAATTTTGCATGCATAAGCATAGCATTAATCATATCTATCAATGTTCTATTTTTCCTTTTAGCTAAACCATTTTGTTGTGGGATATAAAGAGCGCTTGTTTGATAAATCAAACCATTTTCTACACAAAAAATAGAAAATTCATTTAAAAAGTATTCACCTCCTCTATTACCACATAAGATTTTAATTTTCTTTTCTAATTAATTTTCTACCAAAGCTTTATAATTTTTAAACATGTTAAAAGCTTGATCTTTTGTTCTCATTAAATAAATATGAGTAAATCTAGAATGATCATCTATAAAAGTAATAAAATATCTATTACCTCTTCTAGTTAAATGACCATTTAATTCACAAATATCAGAATGTATAAATTTAAGTAATTCTGTTATTCTTTCATTTTTTTTGGAAAAAGTTTCTTCATCATCTTTGCTTGTATGCATATTTCACATTTTTCAGATTTTTTATTAATACTAGGAATTAATCCATACTTAGACATATATTTAATTAATTGAAAATTAATATGTGATAAACGAGCATGCCATAAATTAAAAAAAGACTGAAGCATATAAACAGAAATATCTACTTTATTAATACTTAATTTGAACATTCCATCATATGAAAATCCCTATCCAACAAATATATCATTTAAAGAGAAAATAACTTTTTTTGCTTCTATGACAGCCTTCAGACCCTTCTTGCATAATAAATTTGCATAAATTATATTCTTCCTCACATCCAGAACATGAAAAATATTTGTTAAAATTAACTTCTTTCTGGAAGTAAATTGAAGTTCAATAGTTCCTTTTCCAAGAACCTTGGCTGTGTCTTGACTTTCCATTAGAACTTTTTCATCTTTTGCTCTAATTTCATAATTTTTAAACAGATTTTTGTTATTATAGACATGAATAGTAGCACCAGAATTATACCACCAATCAGCTGATTTCTCAATTATTATCATATTGCATTCTGTTACCATACTAATATTAAGTTTAGAAACCATAGTAATAATTTCTGAAATAAATGGCTTATTTTCAATGATATTTGCTTTCTTTTGACCAACACTTTCTTCCAATTTTAACTTCTTATAGAATCTGCATTCTTTCTTAAAATGACCATTTTTTCCACAGGAAAAACATGACTTGTTTTTCTTATTATTTGTAGATTCAAAAATTGAAGCGCCATCAGTATACTTTCTCTTTTTTCTAGACTTGGTATTTCTAGATTTTTTAGTACTATACTCTATATTATTTACCTTAGTACTAGATTCTAAAGCAAATTTATTATCGCAAATGCGAGTCTCTTTTTCAATATGTTATAAGTTGGTATATGGTAAAACTTTCAGAAGTGTGCAATAGTTTTTTTCTATAGTCATTCCAAGTGGTGGGCAATTTTGCAATCACAGTAGCCACTTGAAATTCTTCAAACGCTTCTATTTTCAAATCTTTAAGTCTAGATACTAAAACAAGTAATTCATCTACTTGATTTATAATAGATTTATTTTCTGACATTTGAAACTCAAAAAACTTCATACTTAAAAATCTATCTGTATCTTGTTTTTCAGAAATATACTTATTTTTTAAGGAATGCTAGTGGAGTTTTGATAGGTCAAAATAAATCATACAGCCTATCAAAAAGAGAATTTAGAATAAACCCTCTACATCGAACTTCATCCTCTTTATGTTTCTTTCGAGATGCTGTGATTATTGCATCTTCATTATCAGATGGTTTAGGAATTTTAGGCAAATTGTCACTTAACAAATATGCAACACCCAATTCAGTAAGCAAAAATGATAATTTGTCCTTCCAAAGAGTAAAATTAGTTCCATCAAAATGCTCCAATTTGAAGACATTATAATTGACAATTTTATTGAAAGCAGAATCAGAAACACCGGTACTAGAAGCCTCCATTATTGTATAATTTCCTTAAGATTGTTAGAAAAATAACAATAACAAGTAATAGCAATAGGCTTTGATCATGTAGTCACTCTCTTTAAAGGAATTATGCCCCTCCACTATGTTGCTGCCGGGTAATTTGAGCTAATTCCTCCAAGATAACAATGCCAAAACAGAATTCTAGACAACAATTCTAGTATTTTTCCAAGAACGAATTAAAAAATAATAACATTGATTGTTAGTAGAAGTGAAGAGAATAGATAGAAGAGAAAGAGATAATATATTTCTATTCAAAAACTACTACTATTTATAAAGTATTTATACTCAACTCAATTCAACTAAGCCTTTATCCCAAAAATTTGGGGCAGGCTATATGGATTCGCTTTCTCCACTCTAAACGATTTTAGGTTAAATCCTCAAAAATGTGTAATGCTTCTAGGTCATATTGTACTACTCTCCTCCAAGTCAATTTAGGTCTACCCATTTTTTTCTTTCTATCCTCTAACCTAATGTGCTCTACTTGTGTAACTGGAGCCTCCGTATGTCTACGCTTCACATGACCAAACTACCTCAATCTCCCTTCCCTCAACTTATCTTCAATTGGCACTACTCTTACCTTTTCTCTAATACTCTCATTACGGACTTTATCTAGTCTAGTATGGCCACTCATCCACCTTAACATTCTCATCTCTGCAATTCTTATCTTAGACGCATACAACTCTTTCAGTGCCCAACACTCACTACCATATAACATAGTCGGTCGTATGGCTGTACGGTAAAATTTTCCTTTCAACTTATTGGGAATCTTATGATCACATAAAACTCCCATGGCACATCTCCACTTCAACCATGCGGCTTTAATCCTATGACTAACATCCTTCTCACATCCCCCATCTACTTGAAGGACTAAGCCTAGGTATTTAAAGTGATTACTTTGGGATAGTACCACTCCATTCAAATTAACTCCTTCCCTATCACCAGTTTGGCCTTCACTGAACTTGCAATGCATGTATTCTATCTTCGTTCTACTTAACTTAAAACCCTTTGACTCTATAGTACTTCTCCAAAACTCTAGCTTTCTATTGACTCCTTCTCGTGTCTCATCTATCAGAAAAATATCATCCGCAAACATCATGCACCAAGGAATACTCTCTTGTATATGTTTCGTCAATTTATCTAAAGCTAATATAAAAAAGTAAGGGTTTATGGCTGATCCTTGATGTAATCTAATTGAGATCGAAAAAACTCGTGTCCCCTCCCACTGTGCGCACAATAGTAGTTGCTCCTTCATACATATCTTTCAACACTTGTATGTACCTAATAGATACCCTTTTTTGTTCTAACGCATTCCATAAGACATCTCTTGGAACACTATCATAAGCCTTCTCCAAATCAATAAAAACCATGTGTAGATCTTTCTTCACATCTCTATATTTCTCCATCAACCTTCTAATGAGAAAGATTGCTTCCATAGTTGAACGACCGAGCATGAAACAAAATTGATTGGAAGAGATAGAAGTATCATGACGTAATCGATGCTACATAACTCTCTTTCACAACTTCATAGTATGACTCATGAGTTTAATTCTCCTATAGTTTGAGTAACTCTGTATGTCTCTCTTATTTTTAAAAATAGGTACTAAAATACTCCTCCTCCATTCATCAGGAATTTTCTTTGAGTTTAGAATCTTATTAAATAATTTAGTTAACCATGCCACTCCAATATCTCCCAAACACTTCCACACTTCAATTGGTATTTCATCGGGTCCACAGGCTTTACCCACTTTCATTCTCTTAAGTGCTTTCTTTACTTCTAAAGATCTAATCCTTCTAGTATAATTCAAATTCTTTTCTATTGTTCTATAGTCTATATTCACGCTATTACCATTTTGACTATTATTAAAGAGATCATTAAAATAATTTCTCCATCTTTCTTTAATGTCCTCATCTTTCACTAACACTTTTCCTTCTTTATCCTTAATGCACCTAACTTGATTAAGATCTTGACATTTCCTTTCTCTCCTCCTTGCTAATCTATAAATATCTTTCTTCCCTTCTTTAGTTCCAAGTTTCTCATATAACTTTTCAGAGGCCTGTGCTTTTTCTTGACTAATTGCTTTTTTTGCCTCTTTCTTTGCTATCTTGTACTGTTCATATGCCTCATTGTTATCACATTTAGGTAATTTCTTTTACCATTCCCTTTTTCTTTTCACTGCCTTTTATACTTCCTCATTCCACCACCATCTCTCCTTTGAGGGAGGTCCATGTCCTTTAGACTCTCCAAGTACTTTTCTAGCTACTTCTCTAATCTTTGATGCCATCTGTATCTACATATAATTGGCCTCCATACCCAGCTTCCATATTTCGGACTCGAGAAGCTCATTTTTGAACTTCACTTGCTTTACTCCTTTGAACTCCCACCACTTTGTTCGAGCTACACTATTTCTTCTGACCTTACTTGAATTGTTCCTAAACTTGGCATCCAAGACCACCAACCGATGTTGAATTGTTAAAGGCTCTCCTGGAATGACCTTGCAATCCTTGCATAAAGCTCTATTTGTCTTCCTGGTTAAGAGGAAGTCAATTTGGCTTCTATGTTGGCCACTTTTGAAAGTCACTAAATGTGAATCTCTTTTTATAAAGTAGGTATTTGCTAGTATTAGGTCGTATGCCATAGCAAAATCCAGAATGTTTTTTCCCTCCTCATTTCGATTGCCAAAACCAAAACCTCCATGAACATTTTCATAACCTTGTCTATCACTTCCTACATGTCTATTCAAATCTTCACCAATGAAAACATTCTCTTCATTCGGTATACTTTGCATTAAATCATCCATATCTTTTCAAAACTTTTGTTTACTCTCACTGTCTAGTCCTATTTGTGAGGCATAAGTACTAACTATATTTATTGTTTCTCCTTCTAGTACTAGCTTTACCAATATAATTCTATCCCCTACTCTTTTCATAGCTATTACTGCGTCTTTCAATGTCCTGTCTATGATTATGCCCACTCCATTCTTGTTTCTCTCCTTTCCGGTAAACCACAGTTTGTACCGTGAATTACCCACTTCCTTACTTTTCTCTCCTACCCATTTAGTCTCTTGAATGCAAGCAATATTCACCCTTCTTCTTTCCAAGGTATCCACAAGCTCCATTTATTTTCCTGTAAGTGACCCAACATTCCAAGTACCAACCCTGATCCTCCTCCTATCCTGCTCCTTCCTAATTGGTCTCCTTCTTAATATCTTCTATTATTTTTTATGTCTATCTTGTGTTCTGTTCCACTATCTGTTCTACTATCTATCCTATGGACTAACTTCTTTACCCACACCCGTCCATAATGTGGGAACCCTTGCTCACTTAACACCACACTCAGGAGCCGGCATGGATCGTCGCTTTCGGTGAACGCCCTACAACCTTGCATATTTCTCACCACATCCGGGCTTCGATGTGGCGCGTTGTTAATAGAGGACGCCCCAATGTTTATATCATTTGAATCCATATCATAAGGTGTGACGAAATTTTTACACTGGTTGTCACCTACCGCAACCCTCCTCTATTAGAATAATCATATTTGTTTACTTGCAACTTTTATAATAGATACAATAATTCACTTTGTATCTCTTAGAAAAATTATATATGTTCACTTATACCTCTTAAAATAGGACAATTACATTAGTTCATATACACCTCTTATAAAAGATACAATTGTTAATAATGAACATCTTCTTTTGATACCTTTTAATGAATAGATATAACTATTTTGATATGTGACAACTTTTATATCACTAATTATTTATAACAATTAATACTATGACCTTGAAATTAAAATTATATTATTAATTATTTAAAAAAAGAAATTATTAATGTGAAAATTCATCGAAATTAGATGATATAATATTTCGCTTATCTTTATATTCTATTAGAATAGTTTTAATATTATGATAATGAATAATTAGTGTTACAGTTATAATATAATTATTATATTAAATTCATTTAATTTTATAATTAATTATATTATATCTTATTTCATTTAAAATATATTTATTTTCAATATATAACTAATTAAATTTGATATCAAAATAATCATACTATCTTTTTTTATCCATCCCATTATTCTTCCTCTTTTCATTTTCTTATTGTTTTTTATTTAATATAATAAAAGTTATTGTCTTTTTTTTTTAATTATGGAAACGTTTTTCTCATGAATGTTTTGGTTGCTCGATTGTGTTAAAATAAAACTATTCTTTAAATCAGCACTTGATGAATAAATATTATAATATTTAATTAAAATTAATATAAATATTTAAAAGGATAAAAATTAATTATTTAGAATCAATTAAGAAAAATTTTTTCAATAAAATTATATTTCTTAATAGAATAGAATTTAATTTAAATAAAAATGAATCTAACTAATTAAATTAAAGATTTTTTTAAAAATAAAAAATTTTATATTATTTTTTAACCAATCAAAATAGAGTGTAATTTATAATTATCAAATTTAACCATAGATATTGTTATGCATCCTTATTTTATATATATATATATATATAATTCTAAAATATGGTGTCAAAATCAAATTCTAATTGGGAAAAAATGAATCTCTAATCCTTATTACTAATTGGATTAACTCTATTGAATTACCTAAAAACTTCATTACAAATATTATCTAGGCTAATAATAACTAAAAATATGTTAATTAATAGTCTCTACAAAGTAATGAAATTAGAGATTACCAATGAGGATTGGTTCAGTTGGACCAACACTTAAATTAAGAGTTTGAGTATTAGTGATTTTTTTTTTTTTTAATGAGCAATCAGTAAAATCCATTATAATCTATGGATGAGGTTGTTAATATATTCTGCACTTGAACTGAAAAATCTCTCTTCACTTAAACTTTTTTAATCAAATAATGAAATTAGAGGTCAAAATGATAATTAAAAATGAAATTAGAGGTCAAAATGATAAAATTAGTATAAGGAGGTTGGAAATTAAAAAGGAAGGCACTTTTATACTATGTCTAGGGAAAGATTTTTCAAAATAAGGTAAGATATTTTAATTATTTGGAAGGAAAATTTTATATCAAAATAAAATTTTTGAAAGTTTTAAATTTTTTATTTTTCATTTTATTAATTAATGAGTCGATATCTTACCTTTCATTCTCTCGCCAAATAAATCTTCATATACTCTATAGAAACACAGTTAATTATTTAATATTTTACATGAATGATATGTTTATTTTTTATTAATTTTTTTTGTAGACCACTAGAATAAAGTCACGTGTACAATTAATTAATTAATTAATTAATTATTCTCTGAAAATGCATGTGAGGTCTATGTTGGGTATAAAAACGACAATTGCCCCCACAATCTTCTCTGTGTTTCTTTTTCTAAATAACAGTGTCTGGGGTGGTTCTTCTTCTTCACTTTCAAGCAGAAAGGAACTTAGTCTCATGCATTGATATATATTCTTGTTTGGTCTTGGAGATAAAAAAGAAAGAGAAGAGAGCGAGCTCTTGTATATATTCTTGTTCTTGCTGTTGTTTTTGCTAAATAAAACAAAAATTACTTATATAAGCCACCGGCTATGGCTACAAGAGGACTGGTTTCCTATTTGATATCGGGTTTTTCTCTGGCTGTTCTCTTTGCAATCGTCTTCACCGACCAAAATGGTCGAAATCCATCAAACTCCACCCTCCTCAGTTCTCTGTACGTGTCAACTACCAGAAAAATTTGGCCAGTATGTTTTCCGACCACTCCCTCTCTCTCTTTGTACATATATGTGTAAAAGGCTGGATTTTGATGGTATTGTTTTTACTTTGTATGGTGCAGGAATTGGAGCTTAATTGGAGACTAGTGCTGGCTACGGTGATAGGATTTCTGGGATCGGCTTGTGGAACTGTGGGTGGCGTTGGAGGAGGAGGCATTTTCGTACCTATGCTTACTTTGATTGTTGGATTTGATACCAAGTCTGCTGCTGCCATCTCCAAGTGTATATATCATCATCTTCTTCTTCTTCTTCTTCCGTTCTCATTTGTGTAATAGCTAGTATTGAATAAAGAATCTAGCAGGAAAGGCAAAGGTGAAAAGGGGGGATCTCTAAAGTCATAACCGATTTTGTTTTTTGGATTGGTTTTGTGATAGAAGCTGCAAAGTATCACTTTGTTCTTTTTCCCCCCTTAAATTAACTTTGACGTGATTTTTATTGGCTTTATTAACTTATTGAATGGCTGCAGGTATGATCATGGGGGCATCAGCATCTTCAGTTTGGTACAATTTGAGAGTGCCCCATCCAACAAAGGAAGTACCTATTATAGACTATGATTTGGCTCTTCTATTCCAGCCCATGCTCATGCTTGGCATCACCATTGGTGTTTCCTTGAGTGTTGTTTTTCCCTATTGGCTAATCACTGTGCTTATCATCATACTCTTCTTAGGTAAACTGCCTTTTTTCTTCTTTCTTAGTTGACTTAACTTAAAATTACTTCGTTGTTTTCTTGATACTATCTTTTTCAATATAATTTATTTTGTGAATAGGCACCTCTTCAAGGTCTGTCTTTAAAGGAATTGAAATGTGGAAGGAAGAGACAATTTTGAAGGTAAATCGATAAATTAAAGTAATAGGCAACATGTAATTCTTGGTTATAACTCATCTTTAATCTTCTAATTGCAGAAAGAAATGGCTAAGCAACATGAAACTATGGTTAACTCTCGCGGAGAACGTAAGATTCACATACAGATAACTCATATTTACGTAAATCTTTGTAAATAATTACTGCTAATTATATATTGGAATTTTGAACATTATTTTCTTGTGATTTTTCTGGGATATGCAGTTCTGATTGATACAAAGTATGAGCCATTGATTCCTAGAGAAGAGAAATCAGTGTTTGTAAGCTATATTCCACCTTTTGGAATTACCATCTTCTCTAATGTTGACTCTTAACTGAAACCAATTTCCTTTAATCTTGTAGCAAATTCTGTGCTTCAACCTTAAGTGGAAGAGGCTTTTGATGCTGCTTCTTGTTTGGGTTTCTTTCCTCCTCCTCCAGGTTCTCAAGGTAAGTGATAAGTCTATAATCTCTCTCCACCATGATTGCATGTATCCATGATCCCTCTGCTTATTTTATTGGTTTGTCAGAATGATGTCCCTCTGCTTATTTTATTGGTTTGTCAGAATGATGTGGCAGTTTGCAGTACATGGTATTGGGTGCTCTTTTGTTTACAGGTAACATATTATATAATAAACAAGATGTTCGGTTTTATATTTTTTTTATGGGGTCATTTTTTTTTTCAATGATTGATTTTAGTTCTGATTCTTTTTTTTTTTTTTGGAATTTATGTCGTAGTGTGATTTCTTTTTAATTTATAATAAATCTCGCAGTTTCCCATAGCACTTGCAGTGTTTGGATCTGAATCAGTCAAATTATACGAAGAACATAAGAAGAGGATTATCACAGGCAACACAGAATCAATTTGTGAGGCTTCTATTGAATGGACCCCAATGCATATTGCTTTCTGTGCACTCTGTGGTATCTTAGGAGGCACTGTTGGTGGCCTTCTTGGATCTGGTGGTGGATTCATCCTGGGCCCTCTACTCCTTGAGATTGGTGTCATCCCACAGGTTTAGTCATGTTTTCCTGCTATTAGTTGAAATATCAAGCTAGTTAGATCAGTCATTGTTTAGTACAATTACTGTGATATGCAATTATTCCCTCCTTTCAAGTTTCCCTTCCAGCCAATATCAAATATATTACCATTATATATGATGTAGAAAGCATCATCATTTTCTATAGTTTGCTGCAATTTAGACATAAAACACCAAATAATTGCAGTAAATTTCTTTCCTTGAAAGTAATTCCTTTTCCTTATAATGCATATATGCATGTGCTTTGCTATAGGTTGCCAGTGCAACAGCAACATTTGTGATGCTCTTCTCATCATCCTTGTCTGTGGTGGAGTTCTATTTGCTGAAGAGATTTCCTATACCCTATGGTACATTTCAACTTATCTCCTTTGTTTGCTTTGAAATTTATTAAATATCATGTGAATGGCAAATTATTATATGTGTTGTTGGTGATATGACAACTTGCCAGTAAATTCATTTGTAGCTTTGTATCTTATGGCTGTGTCTGCTCTGGCTGGCTTCTGGGGACAGTTCTTTGTAAGGAAGCTAATTACAATACTTGGAAGAGCTTCAGTGATTGTTTTCATCCTCTCTGGTGTCATCTTTGCTAGTGCTCTCACCATGGGTACACCCAATTCCCTCTCTCAATATTTACCATTGCTATTTAAACTGCTATTACATTATTAATAATTAAATTTAACATAATTTAAATGTAAAAATTCTAAAATAACTAAAAAAATAATTTTAATGTTGTTCATTATAATTCTTGTTTGTTGAAATCCTATGCAGGAGTCATTGGAATTGAGAACAGCATAACAATGATAAACAATGATGAGTTTATGGGATTCTTAGGATTCTGCAGAAGTCAATGATTGTTGGCAATGCTCCCTAAGTAGCAAATTTTGTGAAGCTAGAGATTAAATAAAGATGAACATGGAGGAAATGGATTTTCTAGGAAAATTCAAGAAAAGCACGTGGATGGTTGGCCAATACATAGTTGACCAACCCAAACACAAAATTTTCTTTGCAAGAATAAAGGTTGTGAACTGTTGCATGTTTGTATAATGTTTTGAGAGTTAGCTACTGGTTAACACCATCACTTCTAGAGTGCATTATTGCTTTCCTAAGTTCATTTGTGTTAGCTCCTGGCTAACACCCCCATTTCTATAGACTATATTGCTTTTCTGCATCTGTTGCCTGTTCTTTTATACATTTCAAGAAAAAAATTTTTTGTCAGCAATTTTTTTAAAAAAAGAAAAGAAAAAAAGAGAAAAAGACAGAAATTGAAAAGTGAAAAAGAATTGATATGCATCCACCTTCAAGACACATGGCTTCTGATTGAGCCTCACATGGGTGGTCCATTGTTGAATTTGAAACGCAAAAATGTCCAAAATAAAGTTTTTCAACTGAGAGATGAAGCCAAATGTTTTGCATTCACCAGATCTAGTTTCATATTTGGCTTCTTATTGTATTTTTACATAGAATCAATTCACTTTATTATTTATAAATTGAGTTTAATTATTTTATTTAAATTTTTTTTAAATATATAAATATAAAAATTAAATTATATATTTATTTATAATTATATTATTAATTTATAAATCACTGAATATTAATTGTAGGAACTTTCATTATTAAGAGCTGTGTGCCCAATTTCAATGATGTTCAATTTATAGTCTTTTATTTAGTGAATGAGTAATTTAAAAAAGGAGCAATTTGAAAAAGAGCAACATGGAAAATACAGAAAAGTACGCATAAACTGAATTGAACCGAATCGTTCAAAATCAATATTAAAACTACCTCAAATTGAAATCACTCTTAAATCAAACCGATTCTAATAATTGTATTGAACCAAAATTAGGTGGAATCGTCTAAAACCGATCCGATTCTAATTCATTTCCTTTATCAATTTTGAACCGCTATTTTCTATCCCCATTGGCAGCAGGCATAGGAGGGGCCGAGAAGTGAGGAGGCAAGAGGAGTTGAACAATTGCTCTTTTACTTCCCAAGTCTTAATCTCTGATAGACACAAAGGCTGACCATTAGGATCTTCACATCTTAATGGGTTCACTAGTGAATTTTTGCACGATGAGAAAAGACTTGTTGTCATTATTATTAGTGAGTAAAGATTCTTTAATGATCATAATTAGTGACAGAATTGAGCTAATGTTCTTTTATCTGCAAATAATAATAAAAAAAAAACCCCTAATAATCTCAATCATTGTCCCATTAGTGTCAGTTTTAGGTCTGGAAATTGATTTCAAGTTTGTTTTGTCAAAAGGCACGTTAAAATGGAGATTCCACTTCATGATAGAAACAACTCTTCTGGGTCCAGAGGAACAAATCATATCAATTACATTAAACGACAAAATTTTCATCGTAATCATTGCATATATATAGAAGATATGTTGTTCGGCGCCCATTTTATTTTCCTATTAAAGCCAAATCTAAACCTATGCTCAAGAAAGATAGTTATTCATGCATTGTTGAAGGATGTATGAATTTTCGAAAAGGAAGGTTTTTTCTTTTTTTTTTTCAATTGCTAATTCAAGAGCTCTTAAAACCCGTAAACAACCTTGGATAGGAAGGTTTGATGCTTCCCAATCCCAGTAAGGCAAATCACCACCTGATGCTAGTATGCCCTCTTGAATATGAACAAATACAAGGACTTACTTTCCAGAATTAGGCATTAACACTGATTCTATGAAAAAAAAAGTCTTTCTGAATCCATTTCTCATCTTGACATTCTAATAAAACATGCATATTGCTCATCTTAAAAACACCACACAACTACATGGAGAATGAGGAAATTTGTGATTCTCCTGACACACATAGAACACAAGTAGTCACCATATATATATATATATATAGAGAGAGAGAGAGAGAGAGAGAGAGAGAGAGAGAGAGAGAGAGAGAGAGAGAGAGGGAAAATAACACTAGTTTTGCTGAAGGCAAAAAATGATAGAATTTAAGTAATGTATCTATAGTTCCAGTAATTTCAGAGATGTAAACCAGTACCTGTATTACATAAAATGAACAATCTTCACAAACAGAGTTTGTAGCAAAGGCTTCATGCGACCAATTCTTCATGGATGGATGGTGTACACTCCAATAGTTGTTCTTGAAAAAGTATTCTCCCATGGTATCCGTTTTTGTTTAATATAATGCTCTGCCTAAACCGGCAGTGGCATCAGAGCCACTTGACATCCATTTCATTCCATTCCTTGCCCATTAAAAATTTAATATTGAAATTAAACCATTGCCTGAAGTAATCACGCCTTGCCAGAACACCATCTGCTGTTGCAGAAAACAGCATATGGATGATAAGGAGGAGAAGATTGCTAGTCCCATAGGCCAGTCCTACTTAGATGAGCTAGCTATGGCTGTCTTGGAAAATTTAATACCAGAAGGAGAATCTTTAACTGCTTTAGTATCAGCATTGATTGCAATATTCCCGATTCCTATTTCCATTGCCTCCCTCTCATCCTGCTCCCTCTTCTGTTTTTCGGAGTTTAGACCTTCCAAGGCTTCATTTTGACGAGATGGCATGGATGGCTCTAAAAGACGAGGACCTGAACTGATCCATGGATGAAGAAGGCACTGAGCAGCAGTTGGCCGCTTCTCAGGGACAAAATCAAGTATAGGAACCAAGAAATCGGTCATGTCATTTGCCTCCTTCTCATTGAATTCATACTTCTCCATTAGAACCTTGTTCAAGGGCCAGAAACGCAATCTACGTATATGCCTCAAGTCACCATATCTATTAAAGAAGTCCCGAGAATAGCGGCCACCCAAGGCAATCTGAGAATCATTGCCAATATCTTGAAATTGGATGTAAATGTCTTTTTAAGTCAGCTTATTAGACATTGAAATGAAATCTTACCTTGCGCGGCATCATTCCAAGGAGCTCCATCATCAATGCTAAGTGGTCCTGAAACAGATAGAGAAAAGAATATAAACTTGTAAACGTTGACTATGCTAGGCCACAATATTTCAGGCTAAACTGTATCTTATTTTACAAATAAAAAAATCTGCTCATCCCAAGAATTAGAAATTGTGGCATCTTTCACATTCCATATGTTCCAGCGCTCCTATGCCTCTCAACACCAAGAAAGAAATTCAAATATACTGGACAAAGCAGCATAGCCTTCAACCAAAAATTACTCTTCTCATTCAGCATATGCAGAGAAAAAGGAAACCCCAAAGAGCAGTAATAACATCCTACACAACTATTTCACCAATAAAACTGTACAAAGCTGAAACAGTGTAGGAATATTATGCCCATCTCAACTCCATAAAACCTTAAACATATCCCTCATGGGAGTTTATTACCCCATCACATGTTTTATACCCTTTTTCCCCAAATAACCTATAAATACCTATCCCAACTCCAACAAACTTTAACAACATACTTCTCATAGGAGTTTATCATCCATCAAAAGTAAGTCTGGCTTTTCCCCAAGTAATCTAAAAAACCACATCCCCATAACAACCTCACCTTCGGACTTGCTTTACCACACCACCCTTCTATCATCATCAAGGCCAAAAAACTTAAGGGAAATTGCAATAGTGAATAAGATTCACATTATCCTCCTTTTTAACATACAAACCACTAACTGACAACACAAATTCTCTTTGCCAATTTGTCTATAATCAAAATAGGAACAGATGCAGCACACCACAAAAGAACATCACATCAATGGGCTCTATTCTTTTCAAACCTCCATCCAGAGAAAGCTTCTACCTGTCTTTGTGAGTTCCATATTTTGATTATGTGAAGTTCCCATCCCTACCATTTCTCATTTAATGCAATGTTTATAACTATTATGATATCAATTTGCTAATAGAAGCTAGAAACAAGGATTTCAAGTGAAGTTCCCATTTGTAAGGGAAAGATAATTATCCACCAAAGCCTTCTTTCAGAGCCAAAACATAGGATAATTGATGAGAATGAGCAAAACTACTTACCTTATATGATATGGTTCACCCTAAATAAAATAAATGGAGAACAGTTTTCATCTCATCAAACAGACAAACGACAGATATAGAAACACCAATTAAAATGTATTACAGTTGCTCCCAACACATCGTTTCTTTAACTAAGCAATCAAATTGTATATGGTCAACCACAATAATATAGGTGTCGTGTTGCAATAGGCTGCGGGGCAGTACCAGTTCGTCACTTATTACAAAAGAACAAGTATCTCCCTTCAATTAAGATGGTGCAAACCTACCTACGCAAATCATTGAGGCATGGACTCAAATCCAACCAATGCAAGGATTCCATACTAAAATAAAAGAAAGCAAACAAAACCATTTCCCCAATTTCTAGGAGATAAAAAAATTACTTGGATTCTGTTACTAGAAACCCTTTCTCAAAAAGTACGATAAGGGGTGATGCAGAATTCAAAGAGGATTAGTGAGACATATTAAAGAAAAGCACAAGTCCATATGCGCAACTGCCGAAAGCAATTAATATAATGGAGAATTTGGTGAGAAGTGAGAACCAGTAGTACATGATTCATACATTTGTAAATTACAAGAACTGTTAAAAACCATACTTAATCATACAACTTCCCCTCTGCTACTACCACTATGTTAGAATAAACATAACAGGAGGTCTAGGTTATGGTGGAATGAAATGCTTAAATTAAGTTCAACATGGATAATTAGTGTCAACATCAGTAGGATTTTGTCCCTGCTGGTGACATGTTGCTGATTACCTTACCATAATACCTCTATTCTTCACTAGCAAACATTGTTAGAAAACACTTTTTCCCTCCAAATGCAAGCTTAGTCGGCAATTATGCAATGACTGCAGTCTATGATGATTACAGGCTAAAAATAATTTTTGGTGTAGAGCAGCATTTTTACTAACGTTGGCATCCCCAGAATCCTATCAGAAGTCAATTTTTGCAGGATTCACAACTAGATTAAGGACAGAAATGTATCACTAGAATCCTATGCCCCACGGATTGGCACCTCCATGCTCACAAAAGCATAAATCAAGCATTCAAATAATGGATATACACAGCAGGTTTCCTACTTATTCTTTGAAGCTATTGTGAGAAATATAGCCTACATTTGATTCAAAGCTCTGATATCTATAATATACTAAAAGACTTCAAATTGTGTACTGAGAATGAGAGAGAAGGGGTAGCTAAGAGAAAAAAGCAAATATTATGTAGTGAAAATCGAAAAGAAGAGAGAAGAAAACATCAAGCAACAAATATAACAACAACAACAACAACAATAATAACAATAAATCTACAGCATATCTCACCTCATCCCTGTCAAAGTTGTCACCACTGTGGGGGTCAAAAAGCACATCACCAGTTGCAAGCTCAAAACAAATGCAAGCAAAGGACCAAAGATCAGCTGATGTGGAATATTTAGATCCAAGTATCACCTCTGGACACCGGTATTGTCTTGTCTGGATATCATTTGTAAACTGTTTGTATGTCCAACAAGCATTTCCAAAGTCCACCAATTTGCATTTCAGGTCAACTGAGGTCAGTAGTTTCTGCCTAGTGGTACGGCTTCCTCTCTTATTACCCTGATCTTCTAATCCAATGTTCTTTGTTCCATCAGCATCAAATACTCTGTTTATATTGTCAGAACTAGTAGGCCGATCTTCAGCAGAACCCACATTTGTTTTAGCATTGACAGACAACTCCTCTGAAGCAGATGTTTCGGGATCTGCATCAGCTTCAACAGAAACTTCCTTCTCCACACACCCCTTTGCTGCTTTCTTAGCCTTTCTTCGTATCTTTTTCTTTTGATTTCTCGTCAAATCTCCATTTAGTTTTGCAATCACGGATTCCACTATAGTCTTGTCCTTACTATTTGGAAGAATAAGAGAAGCACCGGATTTTCTTGGATCCTTTGATGGGTCAATCATTGATAATAGCAATATATTCTCAGGCTTAAGATCAGTGTGTATGATAGAAAGTTGTCTGTGCAAATAATCCAAACCCACTAAAATGTGGAAACAGATCTCTTTAACCTTATGAATTGGCATGCCGTGATAATCAGAATACTTGATAAGGGTCAAAAGGTTATCCCCTAAGTACTCAAAAACCATACAAACATGCTGTCCATTTGGACCTGAATGCTTAAAATGATCCAAAAGCTTTACCACACATTTTTTATCATCAGGGTCTCCATCTGCAATCTGTTGCAAGATGGTTATCTCATCCATGGCAGCTTCAGTGTAGTGTTGAGCACTTTTTTGTACCTTCAAAGCTACATAATGCTGCATTTTTTAGAAAGTAAATAAAAATTTTATCAGACAAGATAACATCTTTATTAATGCTGCCTGACTTAGCAGCTCACTTAAAGTCCATCCATAAATGTTGCTGCATTTTTCATAGATTAACTACACTACAAATGAAAATGTGAGGTGCTCAACTGAATTCTCATCCAGTTACTGGGACAATATGAAAAATGCAAAGAAAAAGATATATCTCATATCATTTTTGTTCAGTTTTTCCTCTTTCCAAAGGATAAACTTATGAACTCAACCAAGCCAATTAGACCCATTGTTTTCAATCTAAAGGAGGCAGGAGATCCAATAAAATTCTAAAAGATTGAGGTTGAATGATCCAACTTCTTTTTTCACATTCTCTGAGAAACTAAATGCAGCAAAAGCAAACACCACGGTGATCAAACAGCAGTCAAATCCCAAAGCTAACTATCAAAATTAAAGAACTTTATTTAAACAATAAATGGTTGCCATGACACCACGTACACTATCAGGAAATGTCAGTAACACCATGCTTGCAGAACTAATTGGTCATAATTGAAAAGAAATATACCACCTTACTTCTACAAAATCAGCACTATCTCCATCAAAATTGAATCAACATAAAACAACAGCATTCACTACACATTTTCCATGTCAACCAGACGGCAGTTATCATTAGCTAACTCCTCTAACTAAATCTTGATTAAGAAAAATAAATTATATAACAGTGAGCTAGCTAGCTAGCAAGCAAAACGGGGATTCTATAAAATCAATGCGTAATGATATGCAATTAATTGAAATTACAAAATCAACTTATATCTAAACTTAGTCTCTCACTTTTTCAAATAAAAATCTTAGCCACCGAATGCAGATTAAAGTACCAAATCGTAAAAATAACACAAAGATGCCACAAGATCGACCTCCAAAAATAACAGAAAACCGAAAGTACATATTAAGAGTTTGCTCAAAAAAGAGAGAAAAAGTACAGATTTTTGCGTGTCCCAAGCGAGCCAGACGGTGGAGAAATGGCCCCAACCCAGCTTACTCTGGACAACATAACGACCATTCTTGAAGGTGTCACCGATTCGCACCGCGTGGTAGCCACCGCGCCGATAATCCTCAGTTCCTTCGTCCTCCGACGTATAGTCCCCGCTCTCACTGCTCCGATCCTCCTCTTCCACCAGTTGCTGCTTCTCATCCATTGCCTCTGTATTGAGATTCTCCCCTCTCGCTGTGACTTTAGAGCTTGTAGATTGACATTTCCGAGTCGAGTTCAATGGATTAGGGTTGAGAATGACGTCAAATAGATCCTTTTCAATTCTTCGAGGCTGGGAATTCTACTGGGAAAGACGAAAATTAAGAAATTTCTCTTCTCTTGTCTTCAACTCCTCTTTTGCTTTTCTCTTCTTTTCTTCTGCTTCCAAGTTAAATCGGTTTTCGGGTCCGGATCTGGATCCACTTTTCAATAATTTTTACTTTTCTTTTTTTTTTTTAAAAAAAGTTGAGTGAAATGTCATCAATCATTGTTCTGGAAATGATGATAGGCCAGTGCTTTCCCATTTGATCATTCATTTGTAATTTTCATTTTTTTAATTAAAAAAATAATTTTAATACTTAAATTAATAATTAAAATTAAAATTAAAAATAATTAGACATCGAGTAGTCTCGTGATTATAATAAATTTTTATTTGAAAAAAAAAATAGAGTGAGATATAAAATTTAAAAAAATAAGATATTCTAATAGGTAATGTTTATATTTTAGAAAGTTATTATATAAATTTAAATTTAAATTTAAATTAATTAAGAAATCAAATGTCTAATATTAATAAATAATTAAGTTTTCATAATTAAATTATCTTTTTATTTAAAAAGTATTTGATTTGACTTATAAATTAATCAAATATATTTATAAGTAAAAGATTATAATTAGATTAGCATTTAATTTTATTTATAAGACGATTAAATTTATTTATAAATAAAAAATTATAAATTAATTAATATTTAATTTAATTTGACTTATCTTCTATGATATTTAAAAGTTATTTAATTTTACTTAGAAGCTTTAAATTTTACTTATAATTTATTTATTTATTTTATAATTATGTTTTGACAAAATAAAATATTATATTATCTTAATAATTTTTTAAAATATTAATACTATCATATTTTAACAATCACAATATTTAATGATATATTTTTTTATTATTTTAATAAATTAAGTTATTTTATGTATTTTTTAACCAAACACTTAAACTATTTAAAAATTAATTTTAATTATTTTTATTAAACAATTAATTACTTATTTTTAAATTAATTTATAAATTTAAAAATAAATTTTAAATTAAAAATTAAAAATAAGTAGTCAAACCAAACACTCTTTTAATAGCTGCTTTTAGTTTTATAAAATTATATTTACTTTCATTTTTATATATCACAAATTATTTTCTTTTTTAAGTTGATAATTAATATATATCTATTTAATATGTTTAAAATTTTAAAGGACATGGACCACCCTCAAAAGAGAGATGGTGGTGGAATGAGGAAGTACAAAAGGCAGTTAAGAGAAAAAGGGAATGGTATAAGAAATTACCTAAATGTGATAATAATGAGGCATATGAACAGTACAAGATAACAAAGAAAGAGGCAAAAAAGGCAGTTAGTCAAGCAAGAGCACAGGTCTTTGAAAAGTTATATGAGAAACTTTCAACTAAAGAATGGGAGAAAGATATTTATAGATTAGCAAGGAGGAGAGAAAGGAAATGTCAAGATCTCAATCAATTTAGGTGCATTAACGATAAAGAAGGAAAAGTGTTGGTGAAAGATGAGGACATTAAAGAAAGATGAAAAAATTATTTTAATGATCTCTTTAATAATAGTCAAAATGGTAATAGTGTGAATATAGATTATAGAACAATGGAAAAGAATGGGAATTATACTAGAAGGATTAGATCTTTATAAGTAAATGAAGCACTTAAGAGAATGAAAGTGGGTAAAGCCTATGGACCCGATGAAATACCAATTCAAGCGTGGAAGTATTTGGGAGATATATGAGTGGCATGGTTAACTAAATTATTTAATAAGATTCTAAACTCAAAGAAAATGCCTGATGAATGGAGGAAGAGTATTTTAGTACCTATTTTTAAAAATAAGGGAGACATACAGAGTTGTTCAAATTATAGGAGAATTAAACTTATGAGCCATAATATGAAGTTGTGGGAGAGAGTTGTGGAGCATCGACTACGTCATGATACTTTTATCTCTCTCAATCAATTTGGTTTCATGCCCGGTCGTTCAACTATGGAAGTGATCTTTCTCATTAGAAGCTTGATGGAAAAATATAGAGATGTGAAGAAAGATCTACACATGGTTTTTATTGATTTGGAGAGGGCTTATGATAGTGTTCCAAGAGAGGTCTTATGGAATGTGTTAGAACAAAAGAGAGTATCTATTAGGTACATACAAGTATTGAAAGATATGTATGAATAAGCAACTACTATTGTGCGCACAGTGGGAGGGGACACAAGAGATTTTCCGATCTCAATTGGATTACACCAAGGATCAGTCATAAGTCCTTACCTTTTTACATTAGTTTTAGATGAACTGACGAAACATATACAAGAGAGTATTTCTTGGTGCATGATATTTGCAGATATATTATTCTGATAGATGAAACACGAGAATGAGTCAATAGAAAGCTAGAACTTTGGAGAAGTACTATAGAGTCAAAGGGTTTTAAGTTAAGTAGAACGAAGACAGAATACATGCATTGTAAGTTCAGTGAAGGCCAAATTGGTGATAGGAAAGGAGTTAGTTTGGATGGAGTGGTACTGTCCCAAAGTAATCACTTTAAATATCTAGGCTTAGTCCTTCAAGTAGATGGGGGATGTGAGGAGGATGTTAGTCATAGGATTAAAGCCGGATGGTTGAAGTGGAGACGTGCCACGGGAGTTTTATGTGATCGTAAGATTCACAATAAATTGAAAGGAAAATTTTACCGTACAACCATATGACCGGCTATGTTATATGGTAGTGAGTGTTGGGCACTAAAAGAGTCGTATGCATCTAAGATAAGAGTTGCAGAGATGAGAATGTTAAGGTGGATGAGTGGTCATACTATACTAGATAAAATCTGTAATGAGAGTATTAGAGAAAAGGTAGAAGTGGTGCCAATTGAAGATAAGTTGAGAGAAGGGAGATTGAGGTGGTTTGGTCATGTGAAGCGTAGACATACGGAGGCTCCAGTTAGACAAGTAGAGCACATTAGGTTAGAGGATAGAAAGAAAAAAAGGAATAGACCTAAATTGATTTGGAGGAGAGTAGTACAACATGACCTAGAAGCATTACACATTTCTGAGGATTTAACTCAAAATCGTTCAGAGTGGAGAAAGCGAATCCATATAGCCGACCCCAAATTTTTGGGATAAAGGCTTAGTTGAGTTGAGTTTGAGTTTATATTTTCTTAAATTTTCTGAAAAATATGCCTATTTTTTAATGAGACATGAGAATCAATCATTTAAATTTATATACTTTTAATTTTTTTATCATAATTTTATGTTTTGGCTGAATTCAAATTTAAAATTTTTTAATTGCAAAAACAACTTAAATAGTTTTGATTTTTTTTAACTAATATGATCGAAAAATTAATTATAATGGAAATTTTTTAAACAATAATAATAAACAAAAAATTAATATTATCACATTAGGCCAAACAAAGCCAAAAAGCTAATAAACTTCTCTGGGTATCTTTGGTTCCCTACCCTTCATTATTGGGGCACTGAAGAGCTGGGCCTTATCATCTAATTTGATGTCTACCTAATTAGTTTTAAAAAAAATTAAATACATTTAACATAAATTTAAACTTATATAAAAATAAAATTTTAATATTAATATTATTTTTTAAATTTAAAGTAAAATTTTTTTTATTGTCGACTCAATTCGATTATCGAGCCGAAGTAAAAAATTACAAGAACCAAACCAGGCCGACAGATATTTTATCCAATGGGCCTATATACCAACAATTGGGCCGGATATTCATCTTGCAACTGGAGCAGTGGCATTCTTGTGGTTTTCTTGCAATAAGAAGGGTTATTAATAGAGATTCCTATTGTACATAACGAGGCTAATTGGTTTTTCCGATCTAGGGTTTCCACAACCAGAGCAACGGCGACGTCAAGAGCAGCAGCAGTACCAACCATGGTTCTCAAGTAATCTCTCTTGATCTCCCTCCTTTCTTCTCAACTGGCATATGCATAGACACGATTGAATACATGTATTTATACGAAATATTCAACATCAGCTGGACTTGAATTTCACTTTTTTTATGTATGATAATTGAGATGCATAGATTGTTTGTTATTATTTCACATATTGATTATTCAGATACAAGGAGGGGGAAATTGGTTCATTAGCTATTCTTGTATTTTTGCCTCTTAAATGATAGCAGTTGAACTTGCATTTGATGTTTTAAAACCATCAATAAATACGTTGCATGTTAGGACTGCGCTTTATCGATTCAGTGGGGCCAAGATTTATCCTGGTAAAGGTATCAGATTTGTTTGTGCTGATTCTCAAGTTATTCTCAATGAGGTGTTATGCTAGTCCATGATAGTTTACTTTTCCTTCAGATACTTGCAGGGGTATTGGGATTATCTGTTGATATGAGATATCGTATCATGTTTCACTTGTTCTTTCAGGTGTTCCTGTTTGCTAATTCAAAATGCAATAGGTATTTACACAACCGGTTGAAGCCATCAAAGCTTACATTACGTGGATGGCCATGTATAGGAAGCAACATAAGAAGGTAATATTAATTTTAACGTTGCATATCTTCTATTCTTATTTGGGAGGAGTTAAAGCCTTTATTACTATGCTTTGCACCATTCCATTTCTCTCACTTGGCTAGAAATATTAGTGGTTCCAGTAAATAAGATGGCATGTAAGGATTGTGGTCATGTGCCTCTGAATTCACTGTGTTTCAAATAGATGATAATATATCATATGTTTAATGTAATATAATCACCATAATCTCCATTGTATTGCAAGCTCATGAGCAGTTTGAGGTCTTGCACCATTAATTTAGTTTAAGTACATCTTGTAGAATCTGGTTGAGATTCCTGTCATCTGTTCCGTTTCTGATATCTTGTCCCCTGCTGTAGGCTTCGATCAATTAAACAATGCTTGTAACTTTGACACAGGGTATTGCTCAAGGGGCTGCAAAGAAGAGGAGAGAGACGTGTCACCAAGAAGCCTTACACTAGGTCCATTGTTGGTGCCACCTTGGAGGTTATCCATAAGAGAAGAACTGAGAAGCCAGAATTTCGTGATGCTGCCAGGGAGGCTACTCTCCGGTGTGTATTTCCTTCATGTTTAATTGTTGGCTTTCGTTTTGCTTTATGCCTGCATAACATGTACAAAATTGCTATCATGTTTTGAAATGATTATTCAATATCCCCAAAGCATGTGATGTTGCATCATTATGCATGGCCCACAAGTGGGGCCCACTTGCAGCATGGAAATGAGATGGTAGGCATTGCTCAATGGCCATTGAATAAATTGTTTTTCTTGTCTGGTGACTTGAGTATGTGATTTGTTCGAGTTCTCTTTTATGATATTTTATGGTGACTATAGGATGGATGGTACAATGTAGTGCAATTAAGGAAGGATCATGAAAACCAAAGATGAAAAGAAGGCAAAGAAGGCAGAAATGATGGCTAAGGTGCAGATGACACAGGGCAAAGGTCATGTTCCGAAGAGTGGTGCATCAAAGGGTCCCAAACTTGGTGGTGGCTGTGGAAAGCGTTGAGCTACTAATCTATTCTTTGTACTATGCAATTTGACAGCTAGCTTAATCTATTATTTTTTCTTGCAAAATGGAGATGTAGGGGTAATGTGTGTACTTTTTGGCCTTGAAAGCATTCATGGCAGTGTTTTTGTCCATTTTGTTTGCCCCACATCGTTCACCTAAATTTGAAGTTGAGCAATTTTAGTTAGTTCAGGATCTAATATCGATTTTTCATTTGGAGCTATAATGGTCTGGGGATTTGGTGAAGAGATGACCCCTCTGGCTTGCATGTAGTAGGTTTTAAGATAAATATCAAGCAGTTGCTTCAAGTTAGATGATGTAAGGATGCAAAAGATGCTTCAGAGATGGAGGGAGGGAGTAATGTGTATTAAAAAATAATGCATTTTATATTCACAGAAGTTATAAAAAAAAAATTCTCGAGAGAGGTAAATAAGAAAAATAATGTGTGTTGTGTGATTTAGCCTGGCCATTGGTACGGTTTCTGTTCTAATAGGTCCGGAACTGTGAACCTCCTAAGGTTTTAGTCTGGTTTAGGTCTTGGTTTCAGTTTCGATTTGATCTGATTCAAATTTAATGGATCGGATTTTCTTTTCAAATTTTTTATTAATTTTCTAAATAAAAAAAAAGATTTCATGCAGAAAGGTTTTAGTTGAATTCTGATCTAATTTTGATTGGTCTGGTGTGTGTGTTTTCAAATGTAGATAGGTCTATAAAATGGCAAATTATAGAATAATGTGTATTAAAACTTAATGTATTTTGTATTCACAAAAATTAGAAAAAGTTAATTTTTCTTAAAATATGAAAAATGGGTTTTATATAATTATTAGAGGGTATATGTGCATTGGAAAAATTACTGAATGATTTTCTCTTAATGCTATTTCAATTTTATCTATATTTTATATATCTTAAATTCAAAATAAATACGTGAGTCACTTATTTAATAGATCGATTTTATTATATAAATTTAATAATAAAGGGGTCTTATTTTAGGTGAATGTAAATTGTTATATATCAATTTTCTTTAAGAATATTCGCTTATTCAGTAAAAATATATGGGGAATCAAATAATACTCTTAACCCTTAAAGAGTTTCATAATTTCTTAAAAAAAAAAGTTTCTATAATTAATATGTTTTTTACAAAATAAATTTTATGTTTATCAATAATTACCGTTAAATAAATGAATTATTAAGTTAAAAAGATACCCATTCGTCAATGAGTAAGCATCTCATTTTTTTTTTCTGAATGAAATTCGATAAGGGCATATCACAATGAGGGAGTGTCCAAAAGGTTCACGAGCCTGAACTGACGCTCTGCCAAGAAAAACTAGGGGAGACTCCAAACTCCATCCCCGCTAGTGCTCCTCGCCCCAGAGCCTAAATGCAGGCCAACACCCACTCCCCTATGATGACATCGCCTACGTCCATGGTCAGTGGTCTTATATTTGAAGCCAATCTGCGTTTACAAGATTTTAATCTAATTGGATTACCTTAATTTTTGGCAGGAAATTAAAAAAAAAATGTTAAATTCTAGTGTTCTGATATGAGGTTTAAGAGGCTTCTTTGATGGCCCATGTACTGTATTAATTGATGATTTAAATATTACAAATAGAAGGGAGTTGATGATAGGAAATTTATTCCCCATATCAGTATCCCCTCACTATAAACACTCGATAAATACAAAATTATCATATATCTATTATGATTTTAAATAAAATTTATGTTTTTTTATTTCATGTGTTACTAATTGGATGGGTTTACATAATGGTGCCATTATTTTATAGTTCTAATTCAATATTCAGAAGAATATCAGTCAGACCATAGGCTTTTTATTTATTTTTTTTTTAGGTAAGTGAATTTATTAAGATTAAAAGTAAGGAAAAATTTAGTATAAATTACTTATTTAAACCTCGGCCAATGGATTTGATCTGATTATATTTGATTAAGTTTAATTTCAATAAAATTTAATTTTTTTTTGAAAAAGAAAATTTTGTTTAATTTGTAATTAAATTGAATCAAATTGATTAATTTCAATCAGATTTAAGATCAATATATATACATATATATATACACACAAATGTAAGAGGAGGGGAGAGTTAAACTTGAATTTTCCAGATTCAATATATATACAGCTATCAAGAAATTTCCTTGGGTTTTAATTGGATTTATTCCCTAGAATAATAAGGTTTAGTCTTGAAACTTGAAGGATAATAATAGTACGTAGGAGCTCATATTCATGCAGATAATCTAAGATAAATGTCCATATATATTAGAAGGGATTCCGATTATTAAATATATATTCTAATACGTAGCTCAACAGCAGAAGCCATGCATCTTCATTCTTCATCACTAGGGCTAATAATACTAACATTTACTACATAGGCTGAACTAATTACTCTAGCATAATAATAATTAAGAAGTATAAACAACAATAACAGCCTATTAATTAAGGATAAGATGGAAGAACAGCCCAGTAAGGTGATGTTACTGGGTTATATTCATCAACATTCAGAAGATAGTTGCACTCTGCAATCTGATGCTGACTTGTTCCTCGTGGCTTGCCATTGGAGCTGCGAATTGCGACTGATGTGCTTTCCACTGTCTCTTCGCCTGAAATCTCTGTGTAGCCCGTTGACACTGGCTTCCTGTCGGTGGCTTGCTCCCGGAGGATAGCTTTCAGTTTCATAACCTATATGAACAACAATAACCCACTTGAATGATTAATAAATGGTTTAAGTAATTAATAGAAATCAGATGATGAGGGGGTTTTGCACTTGCACCAACCTCTTCTTGAAGCTTCTGTTTTTCTACAGAAACAACATCAAACTCCTGCTTAAGTGCATCGTATAAGCGTTCAAGTTGCTTAGCTTTCCACCTAGCACGTCTATTTTGGAACCAAACAGCAATCTGCCTTGGTTGCAGCCCTAGCTCACGAGACAGCTTCATTTTCCTATCAGGGTCTAACTTAATCTCCTCTTGAAAGCTCCTCTCCAGTGAGTCTAACTGATCGCTTGTCAATCTCTTCTTCTTCTCATGAATTCCAAAGCTAAGCTTGTCCATAGTTGGGACCATACCGTGTGGTGTTTCTGCCATTGCTGGGTGCTTCAAATCCATTCCTGAAAAGAAAAACATATATAAACAAGTTTGGTTTCCCTAGCAAAGAAATAAGTATGAGTTGATTCCTCGGAGTTTCCATGCAAAAGAAAAGGTGAAATTATAAAAAGAAAGCTCAAGTGGGCAGTAGATATATAGTGAGGAGAGAAGAGAGTTTTACCTTGATTATACTGGTCATATCTATAGTTGTAGAGGAAGTTAAAGGAATTCTCTGGTCGAGAGACAAAGGTTCTTAAGTTGCCATGCCAATCCATGATATGGAGTACTCTTTCACTTTGTCTCCTCTCCCTAAAATGAAACCAAAAATTGATCAGTATTATATATGGAAGTTGGCGAAGATGGACCACAAAGAGAAAGAGATAGATGGATAGGGGCTAAGTGAGAGAGAGAGAAGAAGCACGAGAGGCGTGGAGAAGAGAGAAATGGCTTTCTCAAAACTTGTCTTTTGGGGTGCAACAAAGGTTGCAGAGGAGAAGAAAGTTGTCGGTCGAGGGAGAGAGAGAGAGAGAAGAGCAGTGTAGTACTTGGTCCATGTAGGGAGAAGTCAGGACGACGCGTGAGAAAGGTAAGGTATAATGTCAGTTTTGTAGAAGCAGCAACCAGGTCTTTGCTTGGGACCAGATCGATTGTGAACTTTGTTTCCTCTCTCTCTCTCTCTCTCTCTCTCTCTATCTCATAGATAACTGATATTAGAAGTTTATGTTAAGTGTCCCACCACAAGGTATACCAATCTGCACTTTATAAAAATTTGGTAATTCTTTTTTTAAATTAATTTTTAAGAGTGAATTAGAAATTTTTATTTAGTGAATTGATGTATATACAATATTTTTATTATAATTATTAATTATGATATGGCATATATGATATCTACTATAATACTATAATTAATGGTTACAATACATATATTAATTTGGAAAATTATAGAATATTTCTAATGTATATAAGAGTAGTGGGTCTTATTATAATATGAAAAGTAAGTCCTACATGATTGTAAGAGATGATACATGTACACAAATACATTTAATAATTTCTCTATTGATTTTATAGTATAATTTTTCGTTAGTTAGACCCTATCCATTTTCTTATTATGATATTAAAGTCTATTTAATTGGTATTTGAGCTTCTATAAGTGTTTCATGCTCTAGTTATTTCTCAAATATATTAAGAAGTGTATTAAGTACCCTGTATTGATTAGGTATGTGAATGACATAACATATATATATGGAGAAGATAAGATAATTAGTGTATGTATAGCCAACTACTATAAATTTAAGACACAATATAAGATTTATATATTTAACTGGTAGATTCCATCATATATCTTATGTTTTGAATTCATAATAAGCTATGTCTAAATAAAGAAATTTTGTATATGTAGAAGATTTCAATCATCATTTTAGGAAATTTTTGCATAAATTTGGTCCATCATAAATCAAGATATAAATATTTGAGATTTATGTATTTAATAAGTGCATGTTGAATTAATGATACATTAAATTTGGAGAAGAAAATCCTTTACAAATATGTTTAAGCTGCAAATAGCACTCAATATTAAAATAGTAATGCGAGATATATGGCAACATAAATTGAGTTTTTTAGTTGGAAAAATTATTATTTAGTTTATGCATTTTAATGAAATTAATTATTTAATTTTTGTATTTTAAAAAATATATTATTTAATCGTTGTATTTTGCTTTTGTTAAATTATTAATTAGTCCCTATATTTTATTTTTATTAAACTATTAAGCCTTTTCGTCAAATTTTTTGTTAGTTAATACTAATCAAACTAATATTTAATCATTCTATTTTAGTAAAATTAATTAGTTAGTCTCTATATTTTAAAAAATATTACTATTTAATCATTATTTTAGTAAAACTAATTATTTAGTCTATATATTTTAAAAACATAATATTTTGAAAAATATATTCTAAGGTAAAAATGAAAATTTTATTGTGTAGACTAAATCTGAATTTATATATATATATATTTTTTTAAATTGTTCAAGTTTTTTCATTCCTTCTGGGTATCTTTTTTGTGTTTTCTCCATTGAAAAATAATTTCTCTATATATTACTTAGAAATCTAATGGAATTGATTAACTTTTTTATGCATATAACTTGTATTAATTTCTATGAAAAGATGAAAGAGAGAATGAGGGAGAGAAGGGTTAAGGATGTAGAGGGGAAAAAATATTGGGAGGGAGAAATAAGAGAGAGTAAGTAAGAAATAAGAGGGAGAAGGTTGGTAGTTTGGGTATAAAAAATAACAGAGACTAAAGAATTAACAGAACTAAATCACAAGGACTAGCTAAAATATTTTTTAAAATATAGGGATTAACTTATTAATTTTACTAAAATAGATGAACTAAATAATAGTTTAACTAACATTAAAATCCTTTGATTAATAGAAATTTTAACGGAATGATTAAATAATTTAATAAAATCAAAATACATAAATTAAAAAATATAATTTTAAAATTACAAAGATAAAAAATTAATTTCATTAAAATATAAAGATTAAATAATTTTTTTCTTTTTAATAAAAAAAATATTAATTGAGACGAATTGAATATAATATGAATATTGATCATACTACTTTATACTATATGCATTAAGGGTACTAAAAATTAGTGTTGTTATAAAATCATAATTATAGTTATTCATTAAACTCCGCCTAAGTAGTTTGCGCTTAGCCGGTCCCAAGCCCGGGTAAAGGAGGAGGGTTGCGGTAGGTGACAACCAGCGTAAAAATTTCGTCACACCCTATGATATGGATTCAAATGATATAAACGTTGGGGCGTCCTCTACTAACGACGCGCTACATCGGAGCCCGGGTGTAGTGATAAATATGCAAGGGTGTAGGGCGTTCACCGAAAGCGACGCGCCATGCCGGCGCCCGGGTGTGGTGTTAAGTGAGCAAGGGTTCCCACATCATGGACGGGTGTGGGTAAAGAAGTTAGTCCATAGGACAGATAGTAGAACAAATAGTGGAACAGAACACAAGATAGATATAGAAAACAATAGAAGATATCATAGAAGGAGACCAATTAGGAAGGAGCAGGATAGGAGGAGGATCAGGGTTGGTACTTGGAATGTTGGATCACTTACAGGAAAATTAATGGAGCTTGTGGATACCTTGGAAAGGAGAAGGGTGAATATTGCTTGCATTCAGGAGACTAAATGGGTAGGAGAGAAAAGTAAGGAAGTGGGTAATTCAGGGTACAAACTGTGGTTTACTGGAAAGGAGAGAAATAAGAACTGAGTGGGTATAATCATAGACAGAACATTGAAAGACGCAGTAGTAGCTGTGAAAAGAGTAGGAGATAGAATTATACTAGTAAAGCTAGTACTAGAAGGAGAAACAATAAATATAGTTAGTGCTTATGCCCCACAAATAGGACTAGACAGTGAGAGTAAACAAAGGTTTTGGGAAGATATGGATGATTTAATGCAAAGCATACCGAATGAAGAGAATGTTTTCATTGGTGGAGATTTGAATGGACATATAGGAAGTGATAGGCAAGGTTATGAGAATGTTCATGGAGGTTTTGGTTTTGGCAGTCGAAATGAGGAGGGAAAAAGCATCCTGGATTTTGCTATGGCATACGACCTAATATTAGCAAATACCTACTTTATAAAAAGAGAGTCACATTTAGTGACTTTCAAAAGTGGGCAACATAGAAGCCAAATCGACTTCCTCTTAACCAGGAAGACAAATAGAGCTCTATGCAAGGATTGCAAGGTCATTCCAGGAGAGGCTTTAACAAGTCAACATAGGTTGGTAGTCTTGGATGTCAAGTTTAGGAACAATTCAAGTAAGGTTAGAAGAAATAGTGTAGCTCGAACAAAGTGGTGGGAGTTCAAAGGAGTAAAGCAAGTGAAGTTCAAAAATGAGCTTCTCGAGTCCGAAGTATGGAAGCTAGATATGGAGGCCAATGATATGTGGATACATATGGCATCAAAGATTAGAGAAGTAGCTAGAAAAGTACTTGGAGAGTCTAAAGGACATGGACCACCCTCAAAAGAGAGATGGTGGTGGAATGAGGAAGTACAAAAGGCAGTGAAAAGAAAAAGGGAATGGTATAAGAAATTACCTAAATGTGATAATAATGAGGCATATGAACAGTACAAGATAGCAAAGAAAGAGGCAAAAAGGCGCTTAGTCAAGCAAGAGCACAGCCTTTGAAAAGTTATTTGAGACACTTGGAACTAAAGAAGGTGAGAAAGATATTTATAGATTAGCAAGGAGTAGAGAAAGGAAATGTCAAGATCTCAATCAAGTTAGGTGCATTAAGGATAAAGAAGGAAAAGTGTTGGTGAAAGATGAGGACATTAAAGAAAGATGGAGAAATTATTTTAATGATCTCTTTAATAATAGTCAAAATGGTAATAGCGTGAATATAGATTATAGAATAATAGAAAAGAATGTAAATTATACTAGAAGGATTCGATCTTTAGAAGTAAAGGAAGTACTTAAGAGAATGAAAGTGGGTAAAGCCTGTGGACCCGATGAAATACCAATTGAAGTGTGGAAGTATTTGGGAGATATGGGAGTGGCATGGTTAACTAAATTATTTAATAAGATTCTAAACTCAAAGAAAATGCCTAATGAATGGAGGAAGAGTATTTTAGTACCTATTTTTAAAAATAAGGGAGACATACAGAGTTGCTCAAACTATAGGGGAATTAAACTCATGAGCCATACTATGAAGTTGTGGGAGAGAGTTGTGGAGCATCGACTACGTCATGATACTTCTATCTCTCTCAATCAATTTGGTTTCATGCCTGGTCGTTCAACTATGGAAGCGATCTTTCTCATTAGAAGCTTGATGGAGAAATATAGAGATGGGAAGAAAGATCTACACATGGTTTTTATTGATTTGGAGAAGGCTTATGATAGTGTTCCAAGAGAGATCTTATGGAATGTGTTAGAACAAAAGAGGGTATCTATTAGGTACATACAAGTATTGAAAGATATGTACGAAGGAGCAACTACTATTGTGCGCACAGTGGGAGGGGACACAAGTGATTTTCCGATCTCAATTGGATTACACCAAGGATCAGCCATAAGCCCTTACCTTTTTACATTAGTTTTAGATGAACTGACGAAACATATACAAGAGAGTATTCCTTGGTGCATGATGTTTGCGGATGATATTGTTCTGATAGATGAGACACGAGAAGGAGTCAATAGGAAGCTAGAACTTTGGAGAAGTGCTCTAGAGTCAAAGGGTTTTAAGTTAAGTAGAACGAAGAGAATACATGCATTGCAAGTTCGGTGAAGGCCAAACCGGTGATAGGGAAGGAGTTAGTTTGAATAGGGTGGTACTTGTCCCAAAGTAATCACTTTAAATATCTAGGCTCGATCCTTCAAGTAGATGGGGATGTGAGGAGGATGTTAGTCATAGGATTAAAGCCGATGGTTGAAGTGGACGTGCCACGGAGTTTTATGTGATCGTAAGATTCCCAATAAATTAAAAGGAAAATTTTACTGCATCGCCATACGACCGGCTATGTTATATGGTAGTGAGTGTTGGGCACTGAAAGAGTCGTATGCATCTAAGATAAGAGTTGCAGAGATGAGAATGTTAAGGTGGATGAGTGGCCATACTAGACTAGATAAAGTCCGTAATGAGAGTATCAGAGAAAAGGTAGGAGTGATGCCAATTGAAGATAAGTTGAGAGAAGGGAGATTGAGGTGGTTTGGTCATGTGAAGCGTAGACATACGGAGGCTCCAGTTAGACAAGTAGAGCACATTAGGTTAGAGGATAGAAAGAAAAAAATGGGTAGACCTAAATTAACTTGGAGGAGAGTAGTACAACATGACTTAGAAGCATTACACATTTCTGAGGATTTAACCCAAAATCGTTCAGAGTGGAAAAAGCAAATCCATATAGCCGACCCCAAATTTTTGGGATAAAGGCTTAGTTGAGTTGAGTTGAGTTGAGTTATTCATTAAATTAAAAAGTTAATGAATCCATTTCTTGTGAGAGAGAATGTGCAAACCTCTTAAATTATATTTATTGTTAATTAAAAAAAATGGTGGATCATAATTAATCCTAAATATCATCAAACTCAAAGATAACTATTTGAAATTAATTGCTTTTGAGAATGCCATCACATCTAATCAAGCATAGTGCATGACCAACACCTAATTAGTTATACTTTGGTCTGATTTTCTAAATTATAGATTAATAAATAAAATTCTATTATGTATAATGACTCACTGTAATTATAATATTTATTTATGATATGACATATATGATATCTACTATAATACTATAATTAATGGTTACAATACATATATTAATTTGGAAAATTATAGAATATTTCTAATGTATATAAGAGTAGTGGGTCTTATTATAATATGAAAAGTAAGTCCTATATGATTGTGAGAGATGATACATGTACACAAATACATTTAATAATTTCTCTATTGATTTTATAGTATAATTTTTCATTAGTTAGACCCTATCCATTTTCTTATTATGATATTAAAGTCTATTTAATTGGTATTTGAGCTTCTATAAGTGTTTCATGCTCTAGTTATTTCTCAAATATATTAAGAAGTGTATTAAGTACCCTGTATTGATTAGGTATGTGAATAACGTAACATATATATATGGAGAAGATAAGATAATTAGTGTATGTATAGCCAACTACTATAAATTTAAGACACAATATAAGATTTATATATTTAACTGGTAGATTCCATCATATATCTTATTTTTTAAATTCATAATAAACTATGTCTAAATAAAGAAATTTTGTATATATAGAAGATTTCAATCATCATTTTAGGAAATTTTTGCATAAATTTGGTCCATCATAAATTAAGATATAAATATTTAAGATTTATGTATTTAATAAGTACATGATACATTAAGTTTGGAGAAGAAAATCCTTTACAAATATGTTTAAGCTGCAAAGAACACTCAATATTAAAATAGTAATGCGAGATATATGGCAACATAAATTGAGTTTTTTAGTTGGAAAAATTATTATTTAGTTTATGCATTTTAATGAAATTAATTATTTAATTTTTGTATTTTAAAAAATATACTATTTAATCGTTGTATTTTGCTTTTGTTAAATTATTAATTAGTCCCTATATTTTATTTTTATTAAACTATTAAGCCTTTTCGTCAAATTTTTTGTTAGTCAATACTAATCAAACTAATATTTAATCATTCTATTTTAGTAAAATTAATTAGTTAGTCTCTATATTTTAAAAAATATTACTATTTAATCCTTATTTTAGTAAAACTAATTATTTAGTCTATATATTTTAAAAACATAATATTTTGAAAAATATATTCTAAGGTAAAAATGAAAATTTTATTGTATAGACTAAATCTGAATTTATATATATATATATATATATATATATATATATATATATATATATATATATATATATATATATATTTTTTTTTTTTTTAAATTGTTCAAGTTTTTTCATTCCTTCTCGGTATCTTTTTTGTATTTTCTCCATTGAAAAATAATTTCTCTATATATTACTTAGAAATCTAATGGAATTGATTAACTTTTTTATGCATATAACTTGTATTAATTTCTATGAAAAGATGAAAGAGAGAACGAGGGAGAGAAGGGTTAAGGATGTAGAGGGGAAAAACATTGGGAGGGAGAAATAAGAGAGAGTAAGTAAGAAATAAGAGGGAGAAGGTTGGTAGTTTGGGTATAAAAAATAACAGAGACTAAAGAATTAACAGAACTAAATCATAAGGACTAGCTAAAATATTTTTTAAAATATAAGGATTAACTTATTAATTTTACTAAAATAGATAAACTAAATAATAGTTTAACTAACATTAAAATCCTTTGATTAATAGAAATTTTAACGGAATGATTAAATAATTTAATAAAATCAAAATACATAAATTAAAAAATATACTTTTAAAATTATAAAGATAAAAAATTAATTTCATTAAAATATAAAGATTAAATAATTTTTTTCTTTTTAATAAAAAAATATTAATTGAGACGAATTGAATATAATATGAATATTTATCATACTACTTTATACTATATGCATTAAGGGTACTAAAAATTAGTGTTGTTATAAAATCATAATTATAGTTATTCATTAAATTAAAAAGTTAATGAATCCATTTCTTATGAGAGAGAATGTGCAAACCTCTTAAATTATATTTATTGTTAATTAAAAAAAATGGTGGATCATAATTAATCCTAAATATCATCAAACTCAAAGATAACTATTTGAAATTAATTGCTCTTAATTGAGAATGCCATCACATCTAATCAAGCATAGTGCATGACCAACACCTAATTAGTTATACTTTGGTCTGATTTTCTAAATTATAGATTAATAAATAAAATTCTATTATGTATAATGACTCACTGTAATTATAATATTATAATAAATTAAATTAAAACAAAACAAAAATGGAATAATTTTATTATTTAATTATATATATATAAAGTGAAAATTATAAAGATGTATATAGTCTCTAAATATAAAATAGACAAATATATATTTAAAAAAATATATATAGAAATAAAATCCATATTTTTATTTTTTATTTTTTTGATTTACTACATAAAATGATCATTGATCAGTATCATATTTGTTTTTATTAAATTTAATTTATCATAATCAACTCGGATTACTTAATTTAAAATATAAAATATATAATAAAATTTATTTATTAAATGTATAATTTTTATTATAAATCAGATAAAAATTTTCAAGACATGCAGATATTATTCAATCAGTATACAAAACCTGTAATCTCTTAATGCAACGATACGAGACAAGAATCAAAGAAAATATAAAAATTTTCTCGGTGGATCCTATTTTTTCACCTTTCTCCAGAGATCCCCCCACCATAATTAGCTTGCAGTAGCATAGTATATGTTTGGCTTGTAGTGGAGTCAGGTCTAAGAGATAAGTGTAGAGAGAGTCTGCAATTAATTAATGGGAGAGCCCCTTTTTATTTTTTATTTTAAGTTCCTTTTTTGAATTTTTTGTTTTACATAGAAGAGCAGATCTGTACGTGAAAGTGTGAGGCCCTGACTTGATCATAACGGCACGTTGAAGAGAGGAGGAAAGCCCATAAGAGTGGAAGAGATGAATACAACGAAATCTCTAAACCGACATACACTGTTAACCTGAATAAATTTTAACTGAAATTAGTGATTTTATATATTTAAATATTTATTATAATTTAAAAATAATTATAAATTAAAAAAATAGAATCCAACCCCGATTAATGTAAAAATCAAATAAATATATATATAGTTTTGTAATTTAATATGTTGATCTTTGATTTAAATACCGTTAAAACGGACTTTGTCAATTTAGTTTGGTGAAATATGATCAATTCACCTAAACCAACTCATGTACAACCCTACAGTGACAGAGGTCACTGCTTAGCTGCCTACCAATTGATGGTTGTTCTTTCTTCTGCATTATTTCTTTCTCTTTGAAATTGATCATTATACTTTCTTCTGCATTAATTAAAGGTGATCATTTCTGAATTATTGGTAATTAACTATATATAATAATAATAATTAAATCTTAATCTCAAATTAATAGGTTCATTTTAAAAATTCTTTTTCATTATTCAGCTTCATATTTCAATTAAAATAAAAATAATTATCAATTGTCATGAGAATCAAATATTAACATTCATCCCAAAATAGCATTACTTGAGATTGGAACACTTCTAAATATAAAGCTTGAGATTCAATACATGCAAGTGCATGGATGTTTTTATGTTTTACTTCTAGTGGTGAAAGGAGCAGCAAGAGTTACCTTTCCATGGAAAGCAAGAAACAAAAGCCAAGGGTTTGGAAGTTGAAAAACATTGGCATAGTGTTACTTTATTTGTCTGAATATTTCCATATATAATCAATTGAAATTTCCTAAACAAAGAAAAGAGCAGAAAATTTATTGGTTGCTTGCTTAAGACAGAGTATACCCAAACAGTTTTAACAAAATTCCAGGAATAAAGCTGTATTCTTGGGATTAACCATTTACCCCTCTGCCACTGCCACACTTGTGCAGAGTTCAATACTGTTTACTGCTTAGTTGATGAAAAATCACTATGCAATTGGCTGGCAGAGGGAAGGTTTTCTATGGCCATTAACCTTCAGTAGATAGAATTTCATTGCAATCTTGAAAGGTTTCTGTGAGCTTCAAGAATAACCTCCTGGGTGCTGACAGCATCAGTTGAACTCTGATTAACTGAGCTAATCCTTGGATTTTGATGGGTGTGTATGGTGAGTCTACCATTGGACTAGCTTCAGCAACTGTTGCTGCTACTGCTACTGCTACTGCTACTGTTACCATCACTTCTGGTGATGATTATAATGGCAATGATTAAGACAAATGATGATGAAATGCATGCGACTTTGAAGCCCACAAACAAAACCTAATTCTTGATGGTTTTTGTTATTGTTTTCAAACCCAGAAAAAGGACATCACCAGCCTGGGCTATGACCTAACCAAAATTGACACTAGAAAGAAATTGTTACCAGTAATTCTATTACGTATTGTAATAAGTATTCAGAGCTTATAATTGTGAAGATATGAAGCTATATGCATCCCAAAAGATCAACAGAAATAATTGTTTACCCAATTAAAAACAAGAATTACTGGTACGTGACTTTGTCATTTTCAAACAAGAATCAAAACTAGCCTTGCTTAAGGGTCTTTTTTTTTTTTTTCCCTAAAATCTGCTCGTTTCATGCGTATTCATTGATGGGTTTTTAAGAATTTCCGAAGGACAATCAATTATTAAAAGGCTCAGCTTTTGGGATGCAATTTAAGCTATAAATCTCATGCATTGATTTCTCTAACAGGTTGGAGCAACAAAGGCAGGCAATTAGCCAGCAAAGTAGTAAAAATTTCACAGCCTAAAACAGAACAACGGGAGGGAGAGAGGATAGGACATGAAGGGCAGACCTAAAAGAAGAGGTCTAGGTCACAGAAAATGTCAAGCAATGAGTGGTCCTTGCTAAGCTGGGAAACTTTAAATTTAAAACCTGTTGAAGAAACCCATCACAACGAAACATAGAGAAGGGGCGTCCTATTAAAATGAGCTTCAACTTTCAATGGTGGTCCCAAATGAGGCCAACGAAACCCCTTTTTTTTCTTAAATTTTGCATCTGCTGAAAATTTGAGACTAATTTAATAATGAAACTTGCACACGCCACTTTCAGTCTAAAACTGAACCATTTCACCAAAGATTACTGCATACTTTAATTGTACATGGGCGGCGCCGGATACGGTGGACCAAGGCCTAAAATTTTAGCCATTTGTACAATCCAAAAACAACACAAACCATTTAAGTTTTCTGGAATTCAATCAATACATAAACCATGTGATCCCATAACATTAACCATAATGCAAACAGATGCAAGCATATTTCTAGCCTCCTAGGTTAAACTTCAAAACAAATGGAGAAAATAAAGGGTAAGAAGCCTACAAAATCAAGTGCGATAAATTGCTTAGGTTGAATTCATTCTGTTCAACAAATTTGCTACAGAAGTGCTTAAATAAATGAATTCCCAAATGTGCAAAACAATCCATTACCATGAAAACTTATGGTATCTATGGGTATGGATAGATATGGATACAACAATAAAACCCTCTAGATGCTTTATATCTATAATGGGCAAAGCAAATCATACAGATAAAGGTGATAACCGCAGCTATAATTGTCTGAAAATATTAATCGGCTGCAATCTAAGAAGATGACAACCAACTCTGTAACATTGTTGTATGTCTGTTACAACATGAACAGTTGCCGGATACCTCAAGAGTAAAGTGAGAAAAAGAAGCTACACTTTCTTTTTTCTGGTAATAATACAAAAGTTCCTGCCACAAAAATCCAACGATTGTTGCTTAATCAATCCTTTTGTTCAGACTCCAGGCTTAGTCCAAGCCAAAGGAATCACTATTACCAATCACTTCTGACAGGTAGATGATGAAAATAACAAATTTGAGTACATATCACCAAATTCAAGCCAAAACTCCCTATCTGTGGTCCATAACAGCTTAGCATAAAGCAACCAACAAAGTCCATGAACCTACCCATAGAAAGTGTCAATTTTGCATAGGAAATAGTTCATGCTGACAATTTTATAGCTAGAGGATGCAACTCAATTCAAGCTGGCACCAACTGAAATCCTAACCGCAAAATGATTGTTGCAATTTTCAGACAAGAAGCAAAACAATCTACCTATTGGATTGGCCAACACAACCAAAACAATTACAGAGCCAATCAGTTACTAGTTATTGACCCTATTTCAAAAACACAAGTAAACATAAACAGAGAATCTAATGGAACTCTCTGAAACAGAAAATGAAACCAAAGGATCCCCAAGTCAGTAGAACTTATCAAAAGGAAAAAAGAGGGAAGAGACAACAATGTACAGGGAACTAAAAGTGCTTTGACAAAGGCAGTTCTGTTTGGCGCTTTGCATGCTTCTTAAACAGCTTTCATCTGAACAACATGAACAAAAAACCTTGCAGGGGTTTAAAGACAGGGAACTACGAGTTTCCACAATTGTTATTAACTCGAGGCAGTGGTAAATAATCAACTTACTCTTCCTACGCATTAACACCATCTATAAAGCTAACTGTTAAATTTTCACGTGTGATATACAACAAACAAATCTGATTGTATGCAACAATCTAAACATTACTGATCAGCATGGCACAATGTAATACTTACCCAATTCACAGCGAAGGGCAAACCAATTGACCCAAGCACTGAGACCAACCAGAGTAATTCTGCTAAACTAAAGAGTAAAACTGGCTGAGAGTATCACGAGACAAGAGGTCAACTTGAGCCCGTAGTGCTCATAATGTTTTACAGGATCACCACACTATTAATAAAATTATCCCATCCTTGATAAAAGGTAATTTTCAAATATCAAATTTTACAAAATATACCATAATTGCAATTGATAATGCAAAACAAAACAAATCATTTCTCACGCACAGACATACAAACATAGGTTGCAGTTATCAGCCATTGAAGTTTTGACCAAGTCATGTATAATAAACGAATGAGATAATGGTACTTATAAGTTTTGACAAAACTTAAGAATTGTAACTCAATTGCATCAAACTAACTAATGAAATGCTTAACAGAAAGCACCAGCAAGAGCAAGGAGGCAAATCAAAGCATTTTCTGTGAACCCTATCTGCAAAGGTATAAAATGAAACAAAACTGGATCAAATACAGCAGCAAGATTACATTACCATTGAGGACATACACCTACTTCAAAAAAAAAAAGAAAAAAAGGAAAGGTATGATGACATCCTCTAAAACATGAAATACCTACAAAAGTACAAGCTGTATAATGAAAACCCAACTGGAAACTTCTGGGATCATTGACAATACTAAAGAACATGGCGTTTGTGTTCAGGCTACTTCAAAACCTCTCTTCTTTTACGCTGCTTGAGATCACTGGGGATAATAAAAACTGAATCTACACAAAGCCCACCTTTGGAATGTGTGCAATCAATCTGTTTCATGGAAAATTGGACCTCGGTGAAAGGTTCTGAGTCAGTGACAACAAATTCACCTACCTTGTACTCTAACCACAATCCACGTTTATGGTTGCCATTTGCTTCTTGTTCAGCCTCATCTAAACAACTTTCAGATGATGCTTGCTGACCATTAGAAGTAGACAACTCAAAACGTACTGGCTTTATACCCCAACCATGAGTGTGCTCAAAACTGCACACACGTCGTCCCAACCTTTTGGCAAATCTTCCAAGGTGAAGCCTGAAGGATAGAGTATAGATATCAGCTGGAAAAGGAAACTTTACAACTCCATCTACTTCAAACCACCATATTTGCTGCAAATAGGCCACAACATTGAATCTGCAAAAAAGACACAAAAAAATTCACTGTTAAAATCTTTAAAAGCATCATACTTTGTTAAAAAGAATTGCTGTAGGACACATGAATAGACAACTAGGACAAAAAAATTCTTCAAGGAAAGTCATTCAAGTTACTCTACATATGAAGCACCAAAGCAGATACAGTAATTACTCCGATAACTGATCATATTAAGTAAATTTTTATATTTTTGCTAAGAGAAAATTGATGAAAGATGCAGCAATCCTTGAAAAACCACATACAGCTATCTTTCTGATAACATAGTGTACATGGTGTGAGAAATATTTAGAATTCATATCAAAAACCCCTAAGGCCCAAAGTTTTATTCTCTACGTCCACCAACAAATAAAAGCTGATAGAAATGAAGGATTTTCCTTTTTTCCACAATGGAGGGAGAGAGGAATTGGTGTTTAGATCATGCATTCTCAAATCAACATTGCAAAAAGCCCACTTGTCAATCAAAAATGCCAAATATAAAATGTGGCATGGCCCTCATACAGTCAAGAGTTTCCTATGGCTTACACTTTATTACATATAATTTTAACAATGATAAAGAGATTTCTTGGGGTTTTAGTTCCAAATCCTTTATGCCAAAGATGCTATGATTATAAAGAAACCTATGCATTGCAAGAATAAGACTTTGAAAAGGGAATGCGACGAAAGCTAGAGGACAGAAGATTACAGGAGATTTCTACTCAATAAATATTGGAAATTCATGCGGTTTTCAATATCTCAGTTCAGGCCGGTTGTTTTGCAGAGATGGATTGGCCCTTGCTTGGCATGGTAACTTGGTCCCAGACATACCAAATTTACCTGTATCTTTTTAAAAAAAAAAAATTAAAAAAATAAAAATCTCTAGCAATAAACTAAACCAAAAATATTCATCAGGATCAAAGGCCATGTTTAGATACTATCATCAAAGGTATTACAAAATATAGCTCGTGTAAAACAAGAAGAAGAAGGATCAAGAGAAACAAATTCCCAATTTTAATGATTCTTAATTGTCAATAATATCATAATAAAAGTCTCCAATAAAATACGTAAAAATAGGTATTTATAGTTTATCAACTAGTCCTTTTAGTAACTAATTAGGAATACTAAACCAAAACAAAATAGGACCACTAAAGCAAACTCAAACTAGGAAAATAATAATAAACCTAATAGAATTCCTTATTAATAGAACTCTAAACTTTCTAATTCTACAACGAATATAATTCCTAAATTTAGTCGTCTTCTAATACTGCATCATTCTCCTATAGTTGAAGAAAACTCGACCTCGAGTATTATAATTGGAAAATCAAGCACTGGATTTGAAGAATAAAGAACTTTATCTTTTTTTATGTTAGAAATGAGATTGAGAAGAAGAATTTCATGCACTATTTGCATCCTTGGAAATGTCTGAACATAGAAAATCAATCAAAACAATAGCTGGAAGGCCCTTTGATTCACTAGGAATGAAAGAATTTGAAAAATGTTCAATCTTCTTTGTCGCCTCCTTAGCTTGATTTTCTTCAATTTCGAGGCTAGTTTTCATAACCTTTTCTTGTTCAGCTTCCTCAACTTCTTTTCCCAGAACAAGGTCTTCAACATGCATTTCTGGAACTAGTTCTTCAACATGTGAATATTCAACAACCAAAACTTCAAGTTTTTCAATTTTAGCTTCCAATAGTTCTTGTTCTTCATCTTCAAATTGCTTTTCTGATTCAAACAGCATTTTTGTACTTGCCTTAAATCTTTAACAACTCTTGATAACTAATCAAACTTTTCTTTCAGTCCTAATATCACAACAAACTCTGCTTTCAATTTAAAGATTCTTGATATCGCATATTCTTTCTCCCATGCTTCAAGTTCTTTTTCCCTGACTCATTAAATTTGTTGGATATCTCGATATTTATAATATAAATAATTACATATGTAGGGAAAACTAAATAAGCAAAATAACCTTGGGCAATAAAATCTGAAAATCCCCTTCTAGCCAACAGCATGAGGAAAATTAGACTACAAACTAGGAAAAGGAGTTCAGTTCAGATGGCACCTACACTATAAGAAAGAAGCTGCATGAGAAAAACATGTTGATGATGATTCCAGCCCCACCCAAGTATGCCCCCACCCCACATCATTCTTCTTCCTCTGCTTTTTTTTTTTTTTTGGGCCCCTCTCTAGGTTATTTTGGCCACTACAAAACAAATCCTTATTGGTTTTGTACAAACAATAAAAGTGTGAACACAAATCAGCTGTAATGAACTTATCATATTAGTGGCATAAAATCCAATATGTAATAGTTGATGCATTATGTAATGGACAATATCTAATACCCTGTAACAACCCACCATCTCCGCTCCCCACTATCCCCATCATTTCTCACCACGTCCAACAAAAAATTCACCCTATTTACCTTTTCTTTATTCATCTCTCTCCCCCCCAACCCCCCCCCTTCCTTTTTTTTTCTTCCTTCCCTTCCATTTATCTCAGGTAATACATTTTCAAAATTTCTTTCAATTTTATCTACCACAAGCATTGCTTGTGTTATTAGTAAAAAAAAAAAAAAGAAAGAAAAGAAAACCTGATGAAGTTCACTACTAAAGCCAGATAAGTATTATACAACTGGCAGGTTCTCAAGAAACTCGAGATTCAAACATTTCTTAACTCACATAACCAACAGCTTCTATTTGTGGAGCACAGGGGCTTATAGTTAAGCACAATAATTAGTCAAATCCAACTACAATCCAAGATGTAAAACTGTCCTACCCAGGCACAATAAAATTTGTTCATCATAAGAAAAGAGCACAAAAGTCCATCATGATCTAAGTATAGAAAACTATGAAATCATAAGGCCAGAACCAAAGTATCATATCCACATGATTTGGCTAAACCAAACTCATTTGAAACTGATGAAAATTTCAACACCGCTAAACCTACTTGATGGCAACATGGACATAGAAATTGAGAAACAAAATTATTTTGTTTCAAGCCTCTTTGCTACTCTCTCTCTCTCTCTCTCTCTCTACACACACATATAGATATTAATATTATCTTTTATTAGAACCTAATTCTTGGACATTAGTCATATTCTTGGTTTGATGGCTAAAGTTTGCTAATTTGCTTTAAAATGCAATAAAATAAATAAATAAATAAACCCACAATAGATCTTCTCAGATCCACATAAGAATTTTCCAAAAGGGCAAAGAAAAGAAAGCCTCATTTTGTGAAACGCAGCAAAAAGCAGAAATAAATGCACACACATTGACCACTATCAAGTGTTAAGGTGTTGCTGCCATATTTAACACATCTATTTAGCCTCCTCAGGACTTTCTTCAAAATTCCCAAAACCCTGATACCAAGTTTTTATCAAAAGAAATAAATCACATCACTTCCGGCATCATTCCAATCATAAAATTATTTCAATAGGACTAGAAAAACTTAAATAATCTCTCCACAATTATTTAACTCCCTAATTAAGCCATTGTCACACCTAATAAAATAAACATCAATCATCATAATTCAGTTTAAACCAACCTAGATTCTTCAGTGGGAACCCAATTCCAATATCTTCGGTCCTCAATCCCCGTTATCGCCATCCCTTTGGCCGATATCGACATACATACCCTTCCCGTTACTCTATCCAACCATACCTCCTGCCCAAAAAGAAACAAACATTTAAAAAAAAAAAAAACTACCGCTAAGACTACACCACAAGCGACTTGACGGTAAATGAAAGAAACTAACCTTATTGCCATCGTCAAAGGGAATGGGCCGCGAGAGAAGAGCAAAGATGTCCTTCTTGGATAAGTTCTGGTACCGTTCGGGAGGAAGCAAATCGAGCAGATCTTGATAATTAGGCGGCAACTTCTTCTCCCAAACTGAATCAGAGGATGCGGCACCTCTAAACGCGGTGTTCAATCGAGCAAGATTACAAATCTCCGGTGGCGTCAAGTAAGTAAACACGCACGCCACACAGCTTTCCGGTATATCTCCGAGTCCCGGACCCATGGCCGCCCCGTTGGCTCCCTCCGTCAGGTTCGATAGCGACGCACCCATGGTCCCCTCCCACCCCTTCCCCTGCCCCTTCCTTCTCTGCTCTTCTTCACAGAATTTAATTAGTATGTAGCTAATTTAAGAATTTGTGTGGGTGTGAGTTGGGTCTTTGTTTAGGCCATCTCAGGAGTGTTTGGTCGACGAGAAAATGGAGGAGTAGCGAAGTATTTTTTCGTGTATCTCATTTTAATATAGTTTTCTTTTTTTTCCAGGAAAGCGAAGAAAAATCAGAGAAAATGAAGGTTTTTAACGAGATCGACAGGGAGAGAGTTGAGTGGGGGCTTGGTGGGTGGTGGGGTCCATAACCAGGGAATGAGCCCGTCTGTTTCTCTTGAGCCAGGAATGCTACAGCCATGAATATTGGAAATTTTTTCTTGGGTTTTTAAATTAACTTAAAATTTTCGAATTTCTAAATTTTAAATTCAGAAAAATTTCATAATATTTAATAATAAAGGTAAAAATAAATTAATTATTATAATTATAAAGCCAATAAAATTTATTTTTAATTTTAAAATATAGTTATGAGATTACAATAAAAATTAATAATACATTATATATAATTTCAGATGAGATTTAAAAAATAGAAATTTAAATTTAAATATTTTAAATAAATTATATATTTTTAATTATTAAATTAAGTTATATTAGACTAGTATTTAAGAAATTTAATATGAGTTATAATAGTTGGTTTTTTAAAATTATTTTAATAATTAATTTATTTTTATTTGGAATTTTTTTTTAATATTTGGAATTTTTTTCAGAGAAGAAAATATGGAATGGCTGTTGTTTGTTGCAAGCTGTAATTCTCCGACATAAATTTGGATAGACCAAAACCTTATCCACTTGGAGAATTTCAATAAAAGAAAAAAGAAAAGTCTTTTATTATCACAGGTACCAACCCCAAGAAATCATGTGATGAAAATCCCTTATTTTATATTAAAAAAATTATTATAAATATAAATAATAAATTAATATTTTAAAAGGATATATAATTTATGATATTTTGTTTCCCATCTTTTATTTTGTTACGTTTTATATTAATGATTCATCTATCAAGTGAAGTGGGACAAAGATCAAGCAGAGCTAGCCTCGATCGGTCGGTGTTGATTTTGGGTTAGAATTTGAAGTTTTAGTTTAATATTCAAAGAAATTAAAATCAATTTAATTAAATTCAATAATTGAAATTTTGAAATTTTATTTAAAAAATTCAATTTTAGTGAAAGAAATTACAAAATTCTTTTTTTATGGGAGATAATTACAAAACCTATGGACCTTTTAATCATTGGCTGTTTGAAAGATTTTTTCTCAAAATAAACCCACCCACCAAGCCCTTATTTTTTATTTTCTTTTTGTTCTAGGTTATAATACCAGCATAATAAAAAATATTTTAATTCTAATTAATAGTCCGTCACATTAGCAGACTAAAAAATATCTTAATTTTATTTTATAAAAATTAAAATATATTATAAAATATTTACAACAGTTAAAGTATTTTAAAAATTTAAAATATAATGAGATTTTTTTGATAAAGTTTAAGAGTTAACTTATATATTCTCCTAAAAAAATATTTCCAAACAACATTTTTTACTAAAAACATAAATGGGATATTTTTAAAATTTATAATTTTCACACTCTAATTGACCAAAGAGTCTAGCTAATTAATTTTAAAATATTAAAATTTATGAATATTATTAACAGGTAAAAATTTTGTAAAGAAAAGAAGATTATAGTTAAAAATTTTAATTTGAAAATATGAAAATTTTCTTTAAAATTATAAAATTTTCACACCCTAATCGAAAAAATCTAGCTAATTAACTTTGAAATATTAAAATTTATTAATATTATTAACAGATAAAAAATATGTAAAGAAAATGAGATTGTAGTTAAAAGTTTCGGCATCGTATTATATAAAATTAATATTCAGCGATTGAATTTAACTTTATTTAATTTAATGATTGAAGACATATTTTTTATTTAATGTAACGACTCACCTAAATTATTAAAGAAATGGTACCTAATACATTTTTCAACCTAGTATTGAAAGTAAACATAAACTTGTGGGCTATTGAGAAACCAGGCAACATTTTGTATTGGTCGCATAACCATTGATGTAATTTTTGAAAAACATTTCACCCTTGTTGATAGAAGAATTATCGGATGCTCTTTAAGCACAAACTTTCCCGATGAAAATACATGATTTCACCTTTTATATATAAGGAAAATTTGAATATTTGTATTTAAAATGACACTACTTTTTAATATTTTTAGTGTATAATATAATTTTTCACATTATAAAAAATAATTAATTTTGTAATCGATTATTATAACTGACTGAAATTGATTGTTATTAATAATTAATTTTATAATCGATTTATGGTTTTAATTTTTTAAGTCAAACAATTAATTTAAAAAAAATTAATAACCTATTCAAGAATCAATTGCTAAATCGATTATTATTAGCACATGATTTGTAATTAGTTACTAAAGTTGGTTACTAATAGCAACTGATTTATAATTAATTATTAAATCAATCGCTAATCAATATTAAAAATAATTTAAATATATAATTAATAACCAATTTTAAAATTATTTACTAAAATATGTTATTAATAGCAATCAATTTTAAAATTGGTTACTAAATTAAAGAATTATTTTAATTGACTTCAGAGTTAGCTATCGATTTACAATCAATTATTATTCGCAATCGATTTTCTTGTCAATTGCTAATAGCAATCGATTTTTGTAACTAATTATAAATTGATTGTTAATTTTTTTTTCTCTCAAAAATTATTGTCTTTTTTTTTTATTTGTTACCAATTTGTGAATCGATTGTTGTCAGCAACCAATTTTTACAATCGATTTTCCAATTGATTTTTCCCTCCAAAAAATTTATACTCATTTTTTTTTACTTTTTATTTACAATCGATTTGTGAATCAGTTACTAATAGCAACCTATTTTTGTAACCAATTAAAAATCGGTTACTTGTAGCAACTGATTTTGTAACTATTTTTTTCTGCAAAAATTTCAAACTAATTTTTTAATTTATTTTATTTTTCAATCAATTTATAAATTGATTACTAATAACAATTGATCTTTGAAATCGATTAAAATCGGTTGCTATTAGCAAAGGATTTTGCAACCAATTCTTTTTCCCAAAAAAATTCTCACTCATTTTTATTTTTTTATTTGTTTTGATTTGTCATTGATTTGTAAATCGATTGCTGTTAGTAACCAATTTCTACAACCGATTGAAATTCGTTGCTATTAGTAACCGATTTTTATAATTAATTAAAAATCAATTACTAGTGGCAACTGATTTTTTCTCCAAAAATTTAGAAAAAAACTCATAATATTTAATAATAAATGTAAAAAAATAAATTAATTATTACAATTATAAAGCCAATAGAATTTATTTTTATTTTTAAAATATAATTATGAGATTATAATAAAAATTAATAATACATTATGTATAATTTCAGATGAGATCTAAAGAATAGAGATTTAAATTTAAACATTTTAAATAAATTATATATTTTAATTATTGAATTAAGTTAGATTAGACTAGTATTTAAGAAATTTAATATGAGTTATAATAGTTGGCTTTTTAAAATTATTTTAATAATTAATTTTTTTTATTTATATTTTTTTTTAATATTTGGAATTTTTTTCAGATAATAAAATATGGAATGGTTGTTATTCTTTTTTTGAAAAGCAAACATTTGCATTAACTAGCCCAAGGGCATAAGCAGGCAATATAGAGCATAATTCTGATAGCAAATTACAAATCCAATTACAAGGTAATGAATTCTTAAACAAAAGTTTTGTTACACAGTTTGTTTCTTAGTTTTCTTGCCTTTTAATCAAAGAGAATTGCACTTCTCTAAAACAAGAGGTGATATTTTTAATTACTGCAACTGAAACTTAAATATGTCAATTTGTGAATAAAGGATCAGATAAAGCTGAAATAAGCAAAGTTGAGTCTAATTCAAAGATGACTGAGGTAGCACCAATGTTATTAGCCAGCAAAACTGCTTATAAGAGAGCCTGCGCTTCTCCAGCTAGAGGGTTAGCTCGAATAACTTGCTTTATTACCCCATCAATGATCTCACCTTTGAAATTTCTCACCACTACCGCAATATAAGCTACCTGACAATTATCCTTCCAAGCAACATCAAAATTTTATTTCAAAACTCTTTAGGGTGGAGGAATCCAAGACACTGTAGAAGAGAGAGGAAAGGTTTCAGGGATTGGAGGAATCCTGATAGTTAGGGCTTGCTCCAATTCCAAGAGGCTAGCATGAATACGAAGAGCTAATTCTCGAGAATGTATTTGGTAGTTCTCAAAAATAGCTCTATTACGATCTTTCTAAATGATCCAGCAAGTAATTGTTATTGAGTTTAACACAAATGAAACACCATGGAATTCCTCAACAATTGATGTCCACCATTGTGTAAAGGATGTTGTTCGTTATAAGTTGTAATTCTTTGACAAAAATTTGCATAGACCAAAGCCTTATCCACTTGGAGAAATTCAATAAAAGAAAAAAGAGAAGTCTTTTATTATCACGTGTACCAACTCGAAGAAATCATGTGATGAAAATCACTTATTTTATATTAACAAAATTATTATAAATATAAATAATAAATTAATATTTTAAAAGGATATATAATTTATTATATTTTGTTTCCCATCTTTTATTTTGTTTTGTTACGTTTTATATTAATGATTCATCTATCAAGTGAAGTGGGACAAAGATCAAGTAGAGCTAGCCTTGATCGGTTGGTGTTGCTTTTGGGTTAGAATTTGAAGTTTTAGTTTAAAATTCAAAGAATTTAAAATCAATTTAATTTAATTTTAATTAAATTTAATAATTGAAATTTTGAAATTTTATTTAAAAAATTCAATTTTAGTTTGAAGTTAAATAATTATATTTAGATTCTAATATGATTAAAGTATATTAATTTTAAGACATGAGTCCTACTTTGGCTGGCATATGGGAGACCCATAACTTGTGAAAGAAATTACAAATTTCATTTTTTATGGGAGATAATTACAAAACCTATGGACCTTTTAATCATTGGTTTTTTGAAAGAATTTTCTCAAAATAAACCCACCCACCAAGCCCTTCTTTTTTATTATTATTATTTTTTTAGGATATCATGTCAGCATATTAAAAATATCTTAATTCTAATTAATAGACTAAAAAATTATCTTAATTTTATTTTATAAAAATTAAAATATATTATAAAATATTTACTGAAGTTAAAGTATGTTATGAAATGTTTTAAAAATTTATAATATAATGAGATTTTTTTGATAAAGTTTGACTAAAAACATAAACATAATATTTTTAAAATTTATTTGAAAAATATTATCTATGTAACAAAATGTAAAAATAATTCTTCCATTTGCTAAGATATTATAATGCTTATTAATGAATTTTAATTTAAAATATTAAAATTTGTTCTAAAATTATAAAATTTTCACAGTCTAATTGACCAAAAAGTCCAGCTAATTAATTTTAAAATATTAAAATTTATAAATATTATTAACAGGTGAAAATTTTGTAAAGAAAAGAAGATTATAGTTAAAAATTATGTTGTGATTTCTTTTTTTTTTCAGTCAAATAATTAATTTTAAAAAAATTTAGCAACCGATTCAAGAATCAATTGCTAAATCGATTATTATTAGCAATCGATTTATAATTAATTATCAAAATCGATTACTAATAACAACTAATTTATAATTAATTACTAAATCAATTGCTAATTATTATTAGAAAAACTTTAAATATAAAATTAATTGCTAAAATATGTTACTAATAGTAACTAATTTTAAAATTGATTACTAACAGCAACCAATTTAAGAAATTAATTGCTAAATTAAAAAATTATTTGAATTGATTCAAGAGTTAGCAGCCGATTTGCAATCAGTTGTTATTTGCAATCGATTTCTTGTCGATTACTAATAGTAATTAATTTTTGTAATCAATTATAAATTGATTACTAATTTTTTTCTCCAAAAAATTTTTATCTTTTTTTTTTTTTGCAACCGATTTGCGAGTCAATTGCTATCGATAACTAATTTTTACAATCAATTTTCGAACCGATTTCCACCACAAAAATTCCTATCTATTTTTTTTTATTTACAATCGACTTGTGAATCAGTTGCTAATAGCAATCGATTTTTGCAACCAATTAAAAATTAATTACCAGTAGCAACCAATTTTATAACTTTTTTTTCTGCAAAAATTTTCAACTAATTTTTTATTTTATTTTATTTTTCAACCAATTTTCAAATTAATTACTAATAGCAACTGATCTTTAAAACCGATTAGAATCGATTGCTACTAGCCAAGGATTTTGCAACCAAATATTTTTCCCCAAAAAATTCACGTTTGTTTTTTTTTTTATTTGTAATTGATTTGAAAATCGATCGCTGTTGGTAACCAATTTCTACAATCGATTAAAATCAATTGCTATTAGTAACTGATTTTTGCAATAAATTGAAATTTGGTTTCCCCCAAAAATTCTCGCCTATTTTTTAAAAGGAATTAGCATCTGATAATCTATTACTAAAATCAGTTACTAATTTGCTTATATAAACTATTACTCATTTTCTTTTTCACTGCTCATTTTTTCTCTTATTTTCTTCATTTTTTTTTCATTATCATATTTTTTATTTATCATCTTCATTTTCTAACATTATTTTTTTATCATTTTTTCTTTTTCGTCTATTTTATTTATCATTCTTTTATCTATTTTCATTTTCATCTTTTTCTTTCTTATATATTTTCTTTTTTATTATTTTTTTCTTTCTCATCATCTTTTTCTTCCATTTTTTTATCATCTTTTTCTTTTTCATCTTTTTTTATTTAATTCATTTTTTTTGCATAAAATAAAAATTTTTGTTTAAATATGTTTTTTATTAGTAAATTATTTGTAGTATTAATTTTTAGTATTTTTTTGTTATAATATATATATATATATATATATATATATATATATATATATATATATGGTAATTTTTTTTAGCAATTTGCTTTATAAATATGTTTTTGTATTTATTTCTTGTTAATATTTTTTTTATAATAGTTATTATTATTAATTTTTATAATATTTTTATATTAATTACTATATTAATTTTCATTAATAATTTATTATTTTTTAATTTCTGAAAATTTTATTTATTTGAATTTTTTATTTGCAATTTTAATTTTTTTTATAATTCTTTTAAATTTAGCTATTGACTTTTTCTTGCTAAATTCGTTGCAAATAATATTTACAAAATGATTGCAATAATATGAAATTAAAGATACTAATTTTTTTGTAACTTATTATGTTTCAGTTATTATTAGCAACTATTTTCGATTATTAAATCGGTTGTTACTAACAATCGATAGTTTTTTATCAAAAATTTTATTTTTTTAAATTTAATTAATTTAGTTGTTTGTTGCTATTTGTAACCGATTTGATTGTCGTTTGCTATTTATAACCAGGCTCATTACAATTAATTGAATTAGTTGCTAAATCGATTAGCAACCGATTTTAATGAATTAACAATCGAGTCGATTGGTTGCTAATCTTATTTTCGTTTTTGTAGTACCTTGTAGACAACTATATATAATTCAAAGTTAATTCTAAGAATGTGACTATTAATAGTAAGAATAAATAAAGCAAAGCCTAATTCACATAAAACATAAGGAAAGATTATAATTTCAGTTCTTTTTAATTAAGAAAAAAAAATAATAGGTATGTTAATCACTATTTCATTTGGTATGAAATCACTAATCAGACATTTTTTGTTATAATTTTAGCTATACTATTAATTATTTTATGTTAGTAGTTTGATTCAGTCAATAAAGACCTATTCTACAGTAGATATTTACTGCTGCTAGAAGTTAAGAAAGTTTTTTTTATTTAGCATATTTTACGATGATTCTGTTTTATGTGAAGGCTATATAATGCCTAACTATTGCACTAATAGGTGATCACTTTGAAATCCAATTGCTCTGGTTTATTATTTCTCTTGTGAACCTTTACAATTGGTATCAGAGCCCCACTGGCCCTGAGGAAATAACAAATCTTTGAGTGATCAAACACAGCAAGATGAGTGACGATAAGGCATTAACAAAAATTTCGCACTTTGATGGTCACTATGACCATTGGAGTGAGCTGATGGAGAATCTTCTTAGAGCTAAAGGTCTGTGGAGTTTAATAGAAAATGGTTTTGAAGAACCAAAGGGAGAAATGTTGACAGAAGCACAGCAGACCCAACTTGAAGATGCTAGAACCAAGGATCATCAAGAAAAGCACTATCTATTTCAAGCTATCGACAGAACTGTTTTTGAACAGATCCTGGACCGCCGCACAGCGAAAATAGTCTGGGATTCAATGAAAAAGAAGTTTGGAGGAAATTCGAAATGAAGAAATCTCTTCTTAACGCATTAAGAAGGGAATTTGAAGTGCTTGAAATGAAGAGGGAGGAGTCTATCGATGAATATTTTGCAAGGGTAATGACAGTAGCAAACAAGATGAGGAGTAATGGAGAAGAGATGACGGATACCAAAATTGTTGAGAAAATTTTGCGTACCCTCACAGGAAAATTCACGTATGTCTGCATGTCAATTGAAGAATCCAAAGACACCGAAACCATGACAGTTGATGAGCTACTGTGACACCCCTTACCCGTGTACAGTATACCTGAGTAAGTAATGCCACACGGTATACCGGCACACTCTAATATACCTTAATTAATTTATATCATGCCTTTGAATATAATTTATGAAACATACTTTATTTAAGCCATTTATCGAAAATATTATTTATTTGAGGTTCCGAAAATTTTAAAGAAAATCCGGCGGAGTACCGGCAAAAAATGGAGAAAACAGTTCTTCAGAACCTGTTAAAAACACTTCCAAATAATTTTCCAAACAATCCCAACTTCAATTCATCAACAAAGTCTCAATATCAAGATCTCAACAACATTTCAATTTCAGTTCTCAATCATCATTTCTCAGGGTACTTATATGTATAAACAACAAATAAATACTCAAATTACTTCCATACATAACCATAAATCTTCATTATTTACATGAACCTCAAAATACATTACACAAGTTTAATTATATATGAGAAAATCAAAATTTAATACAGAATGCCAAAATGACACCTAGTGTCCTACCAATGCACTGCAGAAGTTGAGGTGACACGGACATCGTGCGCAGAATCGCAGATGGACTCACCGGTCTGCGGTCTCATCGGGCTCACGATCTGTATCTCCAGTACCTACGCGTGGCAAAAGCAACGCGCTAAGCAATAATGCTTAGTGGTGTAATAATAAAATAAAAAGAAATAGCATGAAATAAATATGTAACGAATGTATATGTTTTATTTGTTTGGTATTTGTATATCATTTACTTTGTCCACTTTTATTCATTTGGTTGCCCAAGTAACCTACACTAGACGACTGGACTGGATAAACGGGTAAACTGGCACTGAGTATCAAGTACCTCGGGCCGTCACACCATCGGTCACATATGCATCTCCCGGTGTGCAACAGAACAGCTAACAAGCTGTAAATATATCAGGCACAAGGCCAAAGCTCAATACAAGGTCAGAATGGCTAAAAGCCATGAAATCACAGAATGGCATATTGCCATGTGCAGTACTGCTAACTGAACCCTATTGGCATGCCAAACTATCCAAACCAATCTTGTTAGGTATACTAGGGCATTTGAAACTTTTAAATTCTTCAATTTGTGAATTTCATGTTTTGGTGTTACTATTCACCTCATTGGTCAACAAAAATGTTGACTTTTGGATAGAAAATATGTACATTGGCTTTGGCACTCCCAACATACCACATTTTGTATTTAAAACTTGTTGGCATTAAGCGTTAATACCATTTCTAAGCATTAAACCAAAGGAGCAGATTTTTTAGATTTTGTATCATAACTTTACTGTTCTATTAGAAACTGTTACAGTGGAAATTTGAGGAATTGGTAAACATAAAAGTTGTTCCTTATTTTGTCTAGTTGAATTTCCTTTTTTGAATCACTCCATTTGGAGTTTTGTAGCTCCAGATATGGTCCAAAAACCACAGCTGGCCGGATTTCCATTCTGCAGAAATTACCATATCTACAGTAACATGAACAGTGACTGTGACTGCATATTTGAATAGGTTCTGGCCATAATTTGGGGTAGGTTTCTTCATGAAAGTTGTTTGTCTATGTCTTAACTTGTTGCTGTAAAAATTTCAGGTCAATTGACCAAATCTACAGTGAGTTATGGCCAAATGAACAGTTACTGTTCATTTGGTCATTTCTGCAGGTGCTGTTGCAGGGGATCCGGATTGGGGCCAACTTTTGGTCCTCTTGCTTTGGTCTTTTGGGCATGGTTTCTTCAGCAAAAATGTGCCATTGTAAGCCTAGTTTCATGTCCAATTGGCCAAACACCAATTGGACCAACACAGCCAAAGATATGGCAGTCCAAGTGGACTGAAATTTCAGTCACTCTGCTGCTGTCCTTAGGCAGCCTACACACTCACTTTGCCATGCTATATTTTCAGTCCAAATTGTGGTCAACTTACCTAAAATGGTCACTAATTGACCATTAAAATGTTCTCTAACAATTTCCTAAGCCAAGTCAATTTTTCACTTCTCAAAACCCTAATTCCCATATGAGTTTTCACAAATTCCTTATTCAACTCTTTCATTCTTTGTATATGTATATGTATACACTTTAAACATAAGCTCTAGTTCACTCTAAGTCCATCAAAACAATCAAAATAATTCCTTCACAAGGGCTGCCAAAAATTCATAGTATGTATACACATAATTCTTGTTCATTTTAGTTACAATTCTTACTCAATTCAAGTTACAAATCATAAAAATAAAGAGTTTTAAGTATCTAATGCACTAACCTTGAATAGGACAGATTTTTCCCAACTCAAAACTTCACTTTCTTTCCTCTTCTTTAGCTGCCAAAAGCTTCCCCTAGAGATATGGTCAAGTTTTAATTAAAGGAGTTAGGGTTTAGTGGTGTAACAAAGGAAGGAATTAAGCTTGCTTGATTGAACATCAATGGAGGGAGGAAAGGAAGAGGTTTCGGCTGGTTGGGGTCCAAAGGAAGAAGATGACATTTTTCTTTTATTTTCAGCCTCTTTAGTTTGTTTTAAGTGTCTTTGTTATATGGTGATTGGTGGACCATTTTTAAATGACATAATTATGATGTCACAATTCCTATTTACTTACTTTTCTTCTTACTTTTGTTTTCTTATTTTCATTTCTCATTTTTAATAAATTTTTCATCAATATTAATTCATATTTTATGTCACAATATTTATTTACTCAATTGGACAAGTCGGCCAAAAATCACCTCTGAAGGCGAAATGACCAAAATGCCCTCCGTTTGGCTCAACGGGCCAAAATTGTCTGTACAGATTGAAAAATTTTTCTAGGTATTTTCTTGGCATTCTAATGCCATGGGAACCTCAATAACCCTTCTCTGGAGTCCCAAAAATTATTTTATAATTTTTCCCCCGGGTCTAGGGCTTCTCGTTGCGAGAACCGCAACTTCCCTCTGGTTACCCATCCCTTGGGCACCGGCTCGTTTAACTCGGTTGTATTTCATTTCTAAAATTTCTATCAAATTTTTCTTATTAATATTTGAGTTAATTATGGTCCCTCACTTTAGTTTAAATATTTTTCTGGACGTTCTAGCTGTCAGGACCGACACCGGTCACCGGAACAGTAGAATGTACGGAGTTGCTACCGGGAGGGTGTTACAACTCTTCCCCTCTAATTTAAATTTCGTCCTCGAAATTTACCTGTTGCAAACAGTTGAGGGAACTGTTGCCTCATCGTCTCTTCACTTTCCCAAGTTGCCTCCTCGTTGTTGTGGTGCCTCCAAAGCACTTTCACCAGTGGAATCTGTTTGTTCCTCAACTCTTTCACTTCCCGAGCCAGGATCCGTAGAGGTTCTTCTTCATATGTCAAATCCGGTTGTATTTCAATTTCTTCTCTGGAGATGACATGTGAAGGATCTGAGCGGTATCTTCTGAGCATGGATACGTGAAACACATTGTGAATCTTGTCCAGCTCTGGTGGTAAAGCTAGCCTATAGGCCATTGGACCCACACGTTCAATGACTTCATATGGGCCAATGAACCTAGGGCTTAACTTACCTTTTCTTCCAAACCTCAGTACTTTCTTCCATGGTGACACCTTGAGGAACACTTTGTCGCCAACCACATATTCTATTTCTTTTCTCTTCAGGTCGGCATAAGATTTCTGTCTGTCCGAGGCAACCTTCAGATTAGCTTTGATCAATTTTACTTTGTCCTCAGTCTGTTTCACTGTGTCCGGCCCTACCGCTTATCTTTGCCCAATTCAGTCCAAAGACACCTGAGTTCTACATTTTCTTCCATACAAAGGCTTCATATGGGGCCATTTGTATGCTAGCTTGGTAGCTATTGTTGTATGCAAATTCCGCTGGGAGGTATCTATCCCAACTTCCTCAAACTCAATGACACAACTCCTCAAAGATATCCTCAAGGACGACATATATTTCACGTTATTGTTATCTTTTTAATTCAATATTTGTATCAATTTCATTGGTTTCAATTGTTTACAGATTACTCTTTACGATTGCCCATCCGTCTGAGGATGGAAAGTCATCTTTGAAATGGAGTTGTGTACCCAAGGATTCATGCAACTTCCTCCAAAATCTCGATGTAAACCTTGGGTCTCGATCGATATGATGGAAAGTGGAATTCCATGCGCCTAACTATCTCATCGATATACACTCGCTAACTTCTCTAATGAGTAGTCGGTCTAATTGGCGAAAGTGTCTTGACTTTGTTAATCTATCCACTATTACCCATCCGCATCATGTTTCTTCCGGTGAGAGGTAGACCACTTACAAAATCCATGGTGACCCGATCCCATTTCCATTCGGTATGCGTATAGGTCAGTAGCAATCTGATGGAACTTGATGTTCTGTCTTGACTTGGCGACATGTCAAGCATTTAGTCACATAGTCACTATGTCCTTTTTCATACTGTGCCACCAATATCAAGCTTGGATCATGATACATCTTTATACTTCCTAGGTGCATAGCATATACCGGTGTGTGCCTCTTTTAGAATCTCGCCTTCAATTCCCCATTATCCGTACACACAGTCTTCCTTTGTAATCTGAGACACCCATCCGCTTTCACCTCATGGTCACTACTTTTCCCTCCGGGATTTTGCTCATAATAGCGTAACTTTTCATCTACTTTTTGCCCATCTAAAATCTGTCAGAGTGAGTTTGGCCTCACTTGCAACTCAGCCAAAATAGCTCCATATCGAATCAAAGATAGACGGGCATTCAATGATCTCAAGGCTGTCATGGATTTTCTGCTTAAAGCATCAGCAACTACATTTGCCTTCCCAGGATGGTAGTCAATCACACAATCATAATCCTTCAGGAACTCAATCTATCGCCTCTGTCTAAGGTTGAGCTCAATATTAGTTTGCAAATATTTAATGCTTTTGTGGTGCTGTAAATGTAGCACTTTTCACCATACAAGTAATGCCTCCATATCTTGATCACGAAGATAATTCTTGCAAGCTCTAGATCATGGGTAGGGTAATTCTGCTCATGTGGCCTTAGCCGCTGGAAGCATAAGCGACCACCTTTCCCTCTTGCATCAATACACACCTAGCCCATTATGTGAGGCATCACGTAGACCACAAAGTCTTTTCTCTCGACACCGGCTGTGTTAACACCGGTGCCTCTCAACATAGCCTTCAACTTCTCAAAGCTGTGCGACACTTGTCATTCCAACAAATCGACATTCTTGTGTAATAACTTGGTCATTGGAGCGGCTATTAGGAAAATCCTTCACAAATCTTCTGTAATACCCACTAGCCCCAAGAAGCTTGACCTCGATTGTGTTTCGGGAGGCTTCCATTCCATCATCGCTTCTATTTTCTTGGGATCCACCCTAATCCCATCAGCTGACACTATGTGTCCAAGGAATGCAATTTCATTCAGCCAAAAGTCACACTTGGACAACTTAGCATACAGCTTCTTTTCTCTCAGGGTTTGTAGAACAATTCTCAAATGCTCATCATATTCTTCCATGGTCTTGGAATACACCAGAATATCATCAATAAAGACCACTACGAACCGATCTAGGTATGGATGGAAGATACGGTTCATAAGGTCCATGAACGCCGCTGGTGCATTTGTTAAGCCAAAGGGCATCACTAGAAACTCATAATGCCCATATCGTGTCTCGAATGCGATCTTGGGCACATCTACATCCTTCACCCTCAATCGATGATACCACGATGCGAGATCAATCTTAGAAAATACTCCTGCTCCCTTCAGCTGATCAAACAGATCATCAATTCTAGGCAACGGATATTTGTTCTTCACAGTCACTTTATTCAATTGCCGGTAATCAATACAAAGCCTCAAAGTCCTATCCTTCTTTTTCACAAACAGCACTGGAGCTCCCCATGGTGACACACTGGGGCGTATGAACCCCTTATCAAGCAACTCTTGCAACTGAGTTTTCAACTCCCTCAATTCAGTGGGTGCCATCCTATAAGGAGCAATAGAAATGGGTCTTTGTGCCGGCAGTGTCTCAATAGCAAATTCAACTTCCCTTTCTGGTGGCAAACCGGGCAATTCTTCAGGAAACACCTCTGGGAAGTCTCTTACTGTGGGTATATTACTCAGGTTTGGCTTAGCCTGCCTAGTATCCACCACATGTGCTAGGTAGGCTTCACAGCCTTTTCTCATTATTCTTCTTGCAACTGTGGCTGAGATGACATTGGACAAGAAATCTGTCCTTTCACCCACAACTGTAATCTCATTACCCTCAGGAGTTTTCAGAGAAATTCTCTTCAATTTGCAATCAACTATTGCCTGATGACGTGACAACCAGTCCATTCCCAAAATCACGTCAAACTCATGGAAGGGCAACTCAATCAAGTCTGCCAAGAATTCATACCCCTGAATCCTTAAAGGGCAACCCTTGTATACTTTGTTCACTACCACACTGTGACCCAATGGATTAGTGACCAGAATGTCTTGGTCACTCTCCCCTATTAGTATCCCCCTTTCTACGGGTAAGTTGATGCAAATGTAGGAATGAGTGGATCCTGGATCCATCAATGCATGCACAGGTGTAGTGTAGAGGAAGAACGTACCCCTGATGACGTCCGGGGCATCTTGCTCCTCCTAAGCTCTCAGGGCATAATTTCTGGCAGGTGGTCTGTTATCTGGCCTCTCTGCTGGCTCAGATGCAGGCCTCTGTGATGGTCCCACTGCGTCAGACTTACCAGATTTTCTACCTCTCGTAGTGCGGAGCGTGTCATGCTTGTGTTGGAGTAGCTGTAGTAGTTCTACGTGGGCAGTTCCTCAGCTGATGCTCTGTCGACCCACATCTTAAGCAGGCACCAGTTACTCTCCAACATTCCCCCTTGTGCCATTTCAGGCAATGCGGACATGCAGAAGATGTTGGGGCTGGTCCCCTGAACCCCATCCCTGGAGAGCTGCCCACAGATGGTGTGGACTGACCTCTCCTAGGGGTGAACTGTGGCCTGGGCCCCTGAGACCACGACCATGTGGCTGACCTGAACTCTGTGCAGGTGGACCTTTGAACCTCTTCCCAGATGCAGGAGCTGAACTAGACTGACCTGGGCCCCTCTTCTGCTGTCTATCCCTTCTGGTCTGCTCACTGATTCTCACTTTTTCAACCCTTATTGTAGCTTCCATTAACTTGCTAAATTCTGTGATTCCCAAGGCAGTGAGCTGGATCTTGATGTTATCATTTAGTCCCTCTTCAAATCTCTTACACCTTTCAACTTCATTAGGGACTATCTCCCTTCCGTAGTGACTTAATCGGACAAATTCCTTCTCATACTCGGCCACTGATAGCTGTCTCTGCCTCAGGTTAATGAACTCTCTTCTTCTCTCTTCCAGGTATACAGTACCCACATATTTCTTCTTGAACTCGGAGAGAAAGAAGTCCCAAATTCTGACTTACGGCTGCACTTCACTGGACACAGTGTCCCACCATTCGTAGGCATCGTCTTGCAACAAGGATACTGCAGCTTCTAGATTTTACTCTGAGGTGCAGTGGAGTTGTTTTAAGACTCTGCCCGTTCTGTTCAACCAATTTTCGGCTACAACAGAGTCATCTTCTCTCTTGCCATAGAAGTCCACTGCTCCAAACTTTCTTAGCCTTTCCAAGTGTGATTTCTGTTGTGGAGCTGGTGGTGGTGGTGGTGGTGCTGGCATTACCCCGACCATTTGCCTGAAGAAATTGGCCATTTGCTGGAACATGGCCTGTGGAGGCTGAGCAGGCTCGGCTTGAGCTGGCGGAGCAGGTTCTCCCATGCCCCCAGTCTCAGCTGCTGCAGGTGGAGCATGACTCTCCACTTCCTCCTCGACTGCTCTTTGTGATGTAGGGTCCATATCCTATTCAAAATAAGAAAGACAAATAGATCTGCATTAGTGTCACCTCGACTCTTACAAATGCAATGCATGGTATGGACTCAATCTAGGCCCAGAAACGCCTAAACCGTGCTCTGATACCACTAAATGTGACACCCCTTACCCGTGTACAGTATACCCGAGTAAGTAATGCCACACGGTGCAAAGCACACTCTAATATACCTTAATTAATTTATATCATGCCTTTGAATATAATTTATGAAACATACTTTATTTAAGCCATTTATCGAAAATATTATTTATTTGAGGTTCCGAAAATTTTAAAGAAAATCCGCGTGAGTCTGGCTAAAAATGGAGAAAACAGTTCTTCGGAACCTGTTAAAACACTTCCAAATAATTTTCCAAACAATCCCAACTTCAATTCATCAACAAAGTCTCAATATCAAGATCTCAACAACATTTCAATTTCAGTTCTCAATCATCATTTCTCAGGGTACTCATATGTATAAACAACAAATAAATACTCAAATTACTTCCATACATAACCATAAATCTTCATTATTTACATGAACCTCAAAATACATTACACAAGTTTAATTACATATGAGAAAATCAAAATTTAATACAGAATGCCAAAATGACACCTAGTGTCCTACCAATGCACTGCAGAAGTTGAGGTGACACGGACTGTGCAGAACTGCAGGATGGACTCACCCAGTCTGCGGTCTACTGGGCTCACGATCTGTATCTCCAGTACCTACGCGTGGCAAAAGCAACGCGCTAAGCAATAATGCTTAGTGGTGCAATAATAAAATAAAAAGAAATAGCAGGAAATAAATATGTAACGAATGTATATGTTTTATTTGTTTGGTATTTGTATATCATTTACTTTGTCCACTTTTATTCATTTGGTTGCCCAAGTAACCTACACTAGACGACTGGACTGGATAAACGGGTAAACTGGCACTGGGTATCAAGTACCTCGGGCCGTCACACCATCGGTCACATATGCATCTCCCGGTGTGCAACAGAATAGCTAACAAGCTGTAAATATATCAGGCACAAGGCCAAAGCTCAATACAAGGTCAGAATGGCTAAAAGCCATGAAATCACAGAATGGCATATTGCCATGTGCGATCGCTAATCGAACCCTATTGGCATGCCAAACTATCCAAACCAATCTTGTTAGGTATACTAGGGCATTTGAAACTTTTAAATTCTTCAATTTGTGAATTTCATGTTTTGGTGTTACTATTCACCTCATTGGTCAACAAAAATGTTGACTTTTGGATAGAAAATATGTACATTGGCTTTGGCACTCCCAACATACCACATTTTGTATTTAAAACTTGTTGGCATTAAGCGTTAATACCATTTCTAAGCATTAAACCAAAGGAGCAGATTTTTCAGATTTTGTACCATAACTTTACTGTTCTATTAGGAACTGTTACAGTGGAAATTTGAGGAATTGGTAAACATAAAAGTTGTTTCTTATTTTGTCTAATTGAATTTCCTTTTTTGAATCACTCCATTTGGAGTTTTGTAGCTCCAGATATGGTTCAAAAACCACAGCTGGCCGGATTTCCATTCTGCAGAAATTACCATATCTACAGTAACATGAACAGTGATTGTGACTGCATATTTGAATAGGTTATAGCCATAATTTGGGGTAGGTTTCTTCATGAAAGTTGTTTGTCTATGTCTTAAATTGTTGCTGTAAAAATTTCAGGTCAATTGACTAAATCTACAGTGAGTTATGGCCAAATGAACAGTTACTGTTCATTTGGTCATTTCTGCAGGTGCTGTTGTAGGGGATCCGGATTGGGGCCAACTTTTGGTCCTCTTGCTTTGGTCTTTTGGGCATGGTTTCTTCAGAAAAAATGTGCCATTGTAAGCCTAGTTTCATGTTCAATTGGCCAAACACCAATTGGACCAACACAGCCAAAGATATGGTAGTCCAAATGGACTGAAATTTCAGTCACTCTGCTGCTGTCCTTAGGCAGCCTACACACTCACTTTGCCATGCTATATTTTCAGTCCAAATTGTGGTCAACTTACCTAAAATGGTCACTAATTGACCATTAAAATGTTCTCTAACAATTTCCTAAGCCAAGTCAATTTTTCACTTCTCAAAACCCTAATTCCCATATGAGTTTTCACAAATTCCTTATTCAACTCTTTCATTCTATGTATATGTATATGTATACACTTTAAACATAAGCTCTAGTTCACTCTAAGTCCATCAAAACAATCAAAATAATTCCTTCACAAGGGCTGCCAAAAATTCATAGTATGTATACACATAATTCTTGTTCATTTTAGTTATAATTCTTACTCAATTCAAGTTACAAATCATAAAAATAAAGAGTTTTAAGTATCTAATGCACTAACCTTGAATAGGGCAGATTTTTCCCAACTCAAAACTTCACTTTCTTTCCTCTTCTTGGCTGCCAAAAGCTTCCCCTAGAGATATGGTCAAGTTTTAATGAAAGAGTTTAGTGGTGTAACAAAGGAAGGAATTAAGCTTGCTTGATTGAACATCAATGGAGGGAGGAAAGGAAGAGGTTTCGGCTGGTTGGGGTCCAAAGGAAGAAGATGACATTTTTCTTTTATTTTCAGCCTCTTTAGTTTGTTTTAAGTGTCTTTGTTATATGGTGATTGGTGGACCATTTTTAAATGACATAATTATGATGTCACAATTCCCATTTACTTACTTTTCTTCTTACTTTTGTTTTCTTATTTTCATTTCTTATTTTTAATAAATTTTTCATCAATATCAATTCATATTTTATGTCACAATATTTATTTACTCAATTGGACAAGTCGGCCAAAAATCACCTCTGAAGGCGAAATGACCAAAATGCCCTCCGTTTGGCTCAACGGGCCAAAATTGTCTGTACCGATTGAAAAATTTTTCTAGGTATTTTCTTGGCATTCTAATACCATGGGAACCTCAATAACCCTTCTCTGGAGTCCCAAAAATTATTTTATAATTTTTCCCCCGGGTCTAGGGCTCCTCGTTGCGAGAACCGCAACTTCCCTCTGGTTACCCATCGCTTGGGCACCGGCTCGTTTAACTCGGTTGTATTTTATTTCTAAAATTTTTACCAAATTTTTCTTATTAATATTTGAGTTAATTATGGTCCCTCACTTTAGTTTAAATATTTTTCCGGACGTTCTAGCTGTCCGGACCGACACCGGTCACCGGAACAGTAGAATGTACGGAGTTGCTACCGGGAGGGTGTTACAGTTACAGAGTACCTTAGTCGTTCATGAACAGAAGTTTAAACGAGTTCGCAAGGATGATGAAGATCAGGTACTCAAGATTGAAGGAAGTTCATCTGCTAGCAGAGGAAGGGGCTCTGGCAGAGGAAGGGGTCATGGCAGAGGAAGAGCTGTATTCAACAAAGCCACTGTTGAATGCTACAAGTGTCATGATTTAGGACATTTTCAATATGAATGTCCTAAATCAAACAAAGAAGCTAACTATGCCGAATTAGAAGAAGAGGATGAGTTATTGCTGATGGCGTATGTTGAGCTTCATGAGACAAACAGAAGTGACGCCTGGTTTGTGGATTCTGGGTGCTCTAACCACATGTGTGGTAACCAGGAAGTGTTTTCAAGCTTAGACACCAGTTTCACCCATTCAGTCAAGCTTGGAAACAACGCAAGAATGAAGGTTACTGGAAAAGGAGAAGTAAAGTTGAGTCTGAAAGGGGTCTGCTATACTGTAAGTGATGTATATTGTGTTCCAGAGCTAAGAAACAATCTGCTTAATGTTGGGCAGCTGCAAGAGAAAGGTGTAGCAGTCTTATTCAAAGATGGAGTGTGCAGTCTCTATCATCCATTGAAGGGAAAGATGGCTGAATCAGTGATGAGTGCAAACCGGATGTTCATTTTGATATGAGAATAAACTGCTGCTGCAGAAAATGAGAAGTTTATACAAGAAGGTAGTCGGATGAGTCAATGCGTGGCATCACCGTTATGGACATCTTAGTTACAAAGGACTACGACGTTGAACAAGAAAGAAATGGTAATTGGTTTGCCTCGAATTACGTAACTGCATTCTACGTGTGAGGCTTGTATGAAGGGCAAACAGCATCGAACTCAAATCCCTAAGAAAAGCAACTGGAGAGCTACTGAGAAATTAGAGCTGATTCATGCTGATCTTTGTGGGCCTATCACACGAACCTCAAACAGTCACAAGAGGTACCTTTTATGCTTTATAGATGATTTTTCAAGGAAAGCCTGGTGTTATTTTCTTGTTGAAAAGTCCGAAACCTTCTACCATTTTAAATGCTTTAAAGTACTTGTGGAAAAGGAAACTGGTTTGCCGATTAAGTGTTTGAGAACAGACAGAGGAGGGGAATTCAACTCAGCAGAGTTCAATGACTACTGTAAGCAACAAGGAGTGAAGCGACAACTGACCACTGCTTATACTCCACAACAAAATGGAGTAGCTGAGCGCAAGAATCGGACAGTAATGAACCTAGTGAGAGCGATGTTGGCGGAAAAGAACATACCCAAAGTTTATTGGCCTGAAGCTGTACAGTGGACATTTCATATCTTGAGTAGATCGCCTACCTTGGCTGTTAAAGATATGACTCCAGAAGAAGCGTGGAGCGGTGAAAAGCCTACTGTGGATTATTTCAGAGTTTTTGGGTGCGTTGGATATGTTCACACACCAGATTCAAAGCGAACAAAGCTTGAAGACAAGAGTGTGAGCTGCGTATTCTTTGGATTCAGCAATAAATCCAAAGGATACAGAATGTTTGATCCTATTAACAAGAGAATTGTTCTTAGTCGAGATGTGATTTTTGACGAAAATCAGCCATGGGATTGGAGCAAAAATCAACAAGAAGAACAGGAATTTGAATTGGAGTGGGGTGATAACATCAGTCAAATTGCAAGCGGAGAAGAGAATATTGTTGAACTAGAACCTGATGTTCATCCACCTCTGGAAGTCACTCCAGATGTCGAAAGAAATCTTGCAGCAAGGGAGGGCAGAACCCGACGTCCCCCTGAACGACTAACTGATTTTGTTTCAGGTGAAGGTCTATCTGAAGAAGATGAAGCAAATATGATGGCCTATCTTGTAATTTCAGATCCAATGAGCTATGAAGAAGCAGTGAAGGAGAGAAAGTGGAGATTAGCCATGGATGAAGAAATAAGATCCATTGAGAAAAACAACACTTGGTGTCTGATGGAGTTACCAGCCGAAGCAAAGAAGGTCGGTGTGAAATGGATTTATAAAACAAAATTGAATGAGCATGGCGAGGTCGACAAATACAAAGCAAGACTTGTCATAAAAGGGTACACCCAGCAATACGGAATAGATTATACTGAAGTATTCACACCAGTGGCTAGAATGGATACAATTCGAATGATTATAGCTTTGGTAGCTCAAAAGGGATGGAAATTACACCAGTTGGATGTTAAATCGACGTTCTTGCATGGAGAATTGGAAGAAAACGTTTATGTTGAACAGCCAAAAGGTTACGAAAAAGAAGGGTGTGAGCAAATGGTGTACAAATTAAGAAAGGCTCTCTATGGGTTAAAACAGGCACCCAGAGCCTGGTTTAGCCGTATAGAAGCTTATTTTCTAAAAGAAGGCTTCACAAACAGTTCTAACGAACAAACTCTGTTTGTCAAAAGGAGGGGAAAGAAAATTTTGATCGTGAGTATTTATGTGGATGACTTGTTATATACAGGTGATGATGAAGAGCTACTTGCAGAATTTAAATGCTCCATGGAGAAAGAATTCGACATGACAGATTTGGGACTGATGAAGTTTTTCCTTGGCATCGGAATTATCCAAAAAGATGATGGTATATTTATTTGTCCAAGGAAATATGCTGGCGAGGTCCTACAACGGTTTGGAATGGAAAACCATAATCCTGTGAGCAATCCGATTGTTCCTGGGCAACAAATCAGCAGGGATGAAGGAGGAGAAAAAACGGATGCAACCCAGTTTAAATAGATGGTGGGTAGTCTGATGTATATCACAGCCACTCGACCTGATCTTATGTTTGTTGTAAGTCTCATAAGTCGTTTTATGGCCAATCCCACAAAGCTCCATCTTGCCGTCATAAAACGAGTGCTAAGATATCTAAAGGGCACAATAGATTATGGAGTATGCCGGTGACATGGTTGATAGCAAAAGTACCTCTGGATATGTGTTTTTATTGAGTGGAGGTGCTGTGGCATGGTCTTCACGCAAGCAACCTATTGTTACCTTGTCAACCACAGAGGCTGAGTTTGTAGCAGCTGCTGCTTGTGCTTGTCAGGCGATATGGATGAGAAGAGTACTAGAAGACATTGGCCAGTCACAAGAAGAGGCTACAATCTTAATGTGTGATAATGTTTCGACAATTAAATTATCGAAACATCCTGTCCTACATGGGCGCTCCAAGCATATAAGAGTAAGATTCCACTTTCTTCGAGATTTAGTCAAAGAAGGCATTGTTGATTTACAATTCTGTGGTACCAAAGATCAGCTAGCAGACTTAATGACTAAACCGCTCAAGTTAGATGCTTTTCAGAAGTTACGGCAAGGACTGGGCATGAGTACTTATTCAGTTTTGAACTAATTCTTTTACAGAAGGAATAAGTTCAAGGGAGGGATTGTTAGTAGTTTGATTCAGTCAATAAAGACCTATTCTACATGAGATATTTACTGCTGCTAGAAGTTAGGAAAGTTTTTTTTATTTCTATTTCTGCTGTAATTTTTAGCATATTTTACAATGATTCTGTTTTATGTGAAGGCTATATAATGCCTAACTATTGCACTAATAGGTGATCACTTTGAAATCCAATTGCTCTGTTTTATTATTTCTCTTGTGAACCTTTACATTTTAAACATTCTTAATGACGATTGGAGTGTCAAGCTTTGACAGAATAGAGAGATGGGAGAGACGAGCTTTTTGTGGTTCGTACAGTAAGTGTTTCCATTGATGTCCGTAAGGTCCACCTTTCCTCCTCTATTCAATTCTTGGAGTAAGAATATTGTTTCTGCAATTAAGGTGATTTAATTAGTACGTTTGTGTTCGATTATGAGTTCTATACTAATGAAAAGGAGTAAAGATGCTCGATTTGTCAAAATCTTTTTAAACTCGAAGTTGGCTTGTTTAAAAAATAAATAAAATACCAATAGGTTAAAGTTTAGTATATTTAGAAAATGAGTCAAATTAAATTAATTTTTTTTGATTTATTTAGAAAATAAATTAAGTTAAATTAATTTTTAAATAACTCGACTCATTAATAATCATAGTAAATTTTAAATTTAAAGTTATAAAATTTAAATTACGTAACTTTGAGATAATAAATTTAAAACTAAATAAATTTTAATTAAATGAGTTAATTTGTGACCCTATTAAATAAGTCAACTCATGAATCTTAAAAAATTATATATAAATAAGCTTAAATTCAATCTTTTTATTAAAAATATATATATATTTTCTATATTAGAATCTCTTAAATTTTTAATTTTAAATATGTCAGAATAAATATTAAAATTTTAAATTAACTTAAAATTAAAAAATTACTATAATTATAAAAATATATAAAATTTTAAATTTTTAATATTAAATTATATAAAAATATAAAATTTAATATATAAATTAAAAAACTAAATTATAACAAATGTGTCAAATCAAAGTTAGCGTTGTTCACAAGAGGAACAAAACCAACGGCCCATTAATGTACAACTTTTTTTTGGTAAAATGAACAAATCGTCATTTAATTTGAAGAGACTCAATTTTAATTTATTAAATTAATTTAATTAAAAATTGTGATGTTTAATATTTAATTATGTTTATGATTGGTTGTTGTCTATGTCTCAATGAAGCACTCAAATGGACCTGATTGAATTTTTTTTCATCATATATATATATATATATATTGTTTAAATTATAAGTTTTATTAATAAAAATATATTTATTATTGGATAATATTATTAAATTGAAAAATATTAAACCTAAATTATTAAATTGAATATATATATATATATATATATATATATATATATATTAATTTTAATTATATTTTTTTAGAAATGAGAAAATAACAAATTCATTTCACCTATAAATTTTTAAAGAAGATCATTTAAGTTCCAATTAAAATTTTATCAAATTAATTATTAATTTTTAATTTAACACTGCTTGACTCCAATTATTGACCAAAAAATAAAAAATTTCATTTTAATAAACTCTATTTTATCTATTTTTCATATACTTATATGATTATATTTTACACTATTTATAGTGCATTCTGTGACTACTTAGTTCTATATAAAGTATAATTATTTATTATGAAAAATATGATAATTTCACATAAATTTACTACTTATTTTATTCTATTTTTGTAAAATGATTATTTTCTCATAAAGTAATTAATTACAAAAATTTCGTTAACTTAACAAAAAAAAAAAGCTTCTTATGTAAAAAAATACATATAATATCTTTTTTAAAAATCTAATAAATAATATTTAATAAACCTAAACTTGTTCCTATAATTTTTTAACAAAATTTATCTTACATAATTCATCTCTTAGATTTTTTTTAAACATTATATATTTTTTTTTATTTAAGGGCATTTTATTTTTTTTTAAATTAATAAAATTTTCATAACTAACTAATTTACGAAAGAAAGAATCATTTTATGAAAATCTAATAAGATAAGTGATAATTTTATATGAAACTATCTTATTTTTTTTGTAGCAAAGTAATTATACTTTATATAAAATCAAATAACCATATAATTTCCTTTATATATATATATATATATGATCTGATACAATCACATTTTTAATAAAAATATTAAATTTAAATCAAATCCTTTTATATAAGATTTTTAAATTATGGACATTCTATATCCAAATTTATAAATAATAAAAATAATAGAGGAAATTTAATCCTCATAAATTCAATGCCAATTATTTTGACGAGTATAACACTTATTAAGATACATTAAATATTATGTTATAAATTTTATATAAAAAATTATCAATATTTTTATATAAAAATGTATAATATTATGTTAAAAATAATATGTCATATAAAATATAAAATTGATAAATAATAATAATAATAATAATAATAATAATAATAATAATAAAATCATATAATTTTTATGTGACCAATATAAAATTAATAATAAATAAATATATTAATTATTATTCCGTCCATCCGCAACCTAACATTGACTCTGGAATTTGAGTCAAGTCTTTAAAAGTTTTTCTTAATAAAGAATTAATAAAATTATTATATTATTTTTATAACTAATAATATTAATATTATTAAATTATATTTAATTTTATATAATAAAATAAATTTCTCATAACACTATTTTTGATTCATTTCGCATCATTTTTAAAATTTTCGCATAACTTTTAAATTATTTTTAATATTCTACCATTAATATTATAATCAATAATTAAAAATTAAATTATTTAGCTATTAATTTAAAATTATAATTAATATATTAAAATTAAACTTTTAATAATTAATATTTAAATATTAATCAACGTATAGTTAGCAGACTATCATATTTATTTAATTAATCCATCAATTGTCAAATCTCCTCAATTTTTTTTTTATTAATTTTGATATTTTAAAGATTTTAGAAGCCAACAGATTATAAGATTATTAAAGTCAACTTTCTTTATTAAATTGAAAATATTCAAATGTTAAATTTAATAAATTTCTTTGCATTTCACACAATTGATGGTTTTGAGTTAAAAAACATTTTTTTTAAATATTATTTTATATATCAACAAATAATTTTAAAAATTTTATTATAATTACAATTGTTGAATTTAATTTTAAATTAAATTTTAATATACTTGAATTAATATATTAAAAATACCATTTTAATCGCAATTCAGTAATAATATTAATTTTAAATTGTCAATAAATCATTTAGTTATTATATTTTATCATTGACATATTAAAGTCTAATTTAAAAGTAAAATAAAATAAGAAAATAGTTGAAAAAGTTAATTATTGAAAAATAGTTGAAAAAGTTAATTATTTTAAAAAGTTTAAAATTATTTAATTATTTTAAATTTTATAAATAAAATTCTTTAAATTTAATTTTAAATATATTTTTAATTAATATGTTTAAGAGTGTTTAAAGAGAAAAATCTTTCAGAAGGGCACGTGGGTTTGAAGCGCTCTCCCCCGTTTTGAAATCCTGTGGGTTAAATTTCCATACAGAAGCAGTGCACAAACCAAAACCATGGGCAGTTTTCTGTCGAACGCACAAACAAAACCTCCCAACGCTAAAACTGCCTGCTACTCTCTCTGTATATACTCTGTCTCTTTCCTTCTTTAACGCTCATTCTAATGGCACTACTCTCTATACCATCACCTACCGCTTCTTTCTCTCCTTTTCCCTTTTTGTTTTTGTTATCAGTTGTCCATTATTCGCCAGTCTTAACTTTTTCTGTGTATTCAAGCACTTGCTTTTTAGGATTCTGTTGATGGTACATTTCGATTTCAATCTCTCAGTTCTTGGTGTTTTGAGCAATCATCATTTCTGGGTTTTCTTCTGTAATTCTGTTCATTTACTGGATATGCTTCCTTTGTTCTCTTCACTTGTCTACTGCCACCAAAATAGCAACTTTTGATAAAATATCCCCATTAAAGTGCAAAACTTCAGATAACTTGACATTTCCTGAACTGGGTCTTTTGTAATAGTGTCTGTCATCTGCAATTATCTTGAATCCAATTGGGGAGTCAAGAACCGTAGTTAATGACTTCTTTTTTTTCTCTTTGGTTTTAGGAGAATAGAAAAGATTGTTTTTTTTCGGTTTGATGGAACACAATGGTTTGTCTGGTGGGATATTTTCAGGCATGGGGTCAGGAATGCTAGGACTAGAAATGCCACTACACCAACAACAGAACCCTCAAAACCCACAAAATTCACACCACTTGCACCACCCACAAATGGTAGCCTATGCCCACCATGACTCTGATCATCACCTACAGTCCCAACAACAAACTTTGAAACACTCTTACCCATATGCCTCCTCAACTTCAAGAGAAAAGCCACAATCACCACTCAGTGATGAAGATGAGCATGGTTTCACTGGAGATGACAGCACCAGTGATGGGAAGAGGAAGGTATCTCCATGGCAAAGAATGAAGTGGACTGATAGCATGGTTAGGCTTCTTATAATGGCAGTCTTCTACATTGGTGATGAGGCTGGATCTGAAGGGAATGATCCTACAGGAAAGAAAAAGCCAGGTGGGTTGTCACAGAAGAAAGGGAAATGGAAGTCAGTTTCGAGGGCAATGATGGAGAAAGGATTTTATGTATCTCCACAACAGTGTGAAGATAAATTCAATGACTTGAACAAGAGGTATAAGAGGGTTAATGATATTCTTGGCAAAGGAACTGCTTGCAAGGTTGTGGAGAATCAAAGCTTGCTTGAGACCATGGATTTGTCACCAAAAATGAAGGAAGAAGTGAAAAAATTGCTGAATTCTAAGCACTTGTTTTTCAGAGAAATGTGTGCTTATCATAACAGTTGTGGTCATGGCTCAAGTGGGGTTGCTTCTGGTACTAATCACTCACCTGAAGTAGCTACAGATCAATCTCATTCTCAGCATCCACAAGCATCTCATGGTCAGCAACAAAGGTGTTCTCATTCATCTGAAAATGCACAATTTATGACCAATTCGAGGAATGAAACAGAGGGGTCCAAAATGGCAAAAAGGGTAAGCAATGAAGAAGACGATGAAGAGGATGATGATGAGAGCGAGGAGGATGAGGATGATTATGATGAGGACGAGGATGAGGCAATAGAAGGCAATTCAAGGGGTCAAAATGGGCATGGACACGAGGATGAAGATGAACACGAGGAGAAAGGTTCAAGAAAAAGACGAAGAACAGGAGTGTTCTCTTTAGTATCATCTTTGATGCAGCAATTGAATAGTGAATTGGCGAGTGTAGTCCAAGATGGAGCAAGGAGTACATGGGAAAAGAAGCACTGGATGAAGATGAGATTGATGCAATTAGAAGAGCAGCAAGTGAGCTACCGCAGCGAAGCATTTGAACTAGAAAAGCAAAGGTTGAAGTGGGTGAAATTTAGCAGCAAGAAAGAGAGAGAAATGGAGAGAGCAAAACTAGAGAATGAAAGGAGAAGACTTGAAAGTGAAAGAATGGTACTTCTCATACGCCAGAAAGAGCTTGAATTGCTTGATCTTCATCAACAGCAACAACTTTCTTCAAACAAAAGGAGTGATCCATCTTCCATAACAGGATGAATTGTATTAGTTTCATAGGTGAAAATAGTTTTTATGCTTTTGTTTTTCTCAGTTCAAATAGATGTAAATACTTGTTTTGTTTTGCTTCTTTTGAATACATCTTCAGTGATGACAAGTGTGAAACTGAGAGGAACTAGACAACTAGTTGGTAATTCTTAGATCCATTCGTGCAATCCCAATCCCGATTTGTTAAACTCACAAGCTACCCAATGAGTGAATGACGAAACTCTGCTCCGAGGTGTGCAAATCCCAAAGGCCAAAACTTGCATGTCTGGTGGGGGACTCAAACCCAAAGTTGTCTGATTCATTAGACCACAGGAGCTTTTGTTATGGTCTCAAAAGCAATAAAATAGACGTAACGAAATATGTAGGCTCTTAAAATACAACTGCTGAATAACTAACTCATTGAGACAGTAATGTAGGGTAAGTATTATTCGATTTAAATCGAATAAATTGAATTAAATTGTTTTAATTTAATAATTCATTTTAATGTTTAAGATAACTTGATTTGATTTATTTTTTAATTTTAAATATTTTAATTATTTTGATTTGATTAAAATTTTAACCGAATCAAACTCATTTTTAAGTGGTAAGAGGCGTTAGCTTTGAAACCCAGCCTTTACATGTTACTTATTTTTCTATTTTTTCAGTTTTAATTGACTTTTAATCTCAACCGTCCAATTCTCATACATATAATTTCTCTCCACCTAATTTCTTCTTCTTTATCAAGTTTGTCGCCAACCTCTCCCACCATTCTCTTTTTATTTCTTCTCTAACCATTGCAGCCACCTTCCTTAATTTCTCTTCTCCTCTTGTTTTTCTCTATGCCATTAATTTTTCTTCCCCTTCGTTTCTTCTCTGCCTAACGCTCACCTCCCCTCTTCTCTCTTGTTTCGGCCTCAACTTTCATGTGCTTTCTTAAAGCCCAACACCGTTGCCTTCAGAGCCACAACACCAGTGTATCCGCACTGCAGATCCACAGCATCAGCGCCACAAATTCATGCAACAGTGTTCTTCGCAGATCCATGCAGCAGTGTTCTTCTGCTTATTTTTCATTTATTTTTTATTTTATTTTGTTCAATTTGTAATATTTCTTTCATTAATGAGTTGAATGATTGTGATGTTGAGTTTATGTTAATGAAAATTGTGTTTTACATAGTCATTTGGAATTGATCTGGGTATTGTGATTTGGATATTGAAAGAAAAAATTACAGATGTAAAAGACCGAATATTTAAAACGAATCAAATCAATTTTTATCAGTTCGATTTGATTTGATTATATGTATAGATCAGTTGGATTCAATTTTTACTTTTATGCAAAATTCAGTTTAGGCTTTATAGTTGTCGAGATGTTCCAACCAAAGGCCGAAGTCCCAAGTCGCTTTGCCTCCTATACTTGAGTTGCAGGTCACACGTATAGGCAGCTCATGCTCAACGACCAAAAGAGTCTCACATATTGTCAATGTCAAGGTTACATTGTGACACTCAAACAAGTCACCATTTGCCAAAGTTTTTATAGTTATGATTTAATAAAATTTACCAATACAACTCAATGTGTCGCATTTATTTTAAATAACAAATTTATAGGGTCATTTGCGCCAAGTCGAGCAATTCAAAAACTTGAGGCTGAAAATGGGAATAAGGGTATACTTCCCAGTTTCCACGCCATTCATCGTGGACAAAAATAATTGCCAGTTTAAATCCTTCATACATTCCAAAACATAAGTTAGTCCCAAAAACCTGGAGATACCTCACAGGTTACAGCAGTAGAATCTACCACTCGCTGTCAAAGCACAGAAAACATGATAAAAATGACTTCAATCTTCAAGCTCAATAATTTTAACAACAGATGCATCTCCAACTTTCTGGCAAACAACTACCCTGTCATGCGACTTTATAACTCCAGAGGCCTTTCCATGATCAAGGGCTACCTTTAATACTGACTCATTTGTTGCACTTGTAGATTCCGCCTGCAAACCATATCGGAAACCAGATTTCATAAATCCATTTGAGGCATGCCACAACAAATTAAAAAAAAAAAAAAGAACAGATCAAAATGCAGGTGGTTAAGGTTTCATTTAGCCAGGGTTGTACCTAGACCAGGGTGACCGCAAAATTTCACAACACGGTTTTGGTAATTATAACCACTTATAGTGATGACAAGAACAAGTTGTTCAACTACTAGAGGCAGAGGCACATGTCACAAACTACTCAAGTTGGAGCAATCATTGCATTCAATAAGAGCAAAAAACCATTCCTAGATGGACCGGTAGTACAAACCCAGCCCAAACAAGAAGAGATCACTAACCATAAGGATACCTAGACTCTTTATATTAACAGAAAAATAACAGAACTGTTTTTGAGTTGACTGACAATCAAATAAAACCATTGCAACAGCCAGAAACATGTGAAGGCCATTTAAGCTATAAATATAATCATAATTAACACATTTAACCATCACATAAAAACAGTGCTTATCTTCAAAGTCATACCACCAAGTAAGCTCCCATGAAAATAAATAAAATGAACACTTACAGGATGTCGTGGGTCAGCAAGCATAGGGAAGAGACCTCTGACAATAAGTGATTGCCTTGCCTGAACATTGATATGTAGACAACAAAGTTCCATTAGCTATAATATCAAGAGGGTGGCATGAAGCAGAAGCATCATATGATACTATAGCTACAGCCTACAAGCAACATTAATAGGACAGGTAGGCAAAACAGACAATTCTCAAATGACAAAAGCATGATGCGATCAACTAAAAATCTTTCTAAGATCCTATATATATTTTGCTAATTTCATGAATAGGATAAAGTGAGTTGGAAGACGGTCATTGTGTTGTGTCACTAGATGAATCTCCAGAACACAAGTAAAAACGCTTAATTAATTTGTATGCACCATTAATACATATGTATAAAACAATGAACACTCAACTTCATCCAGTAAGCATAAAACTCAAAGGAGTCGAGAGCATACTTCAAACGCCCCACTGAAGCTCCATCTCAGTTGATTTGTCTTGAGCCGGGGGATGACAACAGACAGAACTGGCATTGTCGGCCTATACTTGGCAATCAATCTGCGCACATATATTTACAAGTTTTGCAGACATAAGTCCATCGAAGTTGCATGACAAAACTACCATGATAATAATAATTGCAACTACTATCGAAATTAATGTCTTCTAGGTTCACTTGCACATGAAAGAGATAAAGAGGATAAACACAAGGATACCTTGCAGCCCTTCCTGATGAAGTGAAGCAGATAATGACGGAAGCCTTCACCTTAATAGCTGCTCGTACCTGGGCAATAATTATAATGCTCATAAGAATACCAACTTGAAAATGCTGATTTCTATTTTTATCTCATGGAAATATTGAATTAATTCAATAAAACAATCTGACTGATTATTAAAGAAAATTATGAAAAAGCAACAATACCGCAGAGGAAGCAATAGATTCCAAGTGGGTCATTGGCTCACCAACATATTTGACAGTTTTCTTGAAATACATGTCTTGATTAAAAACCTTTTCTGCCTACATGGAAAATGATAAAAAGATCAAAAATAAAAATGGAAGACACGGAAATGATCCAAGAAAAATTAAATATCCTTTTCTGCTTCAAAAACTAGGATAATTGCTTTATTCATTTTAATTACGGCCCCACAGATAATCGGCTTGATGTCTAAGACTATATGAAAGAACACTGCAATACATTGACTTTTCACCCTTGCAAACAGGCATTGGAAAGAGAGATGCTCTCTGGCAATCTGACATAAAACCTATCAAAACGCAAGAAACGCTAGTACAATACCATCACAATGATGGATAATGAGTTACCTTCTTGGCTGGACGAATAGTAACAGAGAACACAGCCCATAAAGCCAAATATAATCTATTAGGTATTTCAATTTCAAGTTTTAATAAATTACAATGACCAAGTCCAAGCAAGTTGTCTCAACCATGAAGTACAAGTGTACAACAAATACCCTTCAAATGTAACAGAAATATAAACTTTTGGAATGTTCCTCTTGTTACCAAGACAGAATAGATAAGCACAAGAAACAACTCAAATTCCTAAACATGTGCAACTATCCCCCATCCTATAAAATCCAAGAGTAAGGTACAAAATAGACTAAATTTTGGCCATTTCATTGTGAAAAGTGTAACAGTTCAAGGAATAATCATCAGCACATAACAAGTATGTATAAATTTCATTATGACTCGCAATGTTTAGACCAAAAAACAAAGCAATTAAAGATGAGAACTGTTAAAGAGATGCAAAATAAATACACATAATTATCCCCACAAGAGTACATAACTGGTCTCCAAATTCACAAAGTATGCATTGTATACGCATTTCATTGCAAATACTGTCCAAGTTTTAAATGATGTAAGTGTCAAGTCAAGCCCAAATAAAAGAATGGGGCAACAGCTTTAAATAACAAATTAACCAATACTTTATTTCTCAAAAAACTCTGTAAAAACAGCATTCAATACATGGAAAAACTTAAAGAAGATAGTTATGATTATCCTAGAAATGAAAAGCTTAGAATTCAATTCATTTAGAGGTAAAGTTCCAAAATATTCAACATTTAAAATAGCAAGTTCGCAATTAGAAATTAAATTAGTTAATCAATAAAGATAGAATAACGTCCAAAAATATTATGAAACAAGGAAAGAAAGTTTTACCTCAGCACAAATTTTACCAACAGTCGAAATGGTTTCAACAGGGTACAGTCCACGAAGAGTCTCAGCACCAAGAAGAATTGCATCACTTCCTGTCAAATTAGAGAATTTGATAAGAAATAAAGCGCCAAGTTTGAATATTACTAAGGCCTCGACAAAAAATCATTTGCTTAAGGGGCTAAGCTTGAGCTTGATTTTTACGCTCGTTTAATAAACTAGCCTAATTTGAACTTACTACTACTTGACTCAATTAGACTAGTAAGCAACTCCTTTATAAGCCCATCAGCTAACTCATTTATATATTAATATTATAATTGTAACTAATCACAAGATAATTAAATTATAAATAATATAACTATAAATCAAAAGTATAATTATAATATATAACTATATAAAATATATAGTTTATGACCATTATAATTTAATTAATGGTATTATTATAATTATTAAGTTAATTATTATGATTTATTACCCTATGATTAAATTAATTTGAGATTATAATTAATTAAAAATAATTTTTTGAAATAATTTGGCTAATTATACTTGCAGAATTGATCTCGAACTCATGAGCTTGATAAACAAGTTAACTGTGAGCCGAGCTCAAGCCTAACAAAATCTAAACAAATAGAGCACAACCTCAGTGAAAATCTAACAATATGCGTTTGAGCCATTCAAAGCTTGGCTTGTTTATACCCCTACATATTATACACTAAACAATGCAATGATTAAAGAACACAAAGTAGACATCAACACAAGGACACCATGCAAGAAGCACATGAAAAATGATACCTTACTCCAGTAATTACATATTGTGTGCAATCAAATGATTCAGCAATACAAGCCTGCCCTTCTAATAGTCTTAAAAGTAACTAGTGTTGCATAAAAATGATAACGTACCATCCAACACAGCATTGGCAACATCAGTAGCTTCTGCACGAGTTGGTCTCAGGTTGCCAGTCATACTGTCCACTACACGAGTAACCACTGCAGGCTTACCAGCCATGTTACACTTGTAAAGGGCTGCTTTCTGGAACAAGAACACCTGTGAATTCAAAAGAGATTAGCCACAGCAGCTGAAGAGATATAGCAAAACAGGTAAAATATCATAATCTTGCTATCTATAAGTAAAATTCTAATATAGTTTGGCATGCCACTGGGCCCAACCTAACCAAAAAACATGAGACTCACAAAGGAAAATAAATATATATATATATATATATAATGCCGAAAATTTTGATAACATCTTGAGAATATTAATACATAGGATAGGAGTTCAGTCCTTGATGCATCATAAGCGTACCCTGATCTATGCATCTTACACAGCAACTTGCTCAGACACAACAAAATTTATTCCATAAACTAGCATTTTTGTTAAAGCATAAAAACTGACCTTCTCAGGAGGGAGGTCTATCCCCAAATTCCCACGGGAAAGGATAATGCCATCAGCTTCTTGTAATATCTCATCAAAATGGGTTAATCCCTAAAAAAAAAATTTATAATCCAGAAAAAAAATTATACCACTCTTAGTTGGAACTTGGAAGTGAATCACAAATTTGTACAAGCTAAGTGATAAAGGAATAGCATATGCAACTGACTTCGACGTTTTCAATCTTGGCAAAAATTTGAGTCTGATAGAGGTCACCCAGCTTAGAGAGGCACTCACGGGCCTGCACACAAATAAGACCCTTGCTGAAGCTATACCAACAAACAGTTTAAATGATACTGAAATCACAGACTCTGAAAAATAACATGCCGCAGAAGCACATTGGTTAATGAAAAGAAATTACCTGCCGCACATCTTCTGCATGTCGGGTATAAGACAACGAGAGGAAGTCAATTTTGTTTTGGACTCCCCAGGTACTTATAACCTGAAATTGAAAAATCCCAAAAAGCACACATTCAGCAAATATAAAAACTTCAACATATGAGAACTCTTGGACTACATCCATAGATAAGCTGAAACGGTTAGAAGCAGGACTGACCTCCTTATCTTGATCAGAAAGCGTAGGCAGGTCAATACGAATTTGAGAAGCATGCAGAGTGAACAATGACCCTGCCAAAGTTGCAGAGTTCTTTATCACACAAATCACATCGCTGTCCTTCACCTCAGAAACCTGCTCAGTTCCAGCAAGAACACCACAATCATGCACAAGTTTAATTAAGTTGCCAGAAATGCTAATGTAAAGTGGTCTTTTCCCCAAATGATGACTTAGTTCCTTTAAACTCACTTTTCATCAACCGAACAAAAAGATTCCATACAACTTTTTAAACCCAAAAGAACTTTCATTTTGTGACTAATAATGGAACAAAGACACAGCAAACACAAATCCAAGCTCACCTTAACCCTTCAACACCAAAGTCAAAGCATAGTGAAGACGACTAAATGCAATAATTAATAATTAACTAAACAGGCAACCCATTCCTCTTGCAAGCAAATCATTATAAAAATGGGGGAAAATAAAAGAAAAGAACCAAACAAAAACCTCTATTTAGAGACTTTATTTCCCCAAAATTTTTCTTGTTACCTCCAGCCAAACAGATGTAGTCTCACTTCCAGTAAATAGGTATTGACCAACAAAAATGGTGTCTCCCGGTTTCACTGCCTGCAAAATCCAAAATATTGGCTTAGTTATCATGAAATCGAATTCACAATAATGGTTTCGTCACTGTAGATAATTCATAAAATATAAAATTCCTTTGATTTAAGAAATAATAAAGACGCTAGTACCATCCAGGGATAATGGATTACAAATTGTCACAATTTCATGTTAAGCTTATGCAAAGCATCTATTCGAAGTTAAAATTTATTGTTTGTAGCTCACCAACTATTATCTTAAAACTCACCTTACCCCTCACTCAAGTGTCTTCGGCACTGTGATACGAACCATTTCCACATGTTTTTGAACGTCAAAACATAGTTTTGATAGTTTTTTTAAGAAAGAAAGCCAAAAGCTAATTAATGTCTCTGAGCCCCAAAAAATCCACAGTTTGGGGACAAAATAAAGTGAAATAGAATCCCAAAAGAATATAAGAAGAGCACGTAAGAATTTCAATGACTACAGTTGTACAAATACATCATGCCTTTCCAATTAGCACCTCAAACGCTGGGATCTGGGAAGTACTCCCTAAAACAAAATTACAGACTTTAAATATTCAAGGCTCGAGCTAATAGTCTCCATCTGAACTTTAAGGAAGTACTTTTACTATTACTTACATTTCAAACATTGATGAATAAAAATAAAATTAGACAAATAATTTTCCAACAAACAATGGCTAAACACAATGATTAATTAATGGAGATTATGGAACCTTAGATAGCCCATCAAAATTGATGGGCAGAACTTCTGATGAGGCTTCTTTTTCTTGATTTGGTGTTAGAACAACAAGACCATCAGCCAGGAGAGAAATGGATTTCTCACTTTTGTTAACGACCTGCAACTCAGGGCCCACTGTATCCAGCATTACCTAAAGAAGACAAATGAAACTCATTTAATATCTGAAAACGACAAATGGTATCCTTCCCACACTCATTTAATATAACAAGACTACAAGAGTATTAGAGTGGCAAACAAAAACAAATTCGTTAACTGTCATTGCAACAGTAACCTGTTAACAAACAGGTTTGTTTAACAGCAATTACAGCACATTCAGAAACTTTGCCCCCAATTGTTATTATAATAACACAAGCAGCTAACATTCCGCTTTCAGCTTGGTAAAGTTAAGCTTTTTTTGTTCATTAGGGAGATAATGTTAGTCCTCTCCGGCTCTAATTAAAATTAAGTAATAAATAAAGGAGAGGAGGTAAGAAACTTACAGCACAGAGCTTCTTAGTGTTTTTAACAGCCGCCTTCAAGTTCTCCAGCGTCTCCTGGTGATACTCCGAGTCACCCCAAGAAAAATCGAACCGAGCCACTACCCATCCCATTTCATATAAAAATCTATCATTTACCTCACCATTTCCAGAACTAAAAGCAAAAAACAAAAACCAAAATATCAAAGCTCACCGGACATTCCAGCCTTGAGGCAGCCAGAAATAACCTCAACGGATCGAGACTTAGGACCTAGAGTCCCCACAATCTTCGTCATTGCTGGAAAGAAACTCTGCCAAAAAAAAAAAAAAACCAAACAACGAATCAAAACCAAAACTTTCCGCCTAAAAACAAACAAATCAATGAAATTACAGATCCAAAATGGAAGTAATAATTCAAAACCGATTAATAGATAGATACTTACAGCTTTTGATGGCTCCAGGATTGAAGCCATCCTTATCGGCTCCTCGAGAAGCAAATGACTCGCATGCATCTTCGCGGATTAATAACGAAATAAATAACAAAAATACAACAAAAAAATGGAATTGGGTAAGAACAAAATTGAACTAAGATTTAGTGTTTGGCGTGAATCGAGCGCAGCAGCTGAAGCTTTTGGCTTTTGATTTGCTTATAGTCCCTCCGGACCTTCGAATATGCTCTCGCGTAAATGCTGCTTTTAAAAACCTTGAAAACCTGATTTTACTAGAAACAGAGCCTTGTAAGAATCAACTCTTCTAGATCCCCCCCACCCCCCTTCCCACGCATATGACACATGTCCAAAAAGTATGGTAGATAGGGACCGCTACCACTTCGGAGCAACAGCGATCGAAGAAACATGGACTCTCATATGCCGCTGATGTACGAAAACATATTGCCTTGGGGAAGGGGAAACTGAACCCAATGTCTAAAACGTGGGCGTGGAAGGCGGCATTGGAGTGGATTGGAGGATAGCGAGCGCGTGGAAGAAACGAGTGAAAGAGGAGAGTGGGAGATGAGGTTATAGGGTGTTTAATTAGGAAGGTGACACGTGCTTGTCACGTGGGTGACATTTCAGGGAGCTGGTGCACGTTGGAATGCCAAAGTGGAAAGAGCGTCCCGCCCAAGGAATGAAAGGGGAAAGATGTTTAGCTTTTTGTTGGGGTCAAATCCTGGGGGCCGTCGTTTGGTTTGTGAAGAGTAGTCGGGAACAAATGGCAATGGGAAACTTGCTTTTGGGCATTTTGGTGCGAAAGGTCAACTGATTAAAGGGCTATTGGGCTAGGACTGGGCATATTGGTCTCGCAAAGCATAGTTTGAGTTTTAAGTTGAAATTAAATTAAATTAAATTATTAAAATTAAATTAATTAAATTATTATATTTTAAAAATTAAATTAAATAAAAAATTAAATCAAATTATTTTATTTTAGTTTGATTTAAATTGATTAATTTTTAAATTTTAATGAGTTTTTTTAATTTAGTTTTGATTTTTAAATTATTTAGTTTGATTATGATTTTGATTTAAACTTAATTATTATTAATTAATGAAATTAAATAATTTATATACATATAATTTATAAATTTTTATAAAAATAAATTAATTTAAAATTTAATAAAATAATTTAATTTTATTCAATTTAATTTTTTTCTCTTTAAAATTAAATCAAATCAAAATAACTGAAATTTTTAAAATATAAAATTGAATCAAATCGAGTTATTTTAAAAGCTAAATCAAATTACTAAATTAAGATAATTTAAGTCAATTTATTTAATTTAAACTAAATAATACTCACTCTTATTTAAGTATATCATGTTACAGTGAGTCATTTAAATTTTTATCTATAATCATATTAAAGTCAAACTAAAATTAAATTAATTCAACTTGAATTAAAACTAATATTAAATTGAATTAAATTCAACTACTTTGAATAAAAATAAATAAATTCAACTAATTTTTTTATTTTATAATAAATTAAAATTTTCCTTCTAAAAAATTCAGAAAATCAGTTATTAAATTTAATTAAATCGAATTAAATTGATACCAAACTATTAAAATTTTTTAAAAAATGGTAAGTTTATTTGACATTATAATTTAAGTTATTATTAAAAGCGGCCTTGAAGAAGTTTTTTAAGTTAATTTAAAATTAAATTTAATAAAATTTAATTATAAAAATATTAAAATAATAAAATAATTTTATTTTTAACTGTTAACTTCATTGTCATCAGGCGCAATATCTCTCTTCTGCTTATGTCATCCGGCGCGAGTTAATTTAATAAACTCTTTTTCAATTTTTTGACCGTTTGAGAGAAATTAATGAAAAAATAAAATAAAAGAAATGAAACAAGCCTATCATTGATTTTTTTTTCTCTTTCTTTGATTTTGTCTCTCTCTCTATTCCTTAATCTCTCCTCCCTCAATTTTCTTCATTTTGTCTAAATTCAAATCTTACACTTTTATGGAGCCAAGAATGATTCAAATATCCTCTCCATCTACATATTTCACAATCGTAACACCCCAAAATTTTAAATTTTATGAGCATTTTTGGTATTTTAATTTTATTTAAATTTTAGAAATTTTTTTGAGATTTTTCGGATTTTAAAAAATCGGGTTCGATTTTTTGAAAATATAAACTTTGATGAATTTTAAAAATTAATTTAAAGACCACGTGGAAAAACTAAAAATATATTTGGAGTCTACGTATTTTTCTGAGTTTTCTGAAATTTTTTCGAAATTTTTGGACCTCGTTTTCGGTCCCGAGGCAGAGTAAAAATTCAAAATTTTGTATTCTGAATCGAACCGGCCGAATCGAACCGGACTGGATCGGACCGGTCGAATCAGACCGGTCTTCTTCTCTTTTTCTTCCTCCCGCGTGCGACGTTCCCTCTTCCTTCTCTCTCTCTTTTCTCTCTCCTCCCTCGCCACGCCACCACCTCCCCTGCCGTGGAAAGCCACCTCCCTCGCCACTCCCACCGGCCACGCCGTAACGGCCGGAAGCGCATAAATCCTCCCTCGCGCGCGTTAAGCTTCTCCGGCCAAAATCCGGCCGATCCGGCCACCAATTGGACCGGGTCTTGTGTCTAAAATCATCTACTCGGCGAGATCTTTCCATAGACACCAAGAACGCCGAAATCCATCGAGCGGTTTGTCCGATTTTTGCTCGGGAAGATTTTAGCCCATTTCGACTTTTAGGCTAGATTTCTCGAAAACCGTGAATCCCACGAGAAAACCGAGGGTACCAGCACGCTCCACTCGTCTAGAGCTTCGCGGTGATATAAATTTCAAATTTTTCCGACACCGTTTTTCGGTGGGTCCCACGGAACTTCGCAGTGTTTTTTCCGAGCATTTAATGAGCTTAGAAAATTCTGAAAAAATTTATGTACTAACCCCCGTGTTATGGGCTTCGGGTAGGTATCCTCGATTCGCGGAAATTCGACAGTCGACCAGGTCTGCGAAATTCTACCGAACATGCACTGCACGGAAAAGTCTCCGAATTGGACCGAGGTTTTGGCTAGCCCCCCATTGTCAGACGTCCCGAGCGCGTTCCCGAAGTCGGAATTGGCAAAGGTAAACCCGAACCTTGCTTTTTCGTAATTTTCTAGTGCTTAAATAGGATTAAAAATCCATAAAATATTCGTGGTAGCTTAAAAAATTATGATTCTTTTTGCAATAACTTAATAATATTGCTAAGGACCGTGGGGCAAAGTTTTAGAATTTTTAGAGCTTATTTGGGCAGTTTTTGCAAAAATGATCAATTATAGGGATTAAATTGATATTTTACTCTCTGAGTCGAACGCTCACTCCTGTTCAAAAATTTTTACAGGCCACAGGAGGATATTTTATTCTGGGTTAACCTGCTTTTCTACTTCGCAGGTTGTTTATCAATATTTGTGTAATTTTATTTACTCCTAGAATTTCCGCATGTGTTAGCAGTAATTATTTGAATTTGGTCTGTAATATTATTAACATGTTGGACCTGTAAACTTAATATTCTATGTCTGTTTGATGGATTGGATGAGGGAGCTGAGCTCCCATTCCTTTTATGATGCTATGAGTATGTGGAGGGTGAGCTGAGCTCCCCAATTGAGTATTATTATGTTTACAGGTCGGGTGAGTCGAAAACTCCCCGTTGGGAAGTCCATTTTATGGCCGGACTCTGTCCGTTTGTTTTCTTGAATTTGGGCCCAAATGGGCCTTAGAGTTGGGTTAATGAACAGTTAGGCTTACTACGGGCCTCGGGGGCTTTAGGTTGGCCTAGGTCCTAGTGCCGGTCCAGCCCATGGTTGGGTCGTGATAAATGTGGTATCAGAGCTTAGGCTCCAGATTCTTAGGGAATATTATCTAAAGTGTTGGGAAGAGTCTACTAAGAGTCACATGCGGAAAAATAGGGTCCACATTCGTCTTGCATTGTCATCTTGCTTCTAGTTTCTGCTTCAAATAATTATGTGTAAATATGAGTCTATAGAACTGTGTAAGGTGCAGTTTTGAATTTTGTGGGCTAATGCTGCTGAATTTCAGGAAAATGCGTAGAAGCGTGAGAGCCGCCATCGCACTGAACCAGATGTGCCTGACGAGGTGTCGGCACAGGATGAGGCGCCTGCCCCGAGGAGGCGGGGTAGGAGGCCTAGAGCTACTCAAGTAGAGGAGCAGCCACCCCCAGTACAGGATCAGTCCTTTATGGCACAGGGTCCCATGGACCCCATGGCAGCTACTCTAGCTGGTCTGCAGAGAACCATCGACATGATGGCGCAGTATATGGTCCACCCTCCACAGCAGCAGCAGTCCACCGCACCAAGAGGGGAACCTTATAAACAGATCATAAATTTCAAGAAGTTGGTGCCTGGTACTTATGATGTGTCAGACGATGCATATCGGTTTTTGGATTCCTGCAGATAGGCAAGAATGTAATTACTGATTGGTGATAGAAGACTGATAGAGTGTATGCAGCATGTCATAGGGCCTATGCCTAGACAATGGATGAATGACTACGTGTTACCTCGGATGGAGGGCTTGACATGGGCTCAGTTTGTGGAACTTTTTATCAATCGGTTTGTGCCAGAAAGCTTCAGAGATCAGAAGCAGTGGGCCTTTGAGGCCTTAAGACAGAATGGCGTGTCCAGTAGATGAATATGCTCTGAAATTCGAATTGAGCAGATATGCCCCTACAGCAGTATCTACAGAGACTATGAAGGTGAAAAGATTCCTAAAGGGGCTTGACAGGAGGTATGCAAACCTGGCCATGATGTCTGATCAGTCTTTTGACGTGGTAGTTGATCGAGCCAGACAGATAGAGATTAGCTATGCTGTGGATGACAGCGGAAGAGCAAAGAAAAACAGAGCAGAGGGTTCTACCGGTGTTCCCCAAATGGGTACTCCGGATAGTGGTGGCCAGAGTAATTACAGAGGAAAGAGTAGGAACAAGAGAAGTGGTTTTAGACACAAACCACGAGGATTCTGCAGTGCAGATCCAAAGGTGGTCACGATTGGGTACAGCAGCCTGGTGCAGTTCAGGATCCTCTTTGGCACCGTGTGCACAGTGTGGAAGAGGACATTCAGGACCTTGTTTGATGGGGTCAGGAGTATGCTTCAGGTGTGGCCAACCAGGTCACTTTGCTAGGGAATGCCCCATGTTCAGCGAGCCACAGATGGGGTCACAGGGTTCTGTTGCAAATGTTCCTCGCCAGTTGTATCCGGGTACTTCCAACATGGCAGGCAGTCAGTTCAGTGGCCAACAGGGCCGAGGACAAGGGGGACGTGGATTTGGAGGCAGATCAGGAGGTAGAAGTCAGTATCAAGGTTCTGCCACTCAGGGTAGGGGTCAAGCTCGGGTTTTCACCCTGACCCACCAGGATGCTCAGGCTTCCAATGCAGTTGTGGCAGGTATTCTTCTGGTCTGTTCTTATGAGGCTCGTGTTTTGATAGATCCGGGTGCTACGCACTCATTTGTCTCCCCTGTGTTTGCCATGAGGTTGGGTAGAAACCCTACAACTTTAGAGTGCCCTTTGTCAGTAGCTACCCCACTTAGTGACAACATAGATGTAGATATGGTTTTTCCGGGTAGCCCAGTGGTAGTGGATGGAAAGATCCTCCCAGCAGACTTGGTTCCTCTACCAGTAATGGATTTTGATGTAATCCTGGGGATGGATTGGTTGTCAACTCACTATGCCACTTTAGACTGCAGGAACAAAAAGGTGTATTTTCACATACCTGGTGTGGAAGAGTTTAGCTTTGATGGTGACAGGAGTGTGGCTCCATATAATTTGGTGTCAGCAATTAGTGCCAAAAAAATGTTGAGGCGTGGATGCCAAGGGTATTTGGCATTGGTGAGAGATACATCTGTAGAAGGTGTCAGCATGAAAAATGTTCCTGTTGTCAGAGAATTTATGGATGTCTTCCCAGAGGAGCTTCCAGGGTTGCCACCAGGAAGGGAAATAGAGTTTTGCATTGATGTTGTGCCGGGTACAAACCCCATATCGATGCCACCTTACAGGATGGCACCAGCAGAATTGAAAGAGCTGAAGGAGCAACTACAGGAGCTTTTGGACAAGGGTTTTATACGCCCGAGCACTTCACCCTGGGGCGCTCCTGTGCTATTTGTAAGAAAGAAAGATAGGTCATTGAGGTTGTGTATTGACTACAGACAGCTGAATAAGGTGACTGTGAAGAACAAGTATCCACTTCCTCGGATCGATGATTTGTTTGATCAGCTCCAAGGAGCTAGATTCTTTTCCAAGATAGACCTGTGATCAGGCTACCATCAGTTGAGAATCAGGAATAAGGACGTGTCCAAAACGGCTTTCAGGACAAGATATGGTCATTATGAGTTCTTGGTGATGTCTTTTGGACTCACTAATGCACCAGCAGCCTTCATGGACTTGATGAACAGGGTGTTCAAGCCATTTTTGGACCGTTTTGTCATCGTATTCATAGATGACATTCTGGTATACTCTCGGACCGAGGAAGAACACGTGTGGCACTTGAGGATGGTGTTGCAGACGTTGAGGGAGCACCAGCTATATGCCAAATTTTCAAAATGTGAATTTTGGCTAGAAAGCATCTCATTCTTGGGACACGTGGTTTCTAGTGACGGCATTCAAGTGGATCCCAAGAAAATTGAAGCTGTAACTAATTGGCTTAGGCCTACAACAGTCACTAAGGTGCGAAGTTTTCTGGGTTTAGCTGGCTACTATAGGCGTTTTGTACAAGATTTCTCCAGGATAGCGGCTCCCCTAACTAAGTTGACCAGGAAGAATGTTCCATTCATTTGGACAGATGATTGTGAGGTGAGTTTCCAGAAGCTTAAGGAGTGTCTAACCACTGCCCCTGTGTTGACACTACCTGTGAGTGGTGAAGGATACACCGTGTATTGTGACGCCTCCAGAGTTGGCCTAGGGTGTGTTTTGATGCAGAATGGAAAGGTAGTGGCTTATGCTTCAAGGCAGCTGAAGAGGCATGAGCAGAACTACCCCACCCATGATTTGGAAATAGCGGCTATACTCTTTGCACTAAAGATCTGGAGACACTATCTGTATGGTGAAGTGTGCGAGATATACACCGACCACAAGAGCTTGAAGTACATCTTCCAACAGAGGGATTTAAACTTGAGACAGAGGAGATGGATGGAGCTTCTGAAAGACTATGATTGCACCATCCAGTACCACCCTGGAAAGGCCAATGTTGTGGCAGATGCCTTGAGCAGAAAATCTTCTGGCAGTTTGGCGCACATTTCAGTAGAGAAGAGACCATTGATTCAGGAGGTACATGAGTTGATGGATCAAGGTTTAATCCTAGATCTTTCAGATGAGGGGGTATTGTTGGCTCACTTTTCAGTGAGGCCAGACTTGAGGGACAGAGTTAGAGTTTCCCAGCACAGAGACCAACAACTGATGAAGATTATAGAAAGAGTACAGCAAGGTGAAGGTGATGAGTTTGGATTTGCCAATGATGGCGCCCTAGTGTAAGGTTCTAGGATATGTGTGCCCGATGTGGACAACCTCAGGAATGAAATCATGCGAGAGGCATACTACACACTGTACAGTGTCCACCCAGGTTCCACCAAGATGTACCATGATGTGAAAGATAGCTACTGGTGGAATGGCATGAAGAGAGACATAGCAGACTTTGTGTCCAAGTGCTTGACTTGTCAGGAGGTGAAGTTTGAACACCAGAGACCGTCAGGGAAGCTGCAAGAGCTCCCTATCCCGGAATGGAAGTGGGAAATGATCACTATGGATTTTGTGACTGGGTTGCCTCGTACCACGCGAGGATATGATTCGATATGGGTAATTGTAGACCGCTTAACCAAATCAGCTCACTTCTTACCTGTAAAGACTACATACTCTGTGGCACAGTATGCCCGGCTCTACATTCGAGAAATAGTCAGATTGCATGGAGTTCTGGCTTCCATAATATCTGACAGAGGGCCCCAGTTCACTTCTCGGTTTTGGAGAAAGTTGCAGGAGGCACTTGGCACACAGTTGAACTTCAGTACGGCTTTCCACCCTCAGACAGACGGACAATCCGAAAGGACAATACAAACACTGGAAGACATGCTTCGCATGAGTGTCTTGGATTTTGGAGGTCAATGGGATGAGCAGCTAGCTTTGGTGGAATTTGCCTACAACAACAGTTATCACTCCAGCATAGGGATGGCACCCTATGAGGCATTATATGGAAGAAAATGTAGGTCTCCTCTGTGTTGGACAGAAATGGGGGAAGCGAAGGTGCATGATGTAGACCTAGTGCAGTACACTTCAGAGGTATTTCCTTTAATCAGGGAACGACTGAAACTTTTCAAGAGGCGAGAAGAGTTATGCGGACCCAGCATGAGGGACGTGGAGTTTGCAGTGGGCGACTATGTATTCCTGAAGGTTTCTCCAATGAAGGGAGTCATGAGATTTGGAAAGAAGGGCAAGTTGGCACCTCGGTATATTGGACCTTTTGAGGTTACTGATAGAGTTGGAGCAGTTGCCTACCGGTTGGAGCTACCACCCAACCTTTCTCACGTTCATCCCGTGTTCCACATCTCCATGCTCAGGAAATACATTCCAGATCCTTCTCATGTACTACAGCCGGATGTGATAGAGCTAAAAGAGAACTACATTTGAGGAGCAGCCTGTAGCCATAGTGGACTACCAAGTGAGACAGCTGAGATCCAAACAGATCCCTATGGTTAAGGTTTTGTGGAGGAGTCAGTCAGTGGAAGAGTGCACCTGGGAGTCAGAACGGGACATGCGTAGCAAGTACCCTTATCTGTTCAATGTATAATCATGTGCTTTATTCTGCCTTGTGTAAAATTCGAGGACGAATTTTCTGTAAGGGGGGAAGAATGTAACACCCCAAAATTTTAAATTTTATGAGCATTTTTGGTATTTTAATTTTATTTAAATTTTAGGAATTTTTTTGAGATTTTTCGGATTTTAAAAAATCGGGTTCGATTTTCCGAAAATATAAACTTTGATGAATTTTAAAAATTAATTTAAAGACCACGTGGCAAAACTAAAAATATATTTGGAGTCTACGTATTATTCTGAGTTTTCTGGAATTTTTTCGAAATTTTTGGACCTCGTTTTCGGTCCCGAGGTAAAGTAAAAATTCAAAATTTTGTATTCTGAATCGAACCGGCCGAATCGAACCGGACCGGATCGGACCGGTCGAATCGGACCGGTCTTCTTCTCTTTTTCTTCCTCCCGCGCGCGACGTTCCCTCTTCCTTCTCTCTCTCTTTTCTCTCTCCTCCCTCCCCTGCCGCCGGCCAGCCACCTCCCCCTGCCACCCACGGCTGGCCACCCGCCACCTGCCACCGGCCGGTGCGCCGTAACCGGAAACCGCCCGCGAATCCCCTCCCTCGCGCGCGCGGCATTTCGGCTTCTCCGGCCAAAATCCGGCCGATCCGGCCACCAATTGGACCGGGTCTTGTGTCTAAAATCATCTACTCGGCGAGATCTTTCCATAAACACCAAGAACGCCGAAATCCATCGAGCGGTTTGTCCGATTTTTGCTTGGGAAGATTTTAGCCCATTTCGACTTTTGGGCTAGATTTCTCGAAAACCGTGAATCCCACGAGAAAACCGAGGGTACCAGCACGCTCCACTCGTCGAGAGCTTCGCGGCGACATAAATTTTAAATTTTTCCGACACCGTTTTTCAGTGGGTCCCATGGAACTTCGCAGTGTTTTTCCGAGCATTTAATGAGTTTAGAAAATTCTGAAAAAATTTATGTACTAACCCCCATGTTATGGGCTTCGTGTAGGTATCCTCGATTCGCGGAAATTCGACAGTCGACCGGTCTCATAAATTCGCCGATGCACTGCTATTCTGGAAAAGTCTCCGAATTGGACCGAGGTTTTGGCTAGCCCCCCATTGTTAGATATCCCGAGCGCGTTCCCGAAGTCGGAATTGGCAAAGGTAAACCCGAACCTTACTTTTTCGCAATTTTCTAGTGCTTAAATAGGATTAAAAATCCATAAAATATTCGTGGTAGCTTAGAAAATTATGATTCTTTTTGCAATAGCTTAATAATATTGCTAAGGACCGCGGGGCAAAGTTTTAGAATTTTTAGAGCTTATTTGGGCAGTTTTTGCAAAAATGGTCAATTATAGGGACTAAATTGATATTTTACTCTCTGAGTCGAACGCTCACTCCTGTTCAAAAATTTTTACAGGCCACAGGAGAATATTTTATTCTGGGTTAACCTGCTTTTCTACTTCGCAGGTTGTTTATCAATATTTGTGTAATTTTATTTACTCATAGAATTTCCGCATGTGTTAGCAGTAATTATTTGAATTTGGTCTGTAATATTATTAACATGTTGGACCTGTAAACTTAATATTCTATGTCTGTTTGATGGATTGGATGAGGGAGCTGAGCTCCCATTCCTTTTATGATGCTATGAGTATGTGGAGGGTGAGTTGAGCTCCCCAATTGAGTATTATTATGTTTACAGGTCAGGTGAGTCGAAAACTCCCCGTTAGGAAGTCCATTTTATGGCCGGACTCTGTCCGTTTGTTTTCTTGAATTTGGGCCCAAATGGGCCTTAGAGTTGGGTTAATGAACAGTTAAGCTTACTACGGGCCTCGGGGGCTTTAGCCTGGCCCAGGTCCTAGTGCCGGTCCGGCCCATAGGTTGGGTCGTGACAACAATCTTAAGCATAGTTTTACATCCCTCACTCATTACTATACACCATTTGTACAAAATTGTTATAATAATAAAAGATAAAATAAGCATTATAAATTAATTTAAAATTTAAATATTTTAGTTACAAAAATATTAAAATAAAAAATATATATATATTTATATTATTTTGAGTCATAATACTAAATAGAATCATAATTTAAGTTTTTTTTATTCCGCCTTAGGTTATTGAATTATAATTTATTTAATTATTTTAATGATAAAATAAATCATATGGCATAATAAATTAATAATTATATATTTTATTTCAATAATAAAATAAATTATATGATATAATAATTAATAATTATATATTTATTTAATAGTAAAATAAATTATATAATAAACCTTTGTTATTGATTTTATATATCAATAATAATAGCTAAATATAGTTTATTGAACATTTTTGTTATATTTAATAATAATTTTTAAAATACCATTTAGTATGTTAAATATAATGACACAACTATTTGTACTATTGTTTATATGAGTTGAAGGAATGGATAGTAAAATATTATTTGTGTCTTGGCTGGGATCAAAAATTGATATCACTATTTTACATATTACTGCTAATTTAACAATTATTTTTATTGAACATATCTATTTTAAAATTACTGATAACTAATAAAATTACTAGTAACTACTAAAATAACTAGTTGCTATTAGAACAGTTAATATTATTGAACATTTCCTTAATATAAATCAACTAACTATCAGTTATTGATTATCAGCTAATATCAACCATTATCAATTATCAATTATGTTCAACTATTGCAATAAACTATAATTTAAAAACAAGAGAGATGAAGTTATAAATTTCACCAAACAACTAGAGTGAAATAAATAAATCACCTTAATTAAAAAGTGTATAATAATTTAATAGTCTTGATTGATATAAAATTATTATAATAAAAAATAATATTTCTTGTTTTCTTTTGTTATTTGATTTGTTATTTTTATACATAAAAGTGTTACTATTAAATACCCGCAAAATATAAGTAAAAAACTTTTTTAAACCTTTCAATAATTACTTTTAAAGTTAAATAAGTCATTTTCATTATCAGTTTAGTTAATTATTTTAAATTTTGATAATCATTCTTAGAATCAAATAAATTCTTATCAATTTAGTCTATCATTTTAAGCCCTCTAATAATTACTCATATAATCAAATAAGTTATTATCAATTTAATTGATCCATTTAGGTTTTCATGAATTAAAAATTCACTTTTACAAGCATCCATTTGATATTGTATGTGCTCGGTTAAACTTGAATCTAACATGCTCAATGCACTATGTCTTGCAATGCTTGAAACTTATCTTTTGTATCAATCACGGGACATATGTCGAAAAACTATGAATTTAGCATTGAGATGCTGAATAGTAATAATAGTGCACAACACTCATATTTTCAATCATTTATCTTCCATTGATAGAGTTAAGTCATAGAGAGTAGGGGTAGCAATTTTGGACACGACTCACGAACACGACACGAAAATATAGAGTTTGGATTAAGCTTATTTGTGTTCGTATCAAATTCGTGTCGACCCATTTATGACATTGTTATAATCGTGTCGTGTCACAGGTTAACCCGCTAATCCGACTTGACACGTTTATGACACAATTTAATATTGGTGTTACGTGTTGATCCGTGATCCATTAACTCATTTGACCCATTATGACACATGAACTCACTTATGTAGTGTGTTAAATGTGTTAAGTCGTGTCAAATATTATTAAATGGGTTATTTCGTGTTAAATGGATTGTGTCGTGTTGAATACATCTAATACAATTTAATATTAATCGTGTCGTATCATGTAACCCGTATAATAAAAAGGTCGTATTAGTATTTAAATTTTGTACATGATTTATTAATCGTGTCGTGTTCATATCGACCTTAGTCGTATTCGTGTCGCGTGCGTGTTGACACGATACGAATATGACCTATCAACTTGAATTGCCACCCCTAATAGAAAGAGACATGAAATTCTAGTAAAGAGTTTAGCTTTTAAATTATGTAATAAAAATAGACGTAAACTAAATGTTCGTTCATCACTTATAAGTCAAATTATCGAAGCTAAAATTTTTTAACTAAAATTTTCAATATTTTGATTTTAAAAGTAATGGTCAGGGGCATAAATGAATTAACTAAATTAATAAAAATTTATTTAACTTTAATAATAATTATCACGAGGCTTAAATAAATTAATTAAATTAATAAAAACTAATTTAACACTTATAATAATTATTAGAGATTTAAATGTATTAATTAAATTAATAAAATTTTATTTAATTTTAAGAGTAATTGTTAGAAATTTCAAAAGTCTTTTTATACCTAAAATATAAAATGCTAGTTATTTTTTATTTTGAAAAATTGAAGAAGAATGCAAGTTGTTTCAAATGAGGACGCCCTCACCATAACTTTCCTCTCCCAAATAAAAGCTCAATTCTCACCCAATCCAACCTGCCATGCAGTACAACGATGGATCCCCTTATCAAAAACAGCAAGGACGTCCTTTGGGACGACCCACACCAGGGTCCCACTCACGTGCCACTTCTCTTTCTCCTCCATTACTTAACGGGTCCGTCAGAGGCCGTCACGGCCCATCTCCCCACCTCACGACTCTATCCTTCCGTTAAACCACTACCTTTCCCTTCCCATCAACGTACCTCCCGTCTTCCCTAACGTCGTTGTTTTACAACCCTAACTGTAACGTCCTTTCCATGGCTTCCTGTGACGACGATTTCTCTCTCATCGGTGACGATAACCACCACCATACCAACCCTAACGACCATCACCACCACATCCTCCACCAGCCCTACGCGCCTCACAGATTCCCAGTTAAATCAGCTCCGATCCACGCTCCACCTCAACCGATATTACCTTCTCCCGTCGCCGGATCTGCCATCGGCGCCAAGAATCTTGGAGGCGGCGTAGAAGAAGCAGAAGAAGTAGAAGAAGACACAGAGACCGATTCAGGTTTCCCTGAGGTGAATCCTTTCAGTGACAATTCAAATCCTTTCAATAATGAGACAAATGTTCGGGCGGACAAGAGAAGAGAAGGAGAAGATCACAGCGATGGAGCCAACAGCAATCCGTACAGTTACAAGAAAGCAAGGCCGTCCGGGAGCGCTGGGAATTCCAGTGGAGAGTACAGAAAGGATCGAGAAGAGTGGAGCGATGCGGCGATCGAATGCTTGCTGGATGCGTACACTGAGAAGTTTACGCAGCTGAACAGAGGAAATTTGAGAGGGAGGGACTGGGAGGAGGTGGCGGCGATAGTAAGCGAGCGATGCCAGAAGCAGACCAAGACTGTGGAGCAGTGCAAGAACAAAGTGGATAATTTGAAGAAGAGGTATAAGTTGGAGAGGCATAGAATGAGTAATGGTGGTATCTCGGTGAGCCATTGGCCTTGGTTTAAGAAGATGGAGGAAATAGTGGGGAATTCGTTGCCAATGAAGATTGCTACAGATGAGTATAAAACAAGTGGCTCTTCTGGGACTGCAGCTAGGCAATCCAAGAGGTAGATTGTTCAGTTCTGTTCATTCTTTAGCTATACTATTCTGTAAAATTATTATTGTTGTTGTTGTTGTTGTGAAATTTTATTTATTTATTTTAGTACCTCCATTGAAATAGTTGAGAGTTCCGTTGGCTGGAGGACGGTTGAATGTTGCACTTGTTTGATGGGTGAGGTGAAGTAATGCTTTAGCTTGTAAGAAAGCAACTCAATTTTGTTGCAAACTTGGGGTTTGGAATGAAATTTTGTTTAGCTATAATTTCTAGTGATTTTATTTGGATGCTTCTAATCACTTCAAATTATCCAGTTTTGCTGGTTTCATAGTTATTAAAGGCACGCCATCAGGCTCAAGGCTCACCAGGCTCGAACCCTAGCGCCTTATGCGCCTAGGTGTGCGCCTTTGTTCTAGGCACAAGGTTCATGCCTTCTTTATTTTCATTTTTGGCGAGCAGTTTTATTGGCAAAATGGATTATCACTTAAACTCAAACCAACAAATCTAATTCAATATATATGCCAAAGAAAAAAAAAAAAAAGAAAAGCATCACATTTATTTGACTTTTATGGATTTTTAAAATTTTTCACTTTTGCGCCTCACCTCGCGTGCGCTTAGGCTCCAAGACTCCTTGGCGCCTTAGTGCGCCTTGAGCCTTTAATAACTATGGCTGGTTTATTTAGTAGTCAGTATGAGGAAGCTGTTTGGTTTGGTGATGAAGAGGGTCAAGGGATGATGAGATCGGGCAACTTTGGAAATGCTTCAGCATTTAATTGTGAGTTGGGACTTGATTGATACAAATGTAATTCATAACTGAATTTCATAATTAATGCAGTTAGTGATATTGTTACTCCAATCTTTTTCCCCAAAATCCATGCACAACACTCTCAAGAAACAAATCAGGATAAGCTAGAGATGGTTTCCAGTGAGCCTACTTTGATAGAAATTCAGATTTCTTTGGTAATTTCATCAGAGTTTGGGTATATTCTTTGGAGAGGAGGGAGAAGGGGGGGGGGGGGGGTGGTACTTTTCTGGATATATATTCTTTGGTTGCTTCTCTTGGAAGGTTTTGATGAGCTGGATAACTGCATGGTTGAGGTAGTTTCTATATTCTACCAATCTCTATAAGAAAGCATGTCACATGTCCTTACTTAGTTACTAGCACAGTAGTTCCTATTCTTGATGTTTAGTTCATCTTTAGGATATGTTGACCATTGATTAAGGGTCCAGTCAGCACCTTTGATATAAATTTTTATTGTAAAGGGAGAGCTTGGATGACTTTTAAAACAACTGAACTTTTTAGGAAGGCACTTGGTAGCCAATTGGCTGTCTATTAACTGAGTTTTCACATAACTGGCCCTTGCAGCTCTTATCCTGGCTATCATGTTTTTATTATTATTTTGGTTATTGTATAGCCAGCAAGCTGGATAACTCCTCATTACGGCCTGGTGGTGGCTTGTTTATTTGAATTCGAATTATTTATTTGCACTTGTAGTCAATGTATATTTTGGTATTTGTTGTACTGTCAAAATATGTAATCTTTATATAATTTCACAATACATGTGGTTGAAATACGTTTATAAAAACTAAAGAAATTAGAGCGCTAAATAAGCTTGTATGGCTATGATGGTTTTGTGTGGTACATATAAGATATTAACAAATGTTGGTTGAACTCCTATGTCCTAATTGACTATGTTAACTTATCAAATTTAATGAATTGGACTATGTTAACTTATCAAATTTAATGAATTGGAATTTCAATAGATTCAAATAAAAGCCAAATCTCTCATCTGGCATTACTGCCTTCAAAATTAATTTGGCACTTTGAAAGAGAATCTTGATAAATTTTGTTTTCATGGTGCTGTGTTGTTTTCTTGACTCAACTCCATTGGTACTATTGCAATCTTATGATATATGCTTTTTTACATGTCAGATATGCAACCACAACAGCATGTCCTGTAGGTCAGACAAATAACATAAAATCCAAATCCATGTGTAATGCCAGATGGCGCAGAGTAGTCTTGAAAATTAGTGGTGTTGCTCTTACTGGCGCTGGTCCTAACAATATTGACCCAAAGGTTAGTTGTGGATGTTTCATATTTGTAGAAACTTATAATGACTCCCCCCATTCTTCAAGCAAGTGCAGTAAATAGTTGGTTTCAACATCCCAGTCCCTTCTTTTATGGAAGTTGAAGTTGAAGTTGAAGTTGATAACCTTCATTGTTAGGTGATGGTGCTGATTGCAAGAGAAGTTGCAATTGCTTGCCGCCTTGGTGTAGAGGTATCCATGTTCAAATGATTGTCCATTGTATTAGGGATCATTGTCGTCTATCTGAATTTGACAAGTAAAACACAGCTCCTTGTGTGATTTTTCAGGTTGCAATTGTTGTTGGAGGTCGTAATTTCTTTTGTGGAAACACGTGGGTGACCGAAACAGGTTCTGATAGATGTATTGCCTACCAAATAGGGTATGTTTTTATTTCTACCTTGTTATATGATAAGTTGAAATTTTATATTTAGTCTTTACACTTTGTTGGGGAAGGGGTGAAAACTGGGGGAGAGGAGAAAATTGGAGAATAGTTTCACTTTCTCTTGTCTGGGAATGAGGTGAAAATGGAGAGAAGAGAAGAATGAGGATAATTTTGTCCTTTGGTCGAACCTAACCCTTTCACCCCAATTTGGGGTGAAATTCATTGAATCTACTAGCTTGTTCTTATAATTATTTATTTCAGTGAAAAGAGTGAAGGGCATGATAGTAATTTGAATCAATAAAACTTTTTTCCCATTCCTCTCCTGCTCCTTTTGTCATTCCTTCCCAGAGAAGAGGAAAACTTCATGTAGCTATAGTGAGTGTGTGAGATGACATTATGTCTTTTTTATTTTTTATTGTAACCCTTCTCATTTCGATAAATTGATATGTTTTTTTCACTTGCTTTTTCCTTATGCACCCATTACTGTTATCTAATGTATGATACGCTACATGCACTTGGTAACATTTCCAGATAACCACAAGAATTTATAACTGCGCTGGCATTTAATGCTGCAATTCTGAATTCTTGTTCATGAATATGTTGTAATGAATAATGTGCAGCTGAATTTCAGGTTTTAGATTCTGCATTATATATTTCCTAATTCCCAGTCTCTGACTTTCTTATTTAACTAGGCATACTGTACTAGGAGAAAGGAATATATGTGTTTTGAAAGCAATGAAATTTATGTATAAAATTGGAAGGTTGTGTAAGTCTGTAGTTTTTCTCAAAACATTGGGAAATTAAAAAAGGACTGATATTTTGCTAAGCAAGATTATTATAAAAACACAGTTGATAATAAATCTCGTCACAGGTACATGTTATGGAATTCCTAAGTTAGGTTCTGCCTCAAATAATAAGAAGAAAGAAGAGGAGAGAATATAGAAGAAATAGGGATAAGAAGCAGAAGAAAGGAGATGAGAGAATAGAAGAAATAGGCATTAGAAGTAGAGAGAGAGAGAGAGAGAGAGAGAGAGAGAGAGAATTATAGAGAGAGAAATAATTCTTGTATTATTGAATTCTTGGCTGACCCAGTTAGTTACAATGCTATCCTATTTATACATTATTTTCCTCTCATACATTCTCGCAGTTCCTATTTCCCTTATTATTATCACAGAGCATTCCTTCTCTCTTTCATGGATTAGTATATAATTTCTTCCATTGCTTTATGTTGATCGTGGTTCCACCAGGAGGATGTTTTTATGGTTCTCAAATTTGTGGTTATTGCCTGAAGAACATATTTATGAATCATGATTGTCTAGATTTGGGATTTATCTCGACTAAACATTCACTTTGAACCTGTATCAGTATGATGGCAAGTGTGATGAATTCTATATTACTCCAGTCAGCATTAGAGAAGGTGGGTGTTCAAACACGTGTGCAGACTGCATTTGCAATGCAGGAGGTTGCTGAACCATACAATAGGCAGCGGGCCATTCGGCATCTTGAGAAAGGCCGAGTTGTGATATTTGGTGGCATTGGTGCTGGCACTGGAAATCCACACTTTTCCACAGACACTGCTGCAGCTCTTCAAGCTTTAGAGAGTATGCTATCAACTTTCTATCCATCTACTTTTCTTGCACGATGTTTGCAAATCACTGGCCAAATGTTATATACTCTCTCTTGCCACAACCACAAACCCCACCCCCCCCCCCCCCCCCTCCTCCTTTCCTTTCTTTCCTCCTCCACCCAAACACACACACACACGCATGTGCATGCACGCAAAGAGGCAGGCACACACATACTTACATGGTTTATTCACATACTCTTTCACAACTGGGGTAATTTTGAAATTTCACCCTTAACACTTTTTTCTCGTTCAGTTCATGCTGAGGCAGTAATGAAAGGTACTAATGTTGATGGTGTCTATGACTGCCATTCCCGAGACAACAATGTTACTTTCGAGCATATTTGCTTTCGGGACTTGGTCTCCAGAGGTGCCACATCAATGGACATGATGGCACTGACCTGCTGTGAAGAGAATGGCATTCCTGGTTGGTATATTTTATTGCATCTTTTCTGATAACTGTCACGTATAGTTCATGTGGTTTCTGTCATGATAATGGATTTGGTTTATTGGACTGTTGTTAGTGTCTGCTTGCCCATTTTCGTGATTCAAGAACTTTTTATTGTAATGCCAATTGCTGTGTTGGCGCAATGTTGAATTCTGTACTATCCTTATGAATTTATTTTGTACAGTTGTGATCTTTAACCTTCTTGAGCCTGGAAACATCTCAAAAGCTTTATGTGGAGAGCAAGTTGGCACACTGATTGATCAAACGGGATCTATCAACTAATATCCACTAACTAATAAAAAAGCCTTACCAGGTAGTTGTATTTCAAAATTCCCAATCTAATTCTTGCTGCATAGACCCTTCCAGGAATGATATCCTTTGGCTAGGATACTCTTTCTCATCACTAAAATGGCTTTTGCGCTGTATATGACTTGAGAAGTCCGGGTGGATCTTGTGACTCGCCAACTGTTGTTAATAACTTCGATTGATTCATTGATGAACTTGCATTCTCTCGGTGCCAAACTGTTGTATTTTGAAGTTTGTAAATTGTATCAACTCATTGAAAGTGATTCGATGGTGACAGGAATGGTAAATGTTAGTGGATTAGCAGTGTATGTACTGTAGGGTCGAGTCATTACACATTGTAAGACTATTTTATAGGAAAAACGAGTCGAGGCTTATATAATTATATCAAGGCATCTCTGCTTAGGATGCATTATGTCATGCATGTTAATTAATTTTTATGATTTGACAGAGTGGAACGAGGAGTAGCAAATGATTGTTTGCTTGGACTACTGTTAAAATCTTCACATCACATAAAATGTTTATTTTTCTCAATGAACATTACTTCTATTTCCCTGGACGAGGATTTGAGTTTCAAATCAGCTGTTTCGAGCCTTGGCTTTGTTTTGAAATCAGCTCTAGCGCCATTGAGGGAGTAGATGTCGTGGAAGGGAATTCTTCATGGCAGTGACGGGTCACGTTGATCTCCTCTCACCTCCCTTTTGCGTTCAACCAACCCAAAAAGGAAAAAATAAATAAGTAAATAATGTTATTTTCACATCAAACTATGACACGTTGAGCCGAAGTGCCTGTAAATTTCATGAGTTTCTAACCCCCCAGCCCTAGTGGCTGTGCATGAGAATTGTCCATCCTTCATTTGTAGCTCTAGTTTCGTTTCTTCATAAAGATTTACTGGGTTTGTTTTATTGGAGCACCACGTAGGCAAATGCATGTTGAAGCATCTTATACCTCTCCCAACCTGCTGGTCTTCCAGAGGACCAATTTGAACTGCTTTGAGTTCACCCTAATTGTATCAATTCATTTCATTTCGAAAGCAATGAGATTGAAGCTGCCAGACAGTATGCAAATCAAGCTGCTGAGAATAATATTAATTTTTTCCCTCAATGAATTGAATAACTAATTCAAATGCCAAACTATAATTCACATAGGACACTAGAATTATCTATCTTCTGGCTGGTGTAAGAGATAATCAGATCTTCACACCTGCAATGGGAGAGGCAAGGCATAAGGCTTACAAAATCTTACAAAGAAACGCAATACAAATTAAGGCTCTTGGAAGAGAGGTAGCGACAAGATGATGCAAATGAAGAAAAGAATAGGACCACCAAATAATTACTAGCAATTTCAATATCCAGCCAACCCATCTTCGGTGGTTGCCAGGGAAGGTGATAGCGAATTGCGAGATTCGTCATAGTCCTCTCCCAGAGGCGACTGCTCCACCCTAATGTCCTCAATCATCTTCACCACCTCTGCCATTGTAGGCCTCTTCTCAGGCACTGGAACTACACAAACTAACCCCACATGAAGCATTGACACAAGTTCTTCTTCAATGTTTTTGTACCTCAAAAGTTCTGGATCAAACACTTCTGCTGTCCATTCTTCCTTGACTACTGATCTCACCCACTTGGGAAGATCCACCGCCTGTTCATCTTCCTCAATTCGAGGACGTGTTGGTGAAGGATACTGTGAGGGAGCTCTTCCTGTAAGAACTTCCAACAATAAGACTCCGAAACTGTACACATCGGCCTTTTGGGAAAGTCTCTTGAGTTCTGCCTGCTCTGGTGCCTTGTATCCTCCCAATCTTGCTATGGCATGAACTGGGTTCAAGAGGAGGGACAGCCCAAAATCAGAAATGCAAGCAACACCATTCTTGTCAAGAAGCACATTAGAAGATTTCACATTTCCATGGGGAATTTTCGATGTATTGTATTCCTCATGGATATTAGCCAATCCTCTTGCAGCTCCTAATACCAAGCTGATTCTCGTAGTCCAATCCAGAGGCATCCTCCCTGGACCTCTATTTCCTAATCATATGAATACATAGAACAATTAATCAAACATGAACACTATCAATCAAAATCATTAAATTTCATTAAAGCGACGCTAACCATGAAGAAGTGAATGGAGACTCCCATTAGGAAGATAGTCATAAACAATAAGTTTCTCTTCCTTGGCATAATAGTAAGCTCTAAATCTCACGATATTTGGATGCTTAAGCTTCCCAATCACATCCATATACTGCTCGAAATCCTTCCTTGCACAAGGGTTGGCGTCCTTCAACCTCTTCACCGCCACCGTACATCCATTGTCTAGCACCGCCTTGTAGACAGTTCCTAGGCTTCCCTTACCAAGCATCTCCGCCGAGGCACGCAACAAGTCCTCAAGTTCAAACGGCTGCCTCCTGTCAAAGAAGACGAGCCTACTCCTATCAGTAGCATTAGTTCCATCACTATCTCCACTCCCATTTGCATACACTCTCTTTTCGCTTCCATAGCTACTTCCACTCTTCCTTCTCTTTCCACTCTCACTACCCACTTTAGAGCTTGCACTTCTGTCTCTACCACAATAATACGCAACTAAAAATGAAATCATCACCAAGAAAGCCACGCAGTTGGCTATCACAATTGCCACAATAGCACCAGGGCTTAGCCCTTTATGTGACTGAGGCTTGTCTTTGCTGAGGATCGGTGTCTGGGGCATTGAGCTTGGGTTAGATGGCACCGTCTGAGATGAAGGATCCGTCGGTACCGTTCCTGTGAAGGAACAAGCTGGTAATGGACTCGACCCACATAAACCTTCATTGCCAAAAAAGCTCCGGTAACTGAATTTCTTCAACAAGTTATCTTGTAAACGTCCGTACAGTTCGTTGTTGGACAAATTGAGTTCTTTAAGATTGGGAAATGACCTGGAGAGATCAGGGATTTGGCCTGAGAGTTCATTGTTTTGTAACCGGAGCGTTAAAAGCTTGGTCAAGTTGGACAATCCTACAGGAATCTCGCCGCGGATGTTGTTGTTTGATAGGTCCAAGCGGAGGAGCCGTTTGAGAGAGGAAATCTCCGGCGGGATTTCATCTGAGAAGTCATTGCCATCCAGATAAACGAGCTTGAGGTTTGTGCAGTTGGTGAGAGGCAAAACGGAGCCGTTGAGGCGGTTTTCGTGGAGGTCGAGGACGCGCAGCTGATCAAGAAGAGAAAGGGAAGTAATGGGTCCACGGAGGGAGAGAGAAGGGAGAGAAAGAGAAACAACGCGGCCAGCGGCAGAGCACTTGACGCCAACCCAAGAAGAAGAGGAGAAAGCACAAGCATTTGGGCCGGTCCAGTTGGAGAGGAGATTGCCGTGGGTGTCGGTCTGGAGGCGGAAGAGCGTGAGAGCATCTGTATCATTAGGAGGAGCAGAAAGCGAAGGAGGAAGAAGCAGAGAGAAAGTGAAAGAGAAGAGGAAGGGAGTAAGGAGAGAAAACTTTCCCTTCATGTTACGTAAATTTTCTTGGGGTAGGGCGGGAAGGGAAAGGAAAGAGTGTGTTTTAAAAATATAGAAAGGAGAAGAGGGAAGCTGCATTCTTTCTCTCCTATTTAATCCTTCTTTCATGTCTCTGGATAGAATAAGAGAAAATATTATAAGAGAAAATTATATAATATGAGATTAATCGTCTTTCTTATTATAAAAATAATAATTTTTAGATACAAATTTAAAATTTTAGGTTATCTCTAATTAACTTAATTTTTCATTTTCTTTTATTCCTATTATGCATTATATTTGGAGGGTGAAATTATTTTTTTTTAATAAAAATATTATTTTAAATATTTTTTAAAAAAATTATTTTATTATTTTTATAATTAAAATTTATTAAATTTAATTTTAAATTATTTTTTAACATTAGTATTAAATAGAACCTTTATTTAAAGGCGGTGATGATTAAAGGAGGGGAGGTGGGGGAGATTAAATTATTATATATAATTTTCTTTTTTGTAGGAATGGGTATGAGAGAGGAACATGATTAAAGGTGAAATACTAGATGGTTGCTTCAATGATTGCTGTTTTCTATCCCCTCCCATTTGGAAATGAGTGAATCCTTTTTTTTTTTCTAATCTCTTTTACTTTGCCCATGAGTGATTATTATTTTGTATGATGGAGGTCCATAAGTTTAATAATTGCTTGCTTTCAGCTTTTTCAACCCTTTTTTTTGTGGTGGTTTAGTTAACCAAGTTATAATTTTATAATTTTTTTTTATATTTTATAGATATTTTTATTTAATAAATTATGATTAAATCCTATTCATGTTGAGTAAACTCACTAAAAAATAAAAATAAAGTGCTCTTAATAAAGTATAAATATTGTTATGATTTACTATTTATTATATTTTTAAAATATGATTACTTGGTTGTTAAAATTTGAGATTTTTGCTAAAAATAAAAATATATTATTATTTAAAAAAAAAATAATAATAAAAAAAGAAACAGATACTTTCTACCCCACTAGTGCTTTCTTTTTCACTAGATTTGGAGGCATTCCATTTTGAATTGATAGGCCAAAACTATTTATATAACCCATCTAAGGATAATACAAGTCAAAATTTCTAAACCTACACCACTTCTCAATGCTCCTACCTAAAATCCAACAAACAATTCAAGAGTAATATATATATATATAAAACTTATCAATGAAAAAACAAAAAAAAAAAAAGCTCTATACTTATTGAAACAGTTCAATTTAGCTTATTTAAATTTTTTTATCTAATTTAATTTGAAAATTTCAATTTAAATTCAATTTAATTTAAAAATTAAATTTTATGAGCTAAATTTTTTAATTTAAATAAAAAATTAAAAAGTTTAATTTTTTAATTTTATAACTAAAATTTTTTAATTTAAACCAAAAATAAAAAGTTTAAATCTTTATTTTCTTAATTTTTGAGTTAAATTAAGTTTAAATTGAAATTTATAAGCTAAATTGAATAAAAATTTGAAAAAGGAAGAAGTTCTAAATTATTTAAAAAAAGAAATGGGAATGAGTGAGTGATTAAAAAGTTTCCAACAATTAATTTGAGGTGTTTGATAAATACAATAATTAAATAGAGTGATTTAAATATATTAATTAATAATTTAAAATTATAACAAAATTGTTATAAACCTAAATTTTGATCATAATTAATATTTGAGATTTTATTTATTGATATTTAATTATTAATTGTCAAATTTTACTTATTGATAGACAAACATGAGCATAACTTGTTAAGGATTACCCTTAACCTATATCTCCAATCCATCTAAAAATTTTAAGTTGGTAAAAAGAAGGATTAAGATGTAAGAGCATAAAATTAAGAAATTGGGGTGAGAAAAGCACATGGTGGGGCATGAAAGGAAGGCACAAAGGTCCAATTCAGAGCCTGAAGTTGTCGCTCAAAGTGAAGGAAATGCCACAGCTTTTTGAGGTTAAATCAGAAATTGACCTTGTTTGCTTTGCTTTGTAATATCAAAGACACATTGAAATGCTAAGAAAAGGACATATTGGTGGCGGGATTGGCGTTCTAATTTTTTCTTTCTTCTTACACTCAACTGACTGTGTCTTGTTTATTTTGTATGGATTTTGGTCGGCAATTGTACAAAAAGAAAGTTATTCGTTTGCCTCTTTCTAGCTCAACTCATTGGAAATGAAACAAAGTTCAGGATCTGTAACGTTATGAAGTTTCTTTACACAAAACATGAATTTTGGCTTCACTCTTTGAATTTCTTTTCTTGGTGATATATATAATTATAATTCTTCTAATTTTAGTAATGCCCTATAAATTATTTTTGAGCTTAGTGTTTTGTCTCACTCAAAAAAGATAAAAATGTGAGTTTTTCTTTTTGGTCGATCAGGATTCAATTTCTAATTTGACAACTCTATGAATTTAGAATCTAAAAGAATTCCCACATAATTCTGTATAAATTTTATTTCTTTTAAAATATATATTTTTTTAAATTAAAAAAATTAAATTCTTTTATTTCAAATATATGATTAATAAAAAAGAAATTAATTGAATTAAATTCTTGTTACTTTCTAAACACGGGGTATAAGATTATTTACTTTGAATGGGCCAGAATGATATAGGAGAATACACTTATAAAATTACATGAAAATATTTCTAACTGTAAATATAAATAAAAAAAATATTATTTATCTTTTTTAAAATAAAAGATATGATAATATTATATTAGAATAAGGGATAATTTGCTACTGTACTTATTAAAAAAAGTTTAATTTAACTCATTTTTAATTTTTGATCCAATTTAATCCATATATTTTGGTTTATACTCAATTAGCCTAATTGATTAATATGTGCCATTTTTTAATATTTAATTATTTTTTAATATTAAAATATTATTTTTATATTGTATAATTATTTAAATAAAAAATAAAAAATATTATTTTTATTATTCAACATTATTAATTAAACTGAAAATATAAAAAATATCTTTATATTTTCATATAATTAATTAAAAATAAAAATTATTATTATAATTAATTTTAATTATTTAAATGAAAAATATGATTTTTATATTTCATGCTTTTAATTCAAAATTAGAAAATTATAATTAAATAAAAATAAAAATATTATTTTTTCTATATTATTAATTAATATTAAAAAAGTAAAATATAAAAATAACTAATTATAATTAATTAATTAATATTAAAAATAATTAAGTAATTAATATTAAAAAAATTAATTTTAAAAATATTTAAAAATTAAAAAAAAGGCAACTCACACACTAAAGCGGTGAATGAGTTACACCTTCCTTAAATTTAGATTAAATTAGATATAAATTAAAACTTCTATATTAAATTGAATCAAAAGATAAAATTGAATTAAATTGAATCTTTTCAATAATTACATGAGAAAATTGAGCTTTATTCCGTATTATATTAAATGGAAATAGGTGATTTAGGTCAAAAGTTTAGTCTCAAGGCATTTTCAGAAGACTGAAGTATTTTTAAGGATTTAGAGTTTTTTTTTTATAACAAATATGAATTTCCATTAATAAAAAATAAATATACCTAATTTTTTAAAAGAAAAAAAAAATCATATATAAAACTAATTGGTTGGTGGATGTTGACCTAAGCTGTAGGCGAAAAATAAAACCAAAATCTTGGTTCGATTTCCTCGTACCCAATCAATCCTCCTGTCCTTCGGATTGACTCGCTTGTTATTATAGAAACGACATTAAAAGAACAATGATATTGGTTTGATTTAATTGTAAAATTTTTAAATAAGAAAAGCCATTTAGAAATTAGATCTAGTAGTAGACTCGGTCATAATTTGATTCAGAATTAAAATTAAATTGAAATCAAATTGATTTATTTTGAAATTGAAACTGGTCAAACTCAAATTCATAAAAAGATAATATTGAATTAGAGTAAATTAGAATTTAAATCAGTTGGTTCGATTTTAAGTCAAATTATTAATATTTTTTTAAAGAATACATCAAATCGAAATTAAAACCCAACTAAAATTAGAATTGAAATCAAGAGAATCATGCAGTCCGATTTCAGTGAAAGTTAGCTGATGTGTGTGAAAGTTAGCTGGAGGAGGTAAGAAGAAACTGCCCTGAGATGTTACTTCTGGACATTTAGTTGTCATGGTGGGGGAAGCAGGTAAAAGTTTTGTTATTAGAGCAGGTTATTTGAGCCAACCAATTTTCAGGCACCTGCTAGACAGCATATGAAGAGTATGGTCATAACAAAATGGTCCTATGGTTACACCGTGTGCTGTGTTTCTGTTCTAAGATATAATCCATTTGCAAAGAGGTGAAGGCATGAAGCAAATGCGAGCCAAGTTCTCTTGTTTGTTGAAGGATTCAATGCTACTTCAAGGGCTTGAGCTCCAGAGCTGGCAGTACTGTAGCACAGTTTATGAAAGATTGAATTAGATGTACTGAACCCGGAGATTAGCACCATCCAAGGGATATCAGTGAAATCACATTGCTGGCTAAAGGATTCTGTAACAGATAAAAGCACCCCAAAAACACATATACGAAATATTTGGAGAGAGAAAGGAAGATCAATGGAAACAAATGAACTGTCATTGAATCGTACTTCAAATATCATCTTCAAAAGTAGGTGGACATGTCAAGGAAAAAACAATAAAAAATGGCAGTACATTACATGTTTTTCCAGTAAAACAGAGAGAAAACTACAGGCAAAATATAACTAGAAACAACCATATTTGGTTTCGCAACTTGCTAGAAAAGCTTCTTGTCATCATTTACTAAAGCCAAAAGTTTTCTTAATCAAATATGTAAAATCAAGGGGGCAAAGGTGCTCAATGAATGGGATTGTACTAAAGTTTGTGTGACTTAGAATAAATGGCTTGAGCTGCCATATACATGCATGAAGCCATGAACATAAAGTGTTCTGCTAATTGGTTTCAAGTACCTTTGATGCTACTTTCATGAACAGCTTTCATGCAGGAGGCAAAGACAAACCTCATTTTCACAATCGATTTGCTGTGTGCCAGTCTTCATCAACTTTCTTGCAAAGATACTCTCAGAACATGAAAATTTAGCAGGTTCCAAACATTAGCAATAATGCCATGGGACAGAGCACAAAATGCTTGTTTTGCAGCCATGCGCCGTGCATCTAGTACTTTGGTATCATTAAGGAGTTCCATAATAGCTTCTTCAAGCTCTAAGGTACCAGATACCTGCATGAGCAGTAACAATTAAGGATTTGAATGAGTCCTTCCTGCACACTCACCCACCCACCCACCAAAAAAAAAAAAAAAAAAAAACCTGTCATTTCCTACAAAGCTAGCAATTTTTTTCCTATTTTCCCCTCTCAATATTTGACAAATAAAATAAAAAAAATAAACTACCTTCCTATCCAAGAACAGATCTGTTCACACACACACAAGGGAAAAGACAGCATAATATTGAATTGCTTATATTTAGGGTTATATGGATTCATAATTAACCGTATAAAATAAAAAATGACAAAAGATACAAGGTGCTTTATCTATCTTCTACTTTTCATTAAATATCATATCATATTGTGGACACATTTTTATATCATTTCAGCAAATAGAAATGAAAAGGACTCTATTTCCAATTAAAATGTTTCACTTGAAAAGTAAGAATAAACACGTGAAGGGATTCTTCCAACCTGAATGATTGATAAGGGATTTAAGCGTTGCATTTCCTTTACCATGTGTGAGAAATGACCAACATGATGACCTGAAAGTAACCAAACAGTAAGCCTCTAATAATATGATGTTATGAAGCAAATAGGACCTAAGAGTAAACATTCACCAGTCAAAACTGCACAGCCAGCGGCTGCGGCTTCTGATATATTGTGGCCAGCTAAACCAGGGAAGAAGGAACCTCCAATTACAGCTACTGGTGATAACCTGTACAAACATCTCAGTTCACCTACAAATGCGTTGAGAAAATATATGATGACATCAATAGTCCATGTTGCAAAGTCAAAACGAATTTGCGGAAAAAGAAAAAAAAAAAAAGAAGAAAATTTCAGACCTAATGTGTTGACCATGTAAATTTGTGTTCCTGGCATAATCCTTTGATGTTGAGACCTCAAAGCTACATTTTGCCCTCCTTTCTGCAATTCCTGCAATTAAATCAAGGATAAATGTAAATTACTAATCTGATGAAGTCCATATATATTCAAGACCATAAAAAAGGCAAGCTATTTTCTTTTGCTTGAAAATAGCCTATTCACTCAATTATTCATCAATTTATTAATTGAAGTTCTATAGTGACAATATTATGCAAAAATCCAAACTAATTTGCCCTGTAACAGTTTATCATGTTAAATCACAAAATGATAACTTCTTTATCTAACGAGAATCTTTTAGTCAATTATACATTGGATATGTTTCTTCTTTTTTCTTTCACTTTTCCTTTTTTCTTTTTCTTTCACAATATTTTCCCTGGAAAATTGCAAATCTCAAATATGCCACAACACAGCATATGCACATGCTGCATTAGGGCCTGACAACAAGCCATTCATTTACCTAAGCAATACATCAAACCATTTCTAAGGTAAAAAGACTTGTGAAGTGTAATTGGATATTATCCCAATTCCAGAGATATTTGGCTTTCAAAATTAAGGCATGAAGCCTAACCACAGCAACAATCTCAATTTCATAGCATGGTTTAGATGTTCTATCTTTGGGTCATTCCCATGGTTATTCTAAATCCCCAGTAATGATAGGTTAAAGGAGAAAATAAGGGGAGTTGTGAAGATGTAAATTACCAAAAACTCACATGAATAATATCAGGCACAAAACTATAATTATGCTAGTGATGGAAGAAATTTGCATCTAAAATTAAAAATCATACCTGAGCGATCTCTAGTCCATGCTGTGGATTACGAGGTACAATTATAGTGACTAGATCGGGGTATACTTGTATGAGTGCTTTGTGAACTCCCAGCATAACTGCAAACAGTATTTGCAAGCAAGTACTTTAATGGTCTAACCATGTTCATACATGTGAAGAAACTAGAATTGTTCAATGACACACCCATGGCTTGTAAGTGAATAAAGAGATATAAAGGTTAATGAAGCAGCATTTAACTGGAAATTGAGCTAAAAAATGTTTAGGTCATGAAAACCTATTGATCCTCAATGGCATCAAACTACAAGAGGCATTCCAACTCCAGTAGCTTAACATCATTATCATCAGATCATAGAATTTTTAAATTTGTACCGAACTTTCAAAAATCAATATGTCAGCAATGTGGTCTAAACGCAAGGTAAGATATTCACAAAAAATTACGATGCATGAATGAAATGAAAGATTGAAATACTTGTAACAGAGGCAGAATAGCAGTAATGAACCTTTTTCTTCACCCCGATGTATGGAAGAAGCCATCCAAACGCGTCTTGAGGCAAGCTGTCCTTTCAGATCTTCTATGCTTCCTGTCTCTCCATTAGAAGCATCACATTCTATTGCTGAAAGCAAGCAACTGTAACTTCAGATTAGGGTAAATAATTATCTCCAGCACTTGCTACAATGTAATTCAGAAATACTGAGGGAACACAAATAAGGAACTCAATTGGTAGAAAATGATTTTTAAGAGTAATTGAAAAACCATGACACTGGTAAATGTACAAATCATGGGCTGATCAACATTTTGTCCCTCATTTAGCAGTTTTAGTTCAATGGACAACTGTTTTGCTTCAACAGTTCAACCCATAAAATCTTAAGGGAGAATTTCTCAATCAGAGTTAATCAGCATACCATATTTCAAATCACCAGAAAAGTTGATGATAAAAGGCGGGGCCTGCAAAATCTGGAAGCGAATTGCCTGCATAGAACTCTATGGCAGAAAGCAAGATAAGTGACAATGCCATGCAACAGAACACAAAGCAAGGTACAAAACATGCCATACATACCAGTGGGATGATCAGGGAAAATTTAGAAAGCATTAGTGAAATCAGCGGAAGAAGCACTGGTTGAGACCATAACCTAAAGGATTTCATAGACACTCGAGCATTCAACAATGCCAGTGAAATCTGTGGACCATGAACAGATATAACTTTTATTGTACATTAACCGTGTACAAACACATAAGTAGACACACGGGAGTACGTGTATCAAGACCAAAGAAAATATATGCAAAAATGGGGAACTTGGAAGTAAGTATTGGCATATGCAACAAACAGATCTCATAAAACTACTCAACAAACATAATCTCTTCTAAAATTCATCTTCTAGCACTGAAAGGTTATCCTAATGAATCATGTAGCAATCAGAAAACTATAATCATTTGATAGCTGAAGTAAATGTAAAGAGTCAAAATAAAAATTTGCTATTATCATTATTACTTTTTTCTCCCCACATTAGAATGCCTCAGGAAGCAGTGCACATATTAAGGGGTTACTCACACCCTTTCTTGATGAACCCATGATAAGATTCGGCCATAGTTCACTCTCCAATATCATGATTGCATTTGGCTTCCAATAATCAAGGAAAGTGTCCACATCAGTAGGGGTATCAAGTGGGGAAAACTGGTTGAATTATAAAGTTAGAATACGATGGGAGAGAACAAAATACCATTTCAGCTTCATACCAAGGAAAACCAAATACTAATTAACTCTCCGGTTAAGTACCTGGTATAAAACACTACTTGGAAGCTGATTCTTTATGACTTCACTGCACAAAAAGGAAACAACTATTTTAGCAACTGATTAAATAAAATTGAAACACAGCTTTATCTTCTCTTTTAAACATGTTTTCCCCACAAATTACAATCTTCAAAATACAAAAGCTACGTTTTTTTTTGTATTAATGTAATTCACATGAAAAAAAAAATAGAAGAATTGGATGCTGAATCATACAAAGCAGACAAGGTTGTAGTTGTCATCAAGATGTTTAAATCAGGCCTGCATTGAACAAACCGTTTAATGACAGGGATCGCCGCCATTCCTTCACCTGCACAAAGCACGAGCTTCCTAAATTATAACAAACTAAACTTTTCATAAATTCTGATAAAAGAAAACAAAAAGAGAAATTGAAGTTCGGAACCTAAGGAGACAGCGTGAAACCAGAGAAGAGGACCAGAGGGGCGAGGGAGTGAGGGGCGGCCCAATCTCTCAGGCCAACGGGTCGGGTGCTCGAGGCCTCGGCGACGGCGCCACCGTAGGTGAAGGTGCACTAACGGTGTTAAACCGTAGGTAAGCGCCCTGTAAATTTTGTAGAGTAGCCTTCCTGTGTTTCCAGCAGCATCCATGTCTCGCTGTGTTCTTCACTCCCGCACCCCGTGGCGCGCGGCATCGACGAATTTTGTTAATAAGGCCCATAATGGAAGCTGAGTGAAATTTTAAGCCCATCATATAGCAAGCCCATTACGGGATTCTTAAAGGGGCCAGGCCCATTTTCTATTGAAGTTATATATATATATATATATATATATATATATATATATATATATATATATATATATATATGGCGCTGATGCTTGATATCTCACCATTTTAAACGATTTTAGTAACACTGAATTAAAACTTATTGATTGAAAATTGTTTTCTTAATATATTATAGAATAAATAATTGATTGCTAAATTACAAGTTAATGACAATTATTGAAGGCTTAACTTAGGTTTTGCTAATTCAATCAATGTATAGTAATAACAAAATAATTTATAATTAATTATAGATTAAATATGCATATAAGGTTAATCCCATCTAAATCAGTCTGAAAAATGCATAATTAATTAATTATCAGAAAATGTATAATTGGAGGGGGACCAAGCCAAGGTCTAAATTAAAATTGTTGGCATATTTCTTATGTCTATATAATAATAATAATAATAATAATAATAATAATAATGATACAATAACACCCTAAAATATTCGAATAATAGAATTATAGTCTAGTACAAATACTATTTACTAAGGATAAGTAATTAAAATTTACTCCAAATAAGACTTTACCAATGCATATAAGGAGTTCAAGCCTTCCCATTCAGATATCTTATTTTCGTATTGTTCTTTTTAATCAATTTTATAATATGTTCAATACTCATTAATCACCGTTAACTATGGATTAATTATTTCATCTACACTTTTTCATGGTTAATTAATTATGAAATTAACGTGTTTAGCTAAATTGTTAAAGACAAAATTGGATTATTTTAGTAAGAGGAAATTTCAATTCAGGCTGATGCTTAACAAAATTAGGAATCTCTTATTTTGATTCCATACAAAAGCTTTGATATGCATCGTTTTGGTTGAGACAAAACAAGCTCCCCATGACTCAACTCTAACCCTAATTCAACCATCAACATTTGAATGGACCAAAAAAATTTTAACCACCCAATTATAATTTAAATAATTCTCTATTTTTTAATAAAATTTTAACCACTCGATTATAATTTAAATAACTTTTTATTTTTTAATTTCTTTTTATTGTTACATTGGTATAAAAAAAAATCACATTTTTTATATATGGATCCTATTATATATGATTAATCAGATTTAAATAAAAATTTGCCATAATAACACATAAGGTGAAATTGAAATACGGTTAAATCAAAGCAGGACAAATAGAGTTTTCGCTATCCAATGTGATGTAATTAGGTGAGTTAAGCTTACTCAAAGCATGTGATTAATATAATTAATTTGGAGCCAATTAATTAATGGGGGACCATTTCTAGGTGACCGAATTTTTTGACGTCCTTTGTAATGTAATGATATTATGAGAGAGAATGAGAGATTTTTCTTTCGTAATCAACTTCATTCCAAAGAATATGAAAAATTCTTTTAATATTGATTTAAAAAATTATAAAAAATAAACTCAAAATTTTAATCTCTTGTATCATGGATGTATATTTAGTCATTGTATTATTAAAAATACAACAATATTGAAAAATAAAATACAATTAAGGTTCTATTTATTTCACGAAAAATATTTTCTAAAGAAAATATTTTTTACATTTTCTGACGTTTGTGGCACTCAAAAAAATTGGTTAACAGAAAACATTTTCCTGATCAAAGGAAAAATTAAGTCATTTTCGAGGAAAATAACTATCAAAGGAAAAACTAAGTTATTTTTAAGGAAAATAACTTTATTTTTTAAAAGAGAAAACTATTTTCTGTTTTATAGATTTTAATAACCTTATTAAAATGTGAATACACTTATATATACAAAAAATAAACACGTATCATTAATTTAATATTGCGATCAAACAACAGAAAATAATTTTTTTGAAAAATAATTTTTCATGAAAAATATTTTTTATATATAAGTTATTTTCTGTAAAAAAAAAATAAAGCCTAAAAATTAAAATAAAAAATCATCATCAATTTATTTTTTTGTCTCTCTCAATCTCAAATAATACTCTATGTACAAACTTTGCATTTTTGATATTTTCTTTATTTTATTGATTTTGTTGGTGATTTAATTTGTTGAGATACAATATTGTTCATAACATTTTTTAATTTTGCTGAGGTACAATTTAACTTTCTTTGATTATATTTGTGAATTGTGATGGTTATATATGTTGTTACATATTAGTTTGGGATAAAGTATTAGTGCCATATACAAGATTTGGACAAACCTCCTCCTTTGAGCTAACTTTTGGAATAGAGTTAGATCCGGCCTATTTTCTCAACATGATGAGTCTGTCTTGCTTTAACGTTAGGTCACCCACAAATCTATTTAACTACAAACTTCATATTCTAGATGTTAAGCCTGAGTATGAGGGGGTGTGTTATCCCATATTAGTTTGGGATAAGGTGTTTGTATTATGTATAAGATATAAACAAATCTCCTCCATTTGAACTAACTTTTTGAGTAAAATTAAGTACGGTCTATTTTCTAACATTATCTCTTAAAATTTTGATATTTTTATTTTGTTTGATTGCTTATTTTGATTATCTCTTGATGTTGCCTGGATTTCCTGGATGTTGGATCTAACTTAACTAAGGGCCGCCTGAAATCAAACAGCAAGTGAGGGCTTGTGGTGGTTAAAAACCACTTCGATGCTTAAGTCAGTAATCGAATTATGAACTGAATAATCAATATAATATAAGTGAGTGTCTTTTGTTTGTATACATGTTTCTAAAGTTTTACCTTGTTTATATAATAATTGGGATGACAACTATGTAAAATCTTGGCTAGATCTTTGCCAATTCCCCATTTAAGTTGTATCGATAATCATTCTAAAATTATGCTGGGAATTAGGCGTGATCAATGGCGTGATCTTTATTTGGTCCAAGCTAGATGAGAGTGCTGATCTCTCTCATCTATCTGATCTCGTGAAATAGGTCAAAACACTGTTAGAGATTCCTCCAAGCTCAGATCCTTTAGGTGTCTAGTTTTGAGCTCGGATAGACGAACTCTGTCCAGATCGGTTTATTGGTCTTTTATATCATTAGTCCCCCCCACCAAGTCTGAATCTTTAGGTTCAAAATAGTGACTTTTGAAACTCGATGAATATTGATGGCATTTCTCTCAAAAGCTGCAAGAGATGAATAGTCACTGTTAGCGTTTGAGGCAAAAATTTTGGCGACATTTTAAATTTTTCATCATTTAATGCTCCCAATTATATATAGGTGTATCTTCTATGCGAGTTTTGCTTTATTTGCTTTCTCTGAATTTTCTCAATTTCTTTCGGCCGGCGACTTTGCAATCTTAGTTGAGACTCCAACGAAGTTTCTTCTTCTAGTGAAAGGTAGTGTTCTTTGTTTCTTGTCTCTCTCTTTTTCTCTATTGCTCTTTTTTCCTTCATTCGAGGATGAGTGATAATGATAGCTAAAGAACGGCGAGTACTCCGTCCGCGGAATTATGTGGGTTCAGCTCAGTCCGCACTTCACCTACATTAACCCTCTCACTAGTTTTCACAGACGGGACCAACTGATATTGCCATGGATTTTCTGGATGTTGGATTTGAATGAACCAAGGGCCGCCTGAAAGTGAAAGAGCAGGTGAGGGCCGATGGTGGTTAACAACCACTCCTACGCTCAAGTTAGTAATTGAATTACGAACTGAATGTTCAATGTAATCGAAGTAAGTGTTTTTTATTTTTATACCTATTTCTGAAGCTTTACTTTATTTATATAGTGATTGAGATGGTAACTATGTGAAATTTTGACTAGATCTTTACAAATTTTCTATTTAAGTTGTAACGATAATTATTTTAAAATTATACTTGGAATTAGGTGTGATCAGTAGCGTGATCTTTATTTGGTCCGAACTCGATGAGAGTGCCGATCTCTTTGATCTGTCTGATCTCGCGAAATAGGTCGGAACGCTGTTAGAGATCGCCTCCGAGCTTAAATCCTTTAGGCATCCAGTTTTGAGCTCGGATGGTAAAACTTTGTCCAGATCGATTTATTAGTCTTTTATATCATCTCTGGTTTATATTCTTGTATTTTAGAGAAAATATTTAAATAAATGAATCAATTAAATTAAAAAATTTCAATTAATTTTTATTTCTATTTTATAATTTGATTTAATTTAAATTTTATTTTTTAATTAATAATTGGAATCGATTCAAAATCAAACAAAACAAATGCTCAACCATAGTCCCACCGCAACAAAAACCAAAATGGTCCAAATTTTCATAATACGAAGAGTATTATATTATATTATATATAATAATTAAACAATTATTATTAAGCATTCAGCTTCAATTTCTGCTTACGTAATAAAATAATAAAAGATATTATTTATTTTTATTTAATACAGGAAATATATGGTCCCTTCCCTTTCCCTCAAAAACTTAGTTTTCGTGATTTATTTTTATTTATTATACAACTCAATTACAAATCCAGCGTGAAAGATACTTATAAGGATTTCGGGTCTATTTAATATTGCTATTGGAAGTACGTTAAGAAAGATATATCTTTTAAAAATATTAATTAAAAATTTATTAAAATTAAATTTTAAATTTAATAAATTTTAATTATAAAATTTAAAATTATTTTTTAATAACATTTTAAATATATTTTTTCCTTCTAACCATAATGCTAATTTTACCTTTTTCATATATTGAAAAGTAATATTTGTTTGATAAGGTATCTATCTGCTTTTAGATGACTAAGCTAGTTCTTTAGAATTTTACATCGATTGTGAATAGAATATGTCTGTAGAAATATAAGGCTTAATATATTTTGACAAAATTACTATGATTTTATTAAAAGGCGTATGCCTTTTTTTGTTCTGTATATATGCATATATTTTTAATCAATTAAAAGAAATTAAATTATTGAATAAATTAATTTTGATAAATTAAATAAAGTGGGAGGCTGGGAGCAAATTAATTTATTTATCAATTATAGATAATAAAAATAAATTAAGTTAAATCTTTGAATAAAACCCTTTTAGTCTGATTAATTAAAAAACAAAGTTAAATGATAATATTATAAATTCCCATGGACATACAGCATCTTATTTATCAACTTAAAATGCACATAATAAGAAATCTCTCCAAAAATCTATACAATATATATTTTTCAATTATTGCATGAAGACAACGGATAAGTTGACGTTTCATTGAATATTATAACCTAAAAAATTTGTGTATACATAAAACCAAATGTGAAAAGAATTTAAGCGATTGAAGTGGAAAAGAATTAAGGTGACTTTGTTTTTTCATAATGATTTCATGAAGTTGTTATTTTGTTTCCATCAAAGAGATTTCTTCCAATGCATATCCTCTTCCACTTGTGTGCTTTTCTCAGCAAATTAGGACTTGACTAAAATCTCTTTTTAAGTACATTTATTTAGGGTTAATTTAAATAGAAGAGAATTTAAAATTAAAAAAAAATTGAATTTAACATCATATTATAGTTTAGTATATTATTTTTTATTTAAATTATTATTTATTTATTTAATTGTAATTAAGATTCGAATTCGATATGTCCTTGAGACTATTTCAAAATTATTAGTTCGTGTTAATTACTTTTTCATTTTTATTATAGATTTCATTTTAATTCAAAATAGTTAGTAAATCAAAATAAATATGTGAGACTCTTATATATAAATTTCATTTTATGCATCTTGTGTATTACGTCAATAATAGATCGAAAAATCCATTAGCCAATATATGGAGAAACAAATAGAAGTATTAATAAGGAAAATAAGTGAAAAATAAAATAAAAAAATTGGAAATAAGGGTTCATATCTTATCCAACTTTTTTTTTAATCCACTAATTAATAATATTTTTTTTTGAAAATTTTCTAATTCAATAATTTCAACTAGCAAGAACAAGAAAACACCAAAAGTCATGGTTTTGTCTTGATAAAATGGTTTAGATTCCCATCGAAAGAGGACGACTCCTTAGTAGGCTAAAGGTTTGTAATTTGCATGTTTTTAATCTATTATAAAAGGAGCCAGCCTCGAGAAGAAGAAAACCAACATTCTCTCCAGTTCTTGAAAAAAAAAAAATCGTTTATATATGGTTATGGACTTCGAAATCTTGGGGCTTATCCTATTAGTTTTGACATGGGTTGCATGGGCAATGGTGACTGAGCGTCGCCACCGTCGAATGGAAGAGCAAGGGCTGCTACCACCAGGGCCGAGATGTTGGCCAGTAGTAGGCAACATCTTCCAACTTGGTTGGTCTCCCCACAAGTCATTTGCCAGGCTGACTCGCATCCACGGTCCAATCATGACCCTCTGGCTCGGCTCCATGTGCACCGTGGTCATCTCATCGGACGAGGTGGCTCGCCAAATGTTCAAGAACCACGATGTGGTGCTAGCAGGACGAAAAATCTACGAGGCAATGAAAGGAGACTATGGAAATGAAGGGTCTATTATCACAGCCCAATATGGAGCTCATTGGCGAATGCTGAGACGCATATGCACCACCGAATTCTTCGTGACGAGCCGGCTAGACGCCATGCGAGGGGTTCGCAGTAGGTGCATAGATCGCATGGTTCAGTTCATAGAAGAAGCTGGTGGTGGAAACTGTACTAAAGCCATAGATGTTGGCAGATTCTTTTTCTTGATGTCCTTTAATTTGATTGGAAATTTAATGTTCTCCAAAGATTTGCTGGACCCACAATCAGAGAGAGGTGCCAAGTTCTTCTACCATGCAGGGAAGGTCATGGAGTTGGCCGGGAAGCCTAATATGGCAGATTTCCTGCCATTTCTAAGATGGCTGGACCCTCAAGGTATAAGGAGAAGTACCCAGTTCCATGTGGAAAGAGCCTTTGAAATTGCCGGAGGGTTCATCAGAGAAAGGATGAAGAGTATGGACAACGGAGGCAGCGATGAAGAGAAGAGGAAGGATTTCTTGGATGTGCTTTTGGAGTTTCGTGGTGATGGTCCTGAGGAGCCTTCTACGTTTTCTTCAAGAACCATCAACGTTATTGTTTTTGTAAGTATTTTCTCTCTTTCATTTATTTTTTTATAATTTTTTTAAGAGAACAGTTTTGAAGACATTGCATTTTTTTTCCCAAAAAAAGAACTGAATCATTAAGACCTCGGGGGGCAAATTAGACATTGCATTTCAGAGTAGCATCCTTTGGAAGGGAAATTATTGGGTGAACCATATCACTAAAAAATAGGATAAATTATTGATCGCATTTTATGCATTTTAAAATAGTGTATTAATCACTTATAAAAAATTAATTATTTTCTAAATTTAAAAATGTGAGACTCATAACTCTGTAAGTGAGAATGCATACTGGGAATATCTAAAATTTATCTAAAAATAATACATGCATCACTCATAAAAAATTAATTATTTTCTAAATTTAAATTTAAGATTGTGAAACTCACAATTCTATGAGTAAGTGTATGCATATATCGGGAGAATGTAATAGTTTGCCCCTTTAAAAACACCTCAAATTTAACTTAAAATTTAGGGGTGTTTTGCAATTTTTTCCCTGAAGTATAATAAAAATCATACTTTAATCCTTTTAGTTTTTACGAGGAGCAAGTTAATTCCAGATATATATTTCTATTACCAAAATAGTTTTTCTGCTAATTAAGTCAACCCAATCCAACAAATTAAATTGTTATAAATATTAATACTATAGGGACTAAATTGTTACAAAAATAAATTGTTATATTTGTCAATTAATTAAAGATAAATTTTAACAGAGTTATTTTTTTAATATATATATATATATATATATATATATATATATATATATATATATATATATTAAAAACTAATTTATTTATCATAAAAAATAGATGGACTAACTGGTGATTTTTACCATAATTGATGCACTAAATTATAAAATACTCAAATTTTAATTTTATTAAAAATGTTTATAAAATTTTATTTATCTGGATAGGAGCTTAAACAATAATATCAAAATGAATTTTGTTAATTTTTATTATTTGTTTAGGAGATGTTTACAGCAGGGACGGATACAACAACTAGCACTTTAGAGTGGGCAATGGCTGAACTTCTGCATAATCCAAAAGAATTACACAAAGTCCAGGCTGAGATAAGAAGCACAATTGGCCCCAACAAGAAGCTCCAAGAGAAGGACATTGAGAATCTCCCATACCTAAAAGCAGTCATCAAGGAGACACTGAGACTTCACCCACCTCTGCCTTTCCTAGTCCCACACATGGCCATGGACTCATGCAAGATGCTAGGTTACTACATCCCTAAAGAAACACAAATTCTAGTAAATGTCTGGGCAATAGGGAGGGACCCAAAGACATGGGAGGACCCTTTAGCTTTCAAGCCTGACAGGTTCTTGGAGCCAAACATGGTGGATTATAAAGGGCATCATTTTGAGTTCATACCCTTTGGTTCTGGTCGTAGAATGTGCCCAGCCATGCCTCTTGCTTCTCGTGTGCTTCCACTGGCTCTGGGGTCGCTCTTGTATTCCTTTGATTGGGTTTTGGCTGATGGGATCAAGGCAGAGGATATGGACATGTCTGAAAGAATGGGGATAACACTTAGAAAATCTGTTCCCTTGAAGGCTTTACCAATGCCTTACAAGGGCTATAAGAATAACATTTCTGCATGTGTAGCATAATTATTAACAAAAGGTTGAAATTAATCAAATTATGATGAGTATATTTTTCAGAATGCACGGATCGAGCATGAGACGCATAAAATAATGCATTAATGGCATCTTTTTTATTTATTAATTTTCTCTATATCCATTTTACTATCCATAAAAGATTGAGTTCTCTTAGGAGTGCAGTGATTAATTAAGATGTGCATAAAAATTGATTTAGACATCACCTAATTAAATGTTAAAATAAGCAAGTATATATGAGAAAATAAAATTTTAATTATTTATTTTAAATTTAAGAATTGAGATTTCTCAAATATAATAGGTTATGTGTATGATCTTTATCTCATTTTGTTTGTATAAATATATGATTTTGAGCCGTCAGTGTTTAAATTATATGATAGGGAATTGGAATTTCCACATAAATGTTAATTAATATTTGAAAAGCAATCAAATCTAGAGATCTACAATGATCTTGCGAGAGTTCTCTAATAATAAAGAAAATCAATTAAGCAAAGAACAAAGAGATTGAACTGAAAATTCCTTACATCAAGTGCAATAATTTATGGGTCAAGATTATTCCTTCTCTAAAAAATTATGGGAGGAAGATTGGTCAAAATATATAAACAATAATAATTTCTATTATATATATAAATAATATATTTGCATACGCTACGATAAATATTGGAATTATCAGTAAAAATTTTACAATAATATTAATTTTATTACCTATAAAATTAATTTAAAATAATATAATAATTACTGTTAATGATACGTAAAAAAGATCTTATAATAATTTTTTTTTTTTTCGATATTAGCTGTTGCTATCATTTAATTTTTTTTATAATAATTATAATTTTATTGTGAAATACATACTACTACAATTTTTTAACAGCAACATGCAGTAGTTATTTTTTTACATTTCTTGATTAAATATTTGGATGTTATATATCTGCTTCTCCCTCAACTTCATGAAACGATGATGTAAGAATATATAGTATTTGGGTGATGGGCTATTTTTTCGTTGGGCAGTGGAAGCTTTCCTGATGTGAGAGAGAGAAGTAAAGTAGTTGCAGAGAAACTAATCAATAATCGATGAATTTGAATAATGTAGTCACGGACTCAATAACAGATATAATTAGCAAAAAACATAAAAGTTAGCTGATGTAGGCCTCGTTTAGCTGGTGCATCTGCTACGAAATTTGATTCTTGAAGGGAGTATATGAGAAAATAACTGGGAGTTAAAGTTCTTCATAAACTCAATGACATCATTAATAATTGAAGATAATTTTCACTAGGCCAGAGCTCAAGAGACTGCATTGTTGGAGACTTGGAGTCAGATTCAATCCATCCTCCCTTACTGTTTACAGGGGTCTACTCTTGGGTGAAGAATGTCGTAATTGTCGTTTTCAATAATAATGGTCTTGACAACGGTAAAGGTGATTTTAAAGCAGATCCTTTGAAAAGAGGAGCCATGGTAAGGTATCCATACAAATGATTTTATTTAAATTTAAATTTAATTAATGATATTAATATTTAAATTTAACTAAAATTTATTTTAAATTATTTATATTCACTTTAAATTTGATTATCATTATCTGATATTAGTCAAATTAATTTATTTTATATATTTTAATTAATAGTTTATATAAATATATTTTTTATTAATTTATATTTTAAAATTTATAATAATCTTATAAAATAATTAAATTTTATTCAAAATCTAATATTTAAAAAATTGTAAAATATATTTATAATATATATTTTATATTTATTTAGTAATTAGTTATATAAACATTATTGATATCACAATCATTAAAATAATAAAGTGAATAACAGATAACCGAATAATTAATAACACTTAACACGAATTAAGTAGCCATCGAACACTCGGAAACTTGAACAAAAAATTATTTGTCCAACTATACTCATAATACTTGAATCACTTTATAAGTTAAAGATCCTGTGATATCTACCAAAATCAGAGTCCCATTCATATGAGGACTCAATCAATAAAGTGAACTTTTAATCCCACTCAATCATAGACTCCTGATCCTAACAGGAATCTACATCAAAGCACTATATAAGAGCTATCATCAATAAAATTTTCCTATCCTATCACAGTCTAGTTTAACTTAAGCATTGGAACGGTGGTTAACAAATTTATTTCCTTCCACCTAGTATTCTCTTTTCTTGCAGATTCAATACATAAACCTAGCATACATAACTCATAAAAGACAAAAACAACATCAATTATATAAAATTTGATTATTTGTTGCAGAGAATTTCTACAAGAAGAAAATCTCCTTTTTATAATTTTGGTTATATTGGTGAATATACTATTATTATAGTTAAAATACAAAATTTAGAATATAGTTTCATCTTAAAAATGGGTAATTTTATTTTATTTTTTTAAAAAAATTTTGCGCATATTTAAATTTAAACGTTAAAATTAAATAAATTTGTTCTGATATAAAGAATTAAAAAAATTATTTCAAAAAATATTTTGTTTGCTCTGTACTTGTGCCACCGGCAGCCTAGCTGGAAACACATGGTCAGGCTTATATTTTTTTGAATTGGGTCAGATATCAACTACTAAATTTTGTGCTCATTTATTATTCGATGTGAACTTAGAGTAATTTTCATATTTAGGGTATGATAATAGAAAGCTTCTCATATGAGAACTGAATTTCTTTGTGATACGCCTAATTTTTAATAATTATTTTATATGATTATTTTAATATTTTATTGTATTAAAATTTTGAAAACTTATTTGAGATTTTTTAGATTTTAAAAATCGGGTTCGATTTCCTTAATATAATAAATTTCATTAATTTTTAAAAATTAATTTAAAGACCACGTGACAAAAATAAAAATATATTTGGACTTCAAAAATTTTTTTAAGTTTTTTAAAATTTTTTGAAATTTTTAGGTCTCGTTTTGGGTCCCAAGGTAAAGTGAAAATTCAATTTTGGATATCCTGAACCGAACCGGCCGAATCAAATCGGATTGGATGGGATCGATCGAATCGAACTAGCTCTTTTTCTTTTTCTTCTTCCTCCTCCCGCATCCCCAATCATCGCTCTTCACGTTGGTCCTAGGTATTGGGGAAACTCTGCTAGATTTTCGGTAAAACTTAAGATTTTTCATTTGACTTTTTGAAGTTTTTGTTTGAATAAATATTGATAAAATATTTGATAGAATGTTTAGGTAAGACGAGCCAACCTTCCTTCTCTGCCCAGCTGCCGCAGTGACTTTAGTTTAAGTTGTAAGTATATATTCATTTTATTTATAATTTCAATATTATTGTGTATTCAAGGTATGCTCATGCATCACATATTGTAACGATCGGGCTCCAACCACTAGAGGAATTGTCCGCTTTGGCCATAAGCCTCACGGTTTTATCCCATAGGTGGAATGGAGAATTTCCCAAGAGGTCACTCATCCTAAGATTTCTCTCAAGCGAGCACGCTTAACCCTGGAGTTCTTCCAACTCTCCAGGCCATTCTACCAAAAGGCGCTTCTAGTGATTAGTTTTCCCATTTTATATATCATTACTTTTTGAACCCAAGACCATCTTCGTGCTTTGCTGATGTGGGATTTGCCTAAGGGACCTTTCTCCCCCCCTTTCGGGACTCAGCGTCCTCGCTGAGGTTTGCCGCACCATCGGCCAAGAGGACACGCGAGCAGCTATGATACCAATTGTAACGATCGGGCTCCAACCACTAGAGGAATTGTCCGCTTTGGCCATAAGCCTCACGGTTTTGTCCCATAGGTGGAATGGAGAACTTCCCAGGAGGTCACCCATCCTAGGATTTCTCTCAAGCGAGCACGCTTAACCCTGGAGTTCTTCCAACTCTCCAGGCCATTCCACCAAAAGGCGCATCTAGTGATTAGTTCCCCCATTTTATATATCATTATTTTTTGAACCCAAGAACATCTCCGTGCTTTGCCGATGTGGGATTTGCCTAAGGGACCTTTATACCACTAAAACATGTCACACCTTACCCCTCTGTAAGGCATAACATGATTCCGTAGAATACCTAATGAACTACCGAACTTCACCTACCGATAATTCATTAAGTACACTATAAGGGATTTTAAAACCATTTTCTTACATTTTTGAAGTGGTGAGCATTTGAGTAGAAATTAAAATCATTTAATTGAAGTTTCAAAACTAGTTAAAACTTTTGCTCATTTTAAATTTTTTCGCAAATTTTATAAAAATTTCAGCAGAGTGCCGTCTGTATTTTGAGAAAACAGTTCTTCAAATACCTGAGAAAAACACTTCCAATAAATTTTTCCTCAATTCCCAACCCAAATCAACTCAAAATTCTCAATTCAACATAACTCAAATCAATTCCACAATTCAATCAAAGTTTGTCATCTCAAAATATTTTGTCATTTCATTCACATTACATTTAAAATTTAATTTACATATACAGGTCTTAATTTATAAAAAGAAAATCTAAAATACCATTATTATAAGTTACTGTACAACTGCTCAACTTTACATTGATACATAAAACATTACAATATTTACATCAAATAATTACAAGGGTATAAATAAATACCCGTACAAAAGTGATCCAAGAAGTTCTTGTCAATTCAGCAGCTCACTCTACTGCTTTTTTCTTGCCCTTATCTGCGACAGCAAAATAAGCTATCGCTAAGTATAAAAATACTCAGTGGTGCACAATAAAAATTGAAATACAGTACATAAAACATTCCTTGACAAATTCACAATTTGAATATTTCATAATCACAATTCACAATTTATCAAAACTTATTATAGCACAATTTTGGTCAAATAATTTAATAAACATAATGTTGCCAATTCATACACAACTTAAGCCATGATACAAAATTTTCGATCAATGCCGTATTGTACACCATGACAAAGCAATCTACAACCCTACTAATCGAAATCAATGAGGGAGGTGGCTAGCTAGCTAATGAGTACTCATCCGATCTACAACCTCAACTGGTAAACCAGAGAGGGAGGAAAATAATCGATCTTAACCCCATAAATGGAGGAGGAATAATAAGGCACTGCTATTCTAAGTGTGAATCAGAAATCCATTTCAAACATTTTATTCAAATATTGCACACAAAAATCAAATCAATTTCCAAAGTTACAATTTCATCACAAAGTGGTAACACAAAAGTTCTTAAACTCATAATGCGTATTAAATCAATTTTCAAGGATAAAATGCTTAAATAGGGTTTATTGTGCACAAACCTGACGTGAGTCGCCTCTAGGCCTTGACTCAGTCTCTCTGACTTTTCTAGTCTTTTTCAGCTGAAACACAAAATTTATAGTGTCTCAGCATCTTTACTTCATAATAATTCAAATATGTTTAGACTTACATTCTTGCAATTTCATGTTGAGGTTACTATTTATGGTACTATTCAAGTCAATTTGTTGACTTTCTAAGGCTTAATAGGTATGGGAACTCCAACTTCACCCACATACCACATTTTGGTCACCAATTTTGTTGGTTTTGGTTGTTTTCTCAAAACTTAGGTCTTTTAGGCAAAATTGCAAATTTTCAGTTTTGGTGTCTTATGTTACACTGTTCCATTAGTCATTTTGCTGTTAGAATTGGGCTAAGTTTTCTTCATAGAAATTGTCCCTTAATGTCTTAACTTTATTCTCCTTTCTGAATCACTCCATTTAGAGTTTTTTAGCTCAAGTTATAGCCATTTGAATCATAGTTGCCGGATTGGGCTTAACCTAGATTTTTGGGCACTAAACTGGTTCTGGCAGTTTTAGGTCACTAACTTTTGGTGGCCAAATGACTTAGTTAAGGGCATAATTTGGGTTTGTGTTTTTCATGAAAGTTTTAGGTCTATATCTCAACTTTCTACAGGTAAAATTTCAGGTCAAACATTTCTTCAATTCATCAAAACTCTTTTGGCATTTATTCGTCCATTGAAATTTCACATCTTTTCCAAGCAGCTTGGTTAATGGAGATGCCAACATGGAAAATCCCTTCACAAATCTACGGTAGTATCTAGCTAACCCCAAAAAACTGCGAATCTCTGTGATATTTCTAGGTGGCTTCCAATTAAGGACAGCTTCTATCGGGAGTGGGGGGGGGGGGTGGGGGAGGAGAAAGGTCCCTTAGGCAAATCCCACATCGGCAAAGCACGGAGATGGTCTTGGGTTCAAAAAGTAATGATATATAAAATGGGGGAACTAATCACTAGAGGCGCCTTTTGGTACAATGGCCTGGAGAGTTGGAAGAACTCCAGGGTTAAGCGTGCTCGCTTGAGAGAAATCCTAGGATGGGTGACCTCCTGGGAAGTTCTCCATTCCACCTATGGGACAAAACCGTGAGGCTTATGGCCAGAGCGGACAATTCCTCTAGTTGTTGGAGCTCGATCGTTACACATATAAATAAATGTATATAGCTAATTGCTAGGCATGATCTATGTTGCATTTTCTTGTTTGCATAATGGAATGTGGATGTCGCCTTAGGGTAGTTTGGAGCTGTGTGTATGTATGCAGTGTGATGGATATGGATAGGACCGGCAGATCAGCTTGATCTAGTCTTACTTAGGACCCGATCCTTTTTGTGATAAGTCGGGGTGAATACAACTTTGAGTTGATCTCGCTGACCCCCACATTTGGATTATAAGAGAAAGCCAGGCTCGACTTGATTTTCCTGGCAGGTGTTGGATTAATAAGGCTGTATAGGGGATTAGCTCCCATATATGCATAATGGTTGATGTGATATATGGGTGTGTGAGTGCTCCAAATTACTCTTTGTGCGAATATTGCTTGAATGGGATGAATTTGTTGATCTATGTTGCATTTCATCCATAGGGATGTATTAGTGCTAGATAGTTATAGAAATTGTATTTAAAATCAATATTTTACTCTATGAGTCGAACGCTCACTCCTGTTCACCCATTTTTCTTAGGTATAGGAGAGCTTTACATGTAATTGACATGTTCTCTTCCTCACAGGTCCTTTTATGCCTATTTTTGTAATTTATATTGTCAGTTGAAATCTAGACTCCGCATGTGTTAGGAAATATTTAATTTGATTTGGGATTGTAAAAATTATGTATTTTAAAAATTGTAAACTTCATATGATGCATGTATGGTTGAATGGGTTGGGTTTATGGTTTGGATGAGGGAGCTGAGCTTCCAATTGATTTTATTTTAATTTATGGATGATTGTATAGGTGAGCTAAGCTCCCCAAATGCATTATATTGAGATTACAGGTCGGGTGAGTTAATAGCTCCCCATTGGATGGTCCAGGTTATGGTCAGACTCTGTTTGGTTGGTTTCTTGAAATGGGCTCGGATATGGGCTTTTAGTTTGGGTTAAGAAATAGTTTAGACTTACTATAGGCTTTGGGGGCCTTATGTTGACTTAAGTCCTGGTGTCGATCCGACCCGTGGGATCGGGTCATGACAATGATGGTATTAGAGCTTAGGCCCCAGATTCATGAGAAGTATATATCTAGGATTTTGAGAAGAGTCTAGTTAGGAGTCACATGCGGAGTATATGGTCCATATTCGTTTTTGCACTGTCATCATTGCATCTAGTTCCTGCTTCATATACTTATACGTGATCATGAGTTTATAGAGATGTGTAGCATACTATTTTGGATTTTTGTGGGCTAATGCTGCTGAATTTCAAGAAAATGTGTAGAAGTAGAAGAGCTGCTATAGCGCCAAAATGGAAAGTGCCAGACTAGGTATCAGCACAAGATGAGGCACCTGCCCCAAGGAGAAGGGGCAAGAGACCTAGAGCTACTCAAGTAGAAGAGCAGTAACCACCAGTGTAGGAGCAGTCTTTCATTACTTCGGGTCCTATGGATCCAATGGCAGCTACCCTAGCTGGTCTACAGAAGACCATTGATATGATGGCACAGTATATGGTCCGCCCTCCACAATAGCAGTAGCCCATAATACAAAGAGTAGAACCCTATAAATAGATAATCAATTTTAAGAAGTTAGTGTCAGGCATTTATGACACTTCAGATGATGCCTATCAGTGTTTGGGCTGCTGCAGATAGGAAAAAATGGAGCTACAATTAACTGACAAGAGATTAATAGAGTGTGTGCAGCATGTATTGGGGCCCATATCGAGATGGTGGATGACAGACTATGTACTCCCTCGCATTGAACGGTTATCATGAACGTAGTTTGTGGAACTGTTTATCAATAGATTTATGCCACAAAGTTTCAAATACCAGAAGCAGTGGGCCTTTGAGGCCTTAAGACGGAATGATAGATCTGTAGATGAGTATGCTTTAGAATTCTTGGAGTTGAGCAGGTACGCCCTTACAGCAATGGCTACAAAAAGCATAAAAGTAAAGAGATTTCTAAAGGGGCTAGATGGAAGTATGCAAACCTAGCTATGTTGTTAGAACAACCTTTTGGCGTAGTGGTGAACAAGATGTTTAGGCTAAAATTTTCAAAATGTGAATTTTGGCTGGAGAGCATCTCATTCTTGGGACATGTGATTTCTAGTGAAGGTATTCAAGTGGATCCCAAGAAGATTGAGGCAGTAACTGACTGGCTTAGTCCTATAATAGTCATTGAAGTGTGGAGTGTTCTAGGCCTGGCAGGCTATTACCGATGCTTCATGCAAAATTTCTTTAGGATAGCAACTTCCCTAACCAAGTTAACTCTAAAGAATGTCCCATTCTTTTGGTCAGATGAGTGTGAGGAAAGCTTCCAAAAACTTAAGGAATGTCTAACCACAGCCCATGTGTTGACATTGCCGGTAAATGGTGAAAGATATACGGTGTACTATGAGGCTTCCAAGGTTGGGTTGGGGTGCGTCTTAATTTATTACAAAAAGGTAGTGCCTATGTGTAACACCCTCACTGTGACAATTCCGTACATTCTACTGTTCCGGTGACTGGTGTCAGTCCGAACAATTAGAATGTCTGGAAAAATATTTAGACTAGAGTGAGGAGTCATAAATAACTCAAATAATGATAAGAAAAATTTAGAAAAAATTTTAGAAATAAAATACAATCAAGTTAAATGAGCTGGTGCCCTAGTGATGGGTAACCCAGTGGGAAGTTGCGGTCCTCGCAGCTAAGAGTGCTAAACCCAGGAGAAAATTCATGAAATAATTTTGGGATTCTAGAGAAGAGTCATTGAGGTTTCGATGGCATTAGAATGCCAAGAAAATTCTTAGAAAAATTTTTAGATCGGTACAGACGATTTTGGCTCAATAAGCCAAACGGAGGGCATTTGGGTCATTTCGTCTTCAGAGATGATTTTTGGCCAACTTGTCCAGTTAAATAAATAATTTATATGACATAAAATATGAATAAATATTGCTAAAAATTTAATTGAAAATGAGTAGAAAAGAAAAGAAAAGAAAATGGAAGAAAATTTGAATTTTGACATCATGTTTATGCAATTAAAATATTTCCACCCAACCAAATTTTGACACACCATCATATGTTATTTAAAAATGAATAAAAGAAGATAAAAATTGAAAAATCAAACAGCCATCTTCAACCTTGGCTGCAGATTTCATAGAGAGAGAGAGAGAGAGAGAGAGAGAGAGAGAAGAAACACCTCCATGAAAGCTTCATTGTGAGCTTGATTCCACCCACAAAACGACCTCAAAACCCCATCCTCCCTTCATAAAAAATTATCCCTACCATTAGAGCAATACTTGGGGGGAAAAAAGAAGTAAAAACAATGGAGTTTATCAAGCTTGGGTAGGCACACAACAAGGTTAGTGCCAATTAATCTTTAAAACTTTGTGTATACATCATGTGGAGTATGAATTGGGTGTGAAATTAAGAGAATTTAAACAAAATTTGCATGATTAATTTCTACAAATTTCGGCAGCCTTAGGGTACATTAGGGTTTCAATGATTAAATTGAATTATAGTTGCAGATGGATGCCAATGAACATGAATTTGATAAATTAAACTATTGATTGTATGTGTTTGAAGAATTGAAATTGTTGGAGTTAGGGTTTGGGCACAAATTTGGGATTTTGGTTATGTGTTGGTGAATGGAAGTCCTAATGGTCAATTAATGACCATTTGGCTATGTTTGATGAGGAATTGAAGTGAATTGGGGCTTGGGATTTGAGATTGGGTGTGCTGCCTTGGGTGACCTGCAGGGCTGGATGTGAGTCCAGCAGGTTTGGGCAGCTATAACTAGAGTTTTGTAGGTTCAATTGGTACAAGGCTAATTGGACATGAAATTAGAGAAATAATGGCACAATAGACTGACATAAAAATTGACCAAATCCGGGTAACTCACATTCTGCGTAGGCAAAATAACCAAATGAACAGTGTTCATTCATTTGGTCATAATTCAATGTAGAAAGGTCCAATTGACCTGAAATTTATATCAATGAAAAGCTTAGACAATTTATAACAACTTTCATGTAGAACACAAACTCTAATTCTGGACTTAACTAAAGGAAATTGTTAGCCAAAGTTGAACTACCAAATCTGGCAGAATAGGATTCTGCCCAGAAATTCTGAGCAGATACCAATCCGGCCAGCCTTATTCAAATTAGCATATCTTGAGCTAGAAAACTCTAAATAGAGTGATTAAAAAAAGAAATTAAAGAAGACACATAAAGGAACAACTTTCATGAAGAAAAGTTTATCAAATTCCTACTGTACAAATGACCAATAGAACAGTAAAGTTAGTGCTTGAAATCTGAAAATTTTAAAATAACCAACACTAAGCTTTATATTGGTATTGGCAACCAATGCCAACAATTTTAGAATGCAAAATGTGATATGTTGGGGATATTAGAACCAATATACCTATTGTCTATGAAAAAGTCAACATCTTAGTTGACTAATGGAATGAATAGTAATAATTAAATTTCAATTTCAAAAAAAATTGCATAATTAAAAGTGTTAAATGCCCTAGTAGGCCTAGTATGATTGGTTTGGATAGATTGGCATGCCAATAGGGTTCTGATAGCAGTACTGCGTATGGCTTCACGCCATTCTGTGTTTTATGGCCTATTGTGCCATTTTGTGATATGATAGCCTATGGCTATACTGATTATGATGTTATACTTGGCTTCATGCCTTATTGCTTTTATGGCTTATTAGCCATTCTGTCTGCATACCGGGAGACACATTGTGACCGATGGTGTGATGGCCCAAGGTACCTGGTACCCAGTGCTAGTTTACCCGTTTATCTAGTCCGGTCAATTTGTATAGGTTACTTGGGCATGAAAAAGTATAAATGTAATTAAATTAATTATTAAAGGAAGTAAGGAAATTAAATATCAAGATAAAGAACAAGAATGATTTCAATAAAAAGAGGCTCAAAATCATCAAGAGAACGATTAATAAAATGGTAGGAAGAGTTAATATCATAAGATGTAATTAGCCTTCGACTAAACAATAAGTTAGTAATTATTTATTTCTTATAAGCATAATAACTAGGAAATTTTTTTTACTTTTATTTGTATATTATATTTTCTTGTATTATTCGCACCACTAAGCTTTATGCTTAGCGTGTCGCTGTTTGCAACGCGTAGGTACTGAAGATTTGGCCAGAGAACCCAGTAGACTATAGATTGGGAGATTAGAAGTTTTGATCTGCATTTGGGTCCCAAGTGTCACCTCCTCAGCAGTGCATATTTTGGTAGTGTCCACCAGCTTGTATTTTATTTTTGATCATTGTAATTAAATTTTGGATATGTAATGTAAATTATGTATTTTTGTACATTAAATGTGCACATGATGTAAATTAATACAGTTTCAAATTTCATATTTGAATTGTGTATGTATGAAAATGATTTGAATTTCTTATGTATTTATATGAGTGAAACTTATTGATGTTCTGAATGAGAAAATGAATTTGAGAATATATATATAAAGATAATTGTAATTGTTTCACACAGGTGGGAAATCGTCAAATTATTAAGACATGATGGGAAACTTTGTCAGTTTCTCCGATAAAATAATTAGATCTGAATTTAAATAAAATTTTATGTGATAACCAAGAATATAATGGGATAAGTTATGATGTTGCAGTATACAGTATGACATGCCTTGCTCGGCTACACTGTAGACGGGTGAGGGGTGTTACACTATCCTTTAAGACAGCTAAAGAGACACGAGCAAAATTACCCCACCCATGATTTAGAGATGGCGACTGTGGTCTTTACATTAAAAATCTAGAGGCACTATCTGTATGGTGAAGTGTGTGAGATATACACTAACCACAAAAGTCTAAAGTATATTTTTCAGCAGAGGGACTTAAATTTGAGGTAGAGGAGATGGATGGAACTTCTGAAGGATTATGACTACACCATCCAGTACCATCCTGGGAAGGCGAATATATTGGTAGATGCCTTGAGCATAAAGTCTTCTGGCAGTTTGGCCCATATATCAGTGGAAAGGAGACCGTTGATTTGAGAGATATAGGAGTTGATGGACCAAGGTTTGATTTAGATATTTCGAATGAGGGTGCATTGCTAGCCCACTTTAGGGTGAGGCTAGACCTGCGGGACATAATTAGAGTATCCCAGCACAGAGACTTGCAATTAATGAGAATTGTAAAAAGAGTATAACAAGGGCAAAATTGTGAATTTGGATTTGCTACAAACGGTGCTCTTATGCAAGGCTCTAGGATATGTGTGCCAGATGTGGACAACCTTAGAATTGAGATCATGCAAGAGGCACAGTACACACCCTATAATGTCCACCCAGGTTCCATCAAGATGTACCATGATGTGAAGGATAGGTATTGATGGAATGGCATGAAGAGATGCATAGCAGATTTTGTGTCAAAGTGCTTGACTTGTCAGAAAGTAAAGTCTGAACATTAAAGACCATCAGGGAAGTTGCCAGAGATCCCTATTCCGGAGTGGAAGTGGGAAATGATTACTATGGACTTTATGACTGGGTTGCCTCGTACCACATGTGGATATGACTCAAAATGGGGTGATAGTAGATCATTTTACCAAGTCAACTCATTTTTTACCTGTACGGACCACCTACTCTATTGCTCAATATGCCAGGCTATATATTCATGAGATAGTCAGATTACATGGAGTTCCTGCTTTCATAATATCTGACAGGGAGCCCCAGTTCACTTCCCTATTTTAGAGAAAGTTGCAGGAGGCACTTGGCATACAGTCGAACTTCAGTACAGCCTTTCACCCTTAGACAGATGGACAGTCAGAGAGGACAATTTAGACACTCAAATATATACTTTGTATGTGTGTCTTGCACTTTGGGGGACAATTGGATGATCAGTTGCCCTTGATAGAGTTTGCCTACAATAATAACTATCATTCCAGCATTGGGATGGCACCTTATGAGGAGCTATATGGCAGGAAGTGTAGGTCTCTTTTGTGTTGGATAGAAGTTGGAGAGGCTATGGTACATAATGTAGACCTGGTGCAGTATACCTCAGAACTGATTCCTTTGATCAGAAAACGTCTGAAAATAGCTTTTAGCAGACAAAAGAGTTATGTAGACCTTAGGCAGAAGGATGTAGAGTTTGCAGTGGGTGACTATGTATCTCTAAAGGTCTCTCCTATGAAGGGAGTTATGAGATTTGGGAAGAAAGGCAAACTAGCACCCCAATACATAGGGCCATTTGAGGTTATTAATAGAGTTAAAGCCGTTACCTATCGACTGGAGTTACCCTCAAGCCTTTCTTATGTCCACCCTGTATTTCACATTTTCATGCTTAGGAAGTACATACCTAATCCTTCCTATGTGCTGCAACCTTACTATGGAGCCGAATGAACACTTAACTTTCGAGGAGCAACCAGTAGCCATAATGGACTATCAGATGAGACAGTTGAGGTCAAAGTAGATCCCTATGGTTAAGGTCATATGGAGGAGCCAGTCAGTAGAAGAATGCACATAGGAGTTAGAGTGGGACATATGCAGCAAGTACCCGTACTTGTTCATTAAGTAACCTTGTAATTTTATTCTACTTTGTGTAAAATTTGAGAACGAATTTTCTGTAAGAGGGAAGAAAGTAACACTCTTAATTTTTAAATAAATATTTTATATGAAAATATTAATATTTTATTGTATTAAAATTTTGAAAATTTATTTGAGATTTTCTGGATTTTAAAAATTAGGTTCGATTTCCTTAATATAATAAATTTCATTATTTTTTAAAAATTAATTTAAAAATCACGTGGTAAAAATAAAAGTATATTTGGACTCCAAAATTTTTTTTGAGTTTTTTAGAATTTTTTTTGAAATTTTTGGGCCTCATTTTGGGTCTCAATGCAGAATAAAAATTTAATTTTGGGTATCCTGAATTGAATTGGCCAAATTAAATCAAATCGAATCGGACCGATCGAATCGAACCAACTCTTTTTCTTTTTCTTCTTCCTCCTCCTGCGTCCCCGACCACCCCTCTTTCCTCTCCATTTTCTCTCTCCTCCCTCCTCCTCCGATCGGCAGATCACCTCCCCTCCCTTCCCCAGTCACTGGAGCACCACCCCCACGCCTTCCCCTTGCCGACTGTCGCACCAGGACACTAGAAAATGTGGCGCATTTCTTTACCTTTTTGGCCAACATCCAGCCGATCTAGCTACCTGTCACACCCTACCCCTCCGTAAGATATAACATGATCCCGTTGTACATCTAATGAATTACCGTACTTCGCCTACCGGTAACTCATTAAATATACTACAATGGATTTTTAAAACCATTTTCTTACATTTTGGAAGTGTTGAGCATTTTGGTAGGAATTAAAAACATTTAATTGAAGTTTCAAAACTAGTAAAAATTTTTGTCCTTTTTAATTTTTCCACAAATTTTATAAAAATTTCGGCAGAGTGCCGTCTATATTTTGAGAAAACAGTTCTTTAAAACCTGTGAAAAATACTTCCACATAATTTCATTTCATAGCCTCAATCTCCAATAATATCCCAAACAATACAGTCAACCACAATTTAAATCAAAATTCACTTTTCAAAATATTGTTAAAATAATTCCATTCATAAACGTGGCATTAAAATTAATTTTATATACACAATCTTAATATACAGAAAGAAATTCAAAATAATATTATTATAATTTACTGTGTAACTGCTCAACTTTGTATTAATACATATGACATTAAATTATTTACATCAAAATAAACTACAATGGTATAACTAAATACTCGCACAAAAACCTCCGTGTAGTCCCAAAAATCAGTAGCTCACTCTACTACTTTTTCCTTGTCTCTATCTGCGACAGCAAAGAAAACTACCGCTGAGTATAAAAATACTCAGTGGTGCACAATAAAATAGAAAATGCATAATATAAAACATTTATGAACAATTCATAATTCAAAAATTTGACAATCACATTTCACAATTTTTCAAATCACAATTATAGGAAATCATAATTTTCAAAGCTTAATATAACACAAATTTGATCAAACAATTTAATAAACATAGTGTTGCAAATAAATAACACAACTTAGGCCATGACACAAAATTTTCGAACATGCCGTGTGTACATCATGACAAGGCAAACTCACCCCACTAATCGAAATCAATGAGAGAGGTGGCTAGCTAGCTAATGAGTACTCATCCAAACTCACCCCTCAGATTGGGAAGCCAGAGAGGGAGGAATATAGTCAAACTCATCCCATAAATGGAGGAGGAACATAGTGATATTGCCATGCCAAGTGTGAATCAAAAACAATTTCAAAATCATATTATTCAAATATTTCATGCAAAACATAATCAATTTCCAAAGTCAATTTTGCATTCACAAAGTGGCAACACAGTAGTTATTAAAACCCATAATTAATACAATAATTTCACAATGCATAACTAAACAAAATTTCTATGAGAAAATGATAAATTAAGGTTTATTATGCACAAACCTGATGTGAGTCGCCTCTAGGCCTTGACTCAGTTTGCCCTATCCTTTTCTAGGTCTTTTTCAGCTGAAACACGAAATTTATAGTGTTTCAGTATCTTATCTCACAATAATTCCAATAATTAATTTATATATGTTCAATTCTAGCTCCAATATGCTTAAACTTACATTCTTGAAATTTTCATGTTGAGGTTACTATTCATGATACTATTCAAGTCAAAATATTGACTTTCTTATGCTTAATAGGAATGGGAAATCTAATTATACCCACATATCACATTTTGGTCACCTAACTTGTTGGTTTTGGTCATTTTCTCAAAACTTAAGTCTTTTAGGCAAACTTTCAAATTTTCAGTTTTGGTAACCTATTTTACACTAATCCATTGGTCATGTTGCTGTTAGAATTTGACTAAGTTTTCTTCATAGAAGTTGTTCCTTATTGTCTTAACTTTATTTTCCTTTTTGAATCACTCTATTTGGAGTTTTGTAGCTCAAGTTATAGCCATTTGAACATGACTGGCCGGATTGGCCTAACCCAAATTTCTGGGCAAATTTCTGGGTTCTGGCAGTTTTAGGTCACCAAATTTGGGTGGCCAAATGGCTTGGTTAAGGGCATAATTTGGGTTTGTATTCTTCATGAAAGTTATAGGTCTATATCTCAGCTTTCTACTGGTAAAATTTTAGGTCATTTAAACCTGCCTAGCCCAAGCTATGGCCAAATGAACAAACACTGTTCATTTGGTTATTTTTGTACAGGGTATAACACCTAAGTCCGGATTTGGTCAATTTGTTCACTATGCTATGGTCACTTTTTGGGCATGATTCCTAAACAAAAAATGTGTCATTTTGTGTCTAGTTTCATTCCCAATTGGCCTCACACCAATTGGTTAGTAAATTTTCAGTTTTGGTCCCTGAAAGGGTCCTTGGTCATGCTGCCTGCAGAATGACCATATCCAATCCGAATTTCCATTTGGTTCCAATACTTCCAACACGCCACAATTGGTCATACATGACCATTTTTCAGCTCAAACAAGGTCAAACACACCATTTGACCAAGTCTCAAAATTTCATCTCCCAAACCCTAGGTCCAAAACCCTAACTTTCATAAAATTCAAATCTAATGCATTCTAAACACCTATCCATAGTCTACATACATAATTCAACCTAAACAACCATTCAAATGCATCAAATTCACTCATTTCAAGCCCTAACCTACTACTGGCTGAATTTCTATTTGGTCCCCAAGGATAGTTTTCTTTTAATTTTAAGTATATTTCTAAGTTAATTGAACTAAGAACATAAACATTTAATTAAAATATTCAAGTTTAGATTACTAACCTTTTCTTGAATTTTCAATCTTCAAATATCTATTTTTCCTCCTTCCTTTTCTTGATCAATCACCTTCTCAAGTTGGTCTAACAAGTTTTAATGGGGAATTTGGGGACAAAGTGGGGTTAGGTGGTTGGAAGAAGCTTGGTTTCAGGCTTTAATGGAGTTTTCTTCAGTGGTGAAGTGAGGGAGAGAAGGGCAGCCCATTGGTGAGGGTGAAGGTCTGATTTTTTTTTTTGTTTCTTTTTAGTGTATTTTTAACTCTTTTAGTCTTAGTTGACTTGGTCAATATTTGTAGGAAAAGTAAAATTAGTTTTGACATCATGATGATGTCATCCAAGTGATATAAATAAACTTTTTCTTCTTTTTTTTTTCTTTTTCTTTTGCATTTAATTCTTGATCCCAAAATTTTTTTTTCTCCGATTTTATTTGACAGTCAGGTCAGCAGTCAACTCCAAGGGTCAATTGACCAAATTGCCCCTTGCCGGTTCGACCCGGTTTGTAAATAATTTAATATTTCTTCTGGATCCCTGACCTAATTATTTGACCTGCTTAACAATTCTTTTTCGTGATTTTCTCTTTTTCACTGTGTTCGCAATAGTCCTAGGACCGTAGTGTCACATTTTACGGTTCGAAATTTGAGTTTAAATCGACCTCGCAGTCCTTTCCGAGAAGGTCACCCATTGTTGTGACTTTCGGCTCATTTAACTTCTTGTGTTCTGTTTTTCTTATTTATACTTAACTAATTGACAATTATTAATTATTTGTGTTCAAGGCTTCCCTAGGTGTCTTAGACGTGGTTCTACTTCTCTTACTTGTCCGGACTGACACCGGTCACCAGAATAGTAAAATATACTAGGCTATGGCAATAGGGGTGTTACACTACCAATCGGACTAAGTCTTATCTCGAACACCTTCTACTTCTTAAGAGCTTTCCATATATACCAAGAACACCCAATTCCATTGAGAGGTTTATCCAATTTTTATCCGGGAAGTTTTATCCCATTTTGACTTTTGGGCTAAATTTCTCTCAAACCGAGAACCTGTTATACTCATTTCATATAGGCATTTTAGGGTAGTTTTGCATCCATTTTGCCTTTATATTTTAGTATATTTTATGTTTTTAGCTTTATTTTAGCTTATTTGTTAAATTTAGATACTTTACATTTGATTTTTGTAATTTTGTTGTTTTTGATAGGATTTTGTGGCAAATCGAAGATCAATGAGTGCATTAGGAAGTGTTTTGAAAAAATTTGGAATTCTTTAAGCATGGAGGAAAGTTAAAGAAATCAAGTTTTGAAAGAGCAAGTTAGTCAAAATTTGCTTAAGACTTTGCTTATGATGTTGCTTAGGGTATGTCATATAAGCTTAACCTTAAACCTGTTTAAGCTGAAAGTCAAGCACGGCTTAAATCCTACATATTCAAGCTTTTACTCCACAACCTGCCGAGAATTGCTTAAGATTCTGCTTAGGGTAAAGCGGCAGTGCTTAAGGTGCATCATAAATCAAGCTGGAAGTCATGCATAAGCAGAAAGAAAACCCATTTTATTCTAGTCTGCAGAGATTTGCTGAGGGTCTGCTTAACCTTAAGCAGACAGTGCGACCAGAAGCTGAAATTTGCTAAGAAGCTGCTTAGGGTTAAGCCGAACCTTAAGCAAACTGCCCAGAAAGTGAATAACGCTGCTGACTTGGATAATTTTACACCTCATTTCCTATCCACTCCTTGGCTCTTATTTACTTTTAGGGCAACTTTTTGGGACGATATAAATTCCTCATTTCCTAGTTTTTGCCACAAGAGGAAAGGAAGGAAAAACAAAAAGGAAAGAAAATTTAATAGAGAGAGAGAGGAGACGCCATTTCTTTTGGGGAGGAGCTGCTGCAACCATTTTTGGAGCTCCAGAAACCAGAGTTTTGGGTTCTTCTACTTGGGTTTTTTCTATTTTAGTTCTCTTATCATGTTTTTCTTTACTTTTCCATCAATCTTTCTTGTAAATACCATCATGAGTGAGTAAACTCTTTAGATTTCAGAGTTGGAAAATATGTTTTAGATTAATTTGTGTATTTGGACTGGGTATTTCCTTATTTTACATAAATATAAGTTTTGATTCCTTCCTTGTGTGCTTGATTTACTTGCCTAATGTTGGTACCCATTGGGTATTGTGATAATCTTTAATTGAAGGACCGAAAGGTGAAAGTCATTGATAGATAATCAAGGATTGGAACTTAAAATAACCTAGATTTAGAAATAAACTAGGATTTTATGAGGAATTAATGATTGGTTACAAAACATAATAGGTTTTAAAGTAATCAAATAACATACGAAAGTAGGTTTGGTTATTTTAGAACACACTTTGGTTTGCTTGAAAAAGATATCAAAGGAATTTAGAATCAATTTCCTTCAAACTCTATTTTTCCCTAAAAATTGGAATGCCCAAGACAAATCCCAATTAATTTATGCATAAACCCCCAACTCTGGAATCACTTTTAACATAATTAGACTTTGATTTGAATTATCCATTGTTAATTTAGTTTAATTGCAAACTAGATCTAGAATTTATTTGTTTGCTCTTTACCCATTCCAATTAGATTAATCAATTTACCTTGCTCATTTACATTTACCATTTATTCATTAATCATTAGCCCAAATAATCGCTTCATTCATAGTTTGGTACTCGAACGGCAAATCCTCGTGGGAACGATACTTGATTCATCACTTTATAACTTGAGACGACCCGTATACTTGCGGATTCGCCACATCAAGTTTTTGGCGCCGTTGCCGGGGATTTGATTTTTGTTTGATATTGAACAATTTTTTCTTTGGTTAATTTGGGCATTTTATTTTATTTTCTTTTTACCATTTTACTTTGAGAATTTGTTTATTTTGTTTTTCAGGTACTTTATTTTATGAGAAGGACAAAAAGTGAAGAAATCAATTTATTCTTTGATCCAGAAATAGAAAAGACAGCAAAAGCTTTAAGAGTAGAATCTAAAAGGAGAAAAGCTGAAATTAAAGCTCAACAACAATAAGAAAGAGCACAAGAGAAAGAGCAATTACAAGAAGAAATGGCCAACAACAATAACAACCGCTCTGTGAAGGATCATGCCTATCCTAACATTGGGGATTTCATGCCAAGTATCACAAGACCAAGAGTAGAAGCTAATAATTTTGAATCAAGCTCTGACTCCGATGGTACAATAATCACAATTTGGAGGAAATCCAAGTGAAAGTCCACATGTGCATCTAGCACACTTTCTTGAGATCAGTGATATGTTGAAGATAAATGGAGTTTCTGATGATGCAATTCGACTCAGATTATTTCCTTTTTCTTTGAAGGACCGAGCTAGAGAGTGGTTACATTCTTTGCCACCGGGTTCTATCACAACATGGGATGAACTTTCTCAAGCATTTTAAGCTCAATATTTCCCACCAAGCAAGACAGCTAAGCTAAGAAATGAGCTGACTTCTTTCAAACCTAGAGATGATGTGAGCTTGTATGAAGCATGGGAGAGGTACAAGGATTTGCAAAGGAGATGTCCACATCATGGGATTCCTAAGTGGATGCTTGTTCAACACTTTTACAATGGAGTTTCACCAGCTATTAGAAGTACAATTGATGCATCTTCTGGAGGTGATCTTATGGAGAAATCTGAAGATAAAGCTTTTTCTGCTCTTAATAAAATTGCTTATAACAACTACCAATGGAGTTGTGAAAGGAATGAGATCAAGAAACCAGCTGGTATGTTTGAGCTTGATGCCATGAATATGATTAATGCTAAGTTTGATGCTTTGACAAGGAAAATGGACAAGCTAAGTATGAAAGTAGATTCTTCAGCTGGAGGTTCTAGTAATTCAGCAGAAGTTGGAGCCGCAAATGTCAATTGTGCAGCTGATTTTTCTGCACTTAATCAAGATTTTTCAAGTGAGCAAGTGGATTATGTGGGGAACTACAATCAAAGACCAGGTGGTAACTCATTTTCTGCAACTTATGATCCAGCATGGAGAAACCACCCCAATTTCTCTTGGGGAGGTAGACAAGGACAAAATCAAAATTTTCAGCAACCTTCTGGGTATCAACAAAATCAAAATTTTCAGCAGAATAGAGGTTCTCCTCCTGGAATTCCTAAACCTCAAAATGCACCTGCTCCACCTCTACCACAACAAGCACAACCAGACAAGACAGCTAGATTAGAAGCTATGATTGAGACTCTACTTGTGAGCCATCAAAGTCAACAAGAAATGATTTCTCAATTAGCATCTAAAGTGGATTAAATGGCAACACACAACAAGATGTTAGAGAATCAAATAGCTCAACAAGCTAGCTCTTCAAATAACAAAGCATTTGGGAAGCTCCCTAGCCAGCCAAAAAATTCGAGGGAGCATTGCAAGGCTATTACATTGAGGAGTGAAAAAATATTAGAGAATGGAGATAAAAAGATTGTAGGGAAAATTGAAGAAGAGAAAAACAGAGAAGGAGATGAACAAACTGAAGTTGAAGTTAGAATTGAAGCTGAGAAAGAAAATTCAGTGGAAGAAGAGGAAGTAAGGAGAGAGAGAGCAAAGAGGAAGAACCTAAATATGTTGCACCTAAAGCCTACATGCCACCTTTACCATTCCCACAAAGGTTCCAGAAAGCAAAACTGGATAAACAATTTGGGAAGTTTTTGAAAGTATTGAAGTCTTTGCATGTGACTATTCCTTTCACTGATGCCTTAGCACAAATGCCTTCATATGCTAAATTTTTGAAGGAGATTTTATCTAACAAGAAGAAATTGGAGGAATTTGAAACCGTAGCTCTCATAGAAGAAAGCAGTGCTATTTTGCAAAATAAGCTTCCACCCAAACTGAAAGATCTTGGAAGTTTTTTCACACCATGTCACATTGGGGATATCAGTATAGATAATGCTTTATGTGATCTTGGAGCCAGTGTTAGTCTAATGCCATTGTCTATCTATGAGAAAGTGAAGATTGGATAAATGAAGCCTACTATCATCTCACTACAGTTAGCAGATAGGTCTATTAAATTTCCAATTGGGGTAATTGAGAATGTTCCTCTGAAAGTTGAAAAATTTTTCATACCAGTGGATTTTGTGGTATTGGAGATGGAGGAGGATGTACACATTCCTATTATTCTTGGTAGACCTTTCCTTGCTACTGCTGGAGCTGTGATTGATGTAAAAAATGGGAGGCTTACATTAGAAGTTGGGGAAGAAAAAGTTGAATTTAATTTGTTTCAAGCAATGAAAAAGAAAGATGATTCAAATTCATGCTTGAGAATTGATGTGATAGAAGAAGAGGTCAGAGAAGTGCTTAAAAAGAAACATCCTAAAGATCCCTTAGAAGCTTGTTTGGTTCATAACATCAAAAAAGGGGATGAGATTGAAGAAGCTGTAGAATATGCTATAATTTTGGAAGGAAATCCACCTTTGCCTATGGCTGATATTGAAAAGATTGGGGATTTGAAGCAAGATACAACTTCATCATCAAAGCTTGAAAAAAGTGAAGCACCGAAGGTAGAGTTGAAACCTCTTCCAACAAATCTTAGGTATGCTTTTCTAGGTCAAAACTCTACATATCCTGTAATTGTTAGTGCTAAATTGAATTATTGTGAAGTTGAAAAATTATTAAGAGTTCTTAAAAAGCATAGAAGGATAATCGGTTATACCATTGATGATATTAAAGGAATACATCCTTCTATGTGCATGCATAGAATTTTGTTGGAAAATAATCATAAAGCCTCTCGAAAGTCACAGAGGAGATTGAATCCAAATATGAAAGAGGTTGTGAAAAAGGAAATCTTGAAATTGCTTGATGCAGGTATCATTTACCCTGTTTCTGACAGCAATTGGGTAAGTCCAGTTCATGTTGTACCCAAGAAAGGGAGCATCATAGTAGTGAAAAATAAAAATGATGAACTAATACCTACAAGGACTGTAACTGGATGGAGAATGTGTATAGACTATAGGAAGTTGAATAATGCAACTAGAAAGGACCATTTTCCATTACCATTTATAGATAAGATGCTTGAGAGACTAGCTAATCATTCTTATTTTTGCTATTTGGATGGCTATTCAGGATTCTTTCAGATTCCTATTCACCCAGATGATCAGAATAAAACTACCTTCATATGTCCTTACGGTACCTTTGCATATCGAAGGATGCCATTTGGACTATGTAATGCCCCTGCTACATTTCAAACATGTATGATGTCCATATTTTTTGACATGATTGAGGGTATTATGGAAGTATTCATGGATGATTTTTCTATGTATGGTAAATCTTTCGATGAATGCTTATCTAACTTGTCTAAGATTTTGCAGAGATGTGAAGAGTTCAATTTAGTTTTGAATTGGGAAAAGTGCCATTTTATGGTACAAGAAGGAATTGTTTTGGGATATCTTGTGTCAAACAGGGGTATTGAGGTGGATAAAGCAAAGGTAGAAATTATTGAGAAAATGCCACCCCCAACATCCGTGAAGGGAGTGAGGAGTTTCTTGGGGCATGCTGGATTTTACAGGAGATTCATCAAGGATTTCTCTAAGATTTCTAAGCCTCTTACTAATTTATTGAGTAAAGATGTGGAATTTCATTTTGATACTAATTGTATGAACACTTTATGCAGGATAAAGGAAGCTTTGATATCTGCTCCTATTATGCAGCCACCCGATTGGTCATTACCTTTTGAGTTAATGTGCGATGCTAGCGATTATGCCATTGGGGCTGTTTTGGGACAACTGAGAGATAAGAAGGTGTATGCAATATACTATGCAAGTAGGACCTTAGATGATGCTCAAATAAATTACTCTACTACAGAGAAAGAGTTTTTGGTAGTGGTATTTACAGTAGATAAATTCAGGTCTTATCTTGTGGGGTCTAAGGTAATAGTGTACAAGGATCATGTAGCTATCAAGTATCTCCTTCAGAAAAAAGAGGGTAAACCTAGATTGATAAGGTGGGTGCTACTCCTTCAAGAGTTTGACTTGGAAATTAAAGACAAGAAAGGAGTAGAAAATGTGGTAGCAGATCATCTGTCTAGATTGAGGCAAGAACAAGGAGATAATTTGGGAAAAGAGCCCCCAATAGATGATTATTTTCCTGATGAGCAACTGTTAGTAATCATGAATGCAAAAACCCCCTGGTATGAAGATTTCGTGAACTATCTGGTGTGTGGAATCCTTCCACCTGACCTAACATGGCAGCAGAAGAAGAAATTTCTTTTTGATGTGAAGGATTATGATTAGGAAGAGCCATTTTTGTTCAAGAGATGTGGAGATGGGTTGATTAGAAGATGTTTAGCTGATGAGGAGATAGGGAATGTTATTAAAGATTGCCATTGTTCACTTTATGGGGGTCATATGAGTGTGACAAAGACTGCAGAAAAAGTTCTTTAAGCAGGGTTCTTTTGGCCACATATGTTTAAAGATGTGAGAAAGTTTGTAAATGCATGTGATAGGTGTCAAAGGATGGGTAATATCTCGAAAAGAGATGAAATGCCCCTCCAAAATATATTGGAAGTGGAACTATTTGATGTGTGGGGCATTGATTTCATGGGACCTTTTCCATCATCCTTTGGACACAAATATATTTTAGTTGGGGTAGATTATGTGAGCAAATGGGTTGAAGCTATACCATCTCCAACTAATGATGTTAGAGTTGTGATTAAATTCCTTAAAAAGTTCATTTTTACAAGAGTTGGAACTCCACGTGCCATTATAAGTGATGGAGGTTCTCATTTTTGTAACCATCAATTTAAGAGATTATTACAAAAATATGGAGTAAAGCATAAGGTTGCAACACCCTACCATCCACAAACTAGTGGTCAAGTGGAGATCTCAAATAGAGAGTTGAAAAGAATTCTTGAGAAAACAGTGAATAGTTTAAGAAAAGATTGGTCACTAAAATTAGATGATGCTCTTTGGGCCTATAGAACAGCTTTTAAAACTCCTATTGGCACCACCCCATTTAGATTGGTTTATGGGAAAGCTTGTCATTTACCTTTGGAGTTAGAGCATAGAGCATATTGGGCCATAAGGACACTGAATTTTAACTTAAAAACTGCAAGAGAAAAAAGAATGCTGCAACTAAATGAACTTGAGGAACTTAGATTGGATGCTTATGAAAATGCCAAGCTTTACAAGGAAAGAACTAAGAGATGGCATCATAAGCATATTAGGAGGAAAGAATTTCAGGAAGGTGATGTTGTTCTCTTATATAACTCTAGGTTAAGGATGTTTCCCGGAAAATTAAAGTCAAGATGGTTAGGGCCTTACACTGTTATAAAGGTATACCCCTATGGAGCTGTTGAGATAGGCAATGAAACCTCAGGGATTTTCAAAGTTAATGGGCAGAGATTAAAGCATTATATTGTTGGAGAACCCACACAAAAGTTTGTAGAGGTTTCATGGCTTGGTTCTCCAATTAGGGATATTTAGGTAATTTGGAGTGGAAGGTCAAACTTAAGACCTTAAACAAGCACTTCTTGGGAGGCAACCCAAGCGTATCCTTTTATAGTTTATTAATCTTCTATTTCATTTCATTTTTAGTTTTTACCCTCATTAAACTCAAAAGTGACATTTGTTTATCTTTTGTAGGTCATTCATGAAGATTGGGCAAATTGACACTTGTAGCAAAAAGAAAAGAATTGAAAGGGAGCAAGTATAAGCAAAATTTTACACTTTATCCAGTACCTGTGAACAGTAACACTTTTAAACTCATGCTAAATTGCTGATATTGCAATCGACTTGATAGCACATGTTTGATTTTGTGTCTTGTGTAAATTCTGTGAAATGCAACTTGAATGAGGATCAATTTTGATATTTAGGACTGATGTGAGCTTTATTGAAGTGCAAAAATAGTGTTTGTTAAGTTTTACCTTTTAGTGTATATATAGTTTTGTAATCTGTTAAAAATTTACATGTTTTTGTTTGAATTGCTGCTAGTTTTTGTAGTCTGCTAGTTTTTATTACTGTTCATGCTACTGTTCATGCTGCTTAAAAAGTCAATTTCTATGTCTTTTCTGCAACTTTTGAATGTCTGAAACTTGTCTCAAATGCTGCTGAAAATGTGCTTTTGGTATAAGCTTAGGAATAAGACTATTTCATTAAGTTTGCAAAAAGGTAATCACAATTGGTGCCTAATTTGAACCATGCTTGCAAAAAGCTAAATGAACATGGATCATGCTTGCTAAGTTTATGAGAGATGATGAGCTTAAATTTTTCAATTTTGTGGTATTAATGTGCATTTGGTAATTGCTGAGGGTCATGATGGCATTCCATAGCATTTGGACTGTTTTTGGTAAGTAAAATCACAATTTTTCCCAAAACCTGCCGAAACTTGCTGATGATATTGCTTACTAAGCTGTATCCTATGCAAATTCTGCTGAACCTTATGCTTAACCCCAAGCATAACCCAAATTACCAGATGTCTGCCCCACATTTTAAAAAGCCCAAAATTTTCGCCATTTTTTTTTATACAGCCCTCGCCCAAACTCCCGATAACCAAAGCTTCATTCCGCCGAATCCCTTCCCACACCATTTTTTCCGGCATTTTTAGGGAAGCTGAAGAGTTTATTTCTCTTCATTAAATGGTGAGAACCAAGATGTGGTCCACGCACAAACCCAAACCTAGAAAATCTCAACGCTCTGTCAAATCGAAAATGGGTACTCCATCTTCTTTACACACAAACCCTAACCCCAGTCCCAGTCCACCACTACCTCAATCGCCACCACCGCTGACACCACCACTACCTCAATCGCCACCACCGCAAACACCACCACTACCCCAAAGCCAAACACCAACCCTCATTTCGCCAACCCCCCTCTCGCCACAAACTAAGCCACAAAATGAAACACCCATTTTCGAAACTCAGTTCCAAGAACCAATGTTTAAACCTGCACTAACTCAAACAAATCTAAAGGTAAAACTAAAAAGGCTGCGGGTAGACCCAAGAAAGCCACTGTCAGAAAAAGAAAAGGAACGCCCTCTGTTCCTTTGGACTTAAACTCTCCACCTCAACTTTCCTCTGAACCAGTCAGTAAAAGAACTAGGTCCTCCTCGCAAATTCCATCACCAGCGGTTCAAACCCCTGTACCTCAGTCACCCTTAAACTCTCCCCATCCTGCCACTGCTCTAGTAGCACCTACGTCATCTGCCAATGATATAGAGGAGGTATTTTCTCCATTACCTTAAGCTTTTAAAGACATGGATATGAAAAATGCTTATGAGAGTTAGCTTCTAAACCTATTTTGGCAAACAAATATATGGATGAGCAGATTTTAAAAGAGTTAGGCATTTATGACTCTGTATTTGCCTATTTAGACGCTGTCAACTGGACTAAGTTTGCTAGGATTAGGGAACCAGTGTACAAGGATTTGACCTTGGAATTTTTGAGTTCCTTAAGGCTGAATTTCAAACCAATAGTACCTGACATAAGGATGTGATCTATTTTCGATGTGCTGGCATTGATAGGGAGTTAGACATGGATTCTATGAATGAAATTTTTGGTTTTCAGGGTTCGGGTTATAAAAGTATTGAGTGGCAACAAACCATCTATGACCCTGTTCAGTTCTGGAAAGACATTGCACCTTATGGGGGTTATTACAGACAGAGGACAGCAAAAGCCTCTAGGATAGTCGATAATGTGTTGAAATACCTCCATAAATTTATCTCTTACACTGTTTTAGGAAGGGGACACAGTAACAGCATTGTGGGTGCTGGAGATTTATTTTTCTTATGGTGCATGAAGGAGAGAAAATAAGTTAGCACAGCCCATTTCCTAGCTACTCATTGGCACCAAATTGTCACAAAGCATACCAAAGGTAGCATAGTCTTTGGAGGATATATAACTACCATAGCCAATTCATTTAGCTTTGATGCTAGTCTATATAAGCTACTGCCAGTGTCTGGTGAATCATATATAGACAGCACAATGTTGCTACATATGGATCTTTGTGAGAAAGTAGGAGATACCTATGCTTTGTTACAGCAGCATCCCGAAGCCAGTGGTACTACAGACCCAACTACCTTTGCACTAGCAGAACCCCAAACAACCACTGCCCCACAGTTTTCAGCAGATATTTTGTCCCTCTTAAGATCCTTGGAATCCAAAGTATCCAGTTTCACTGTCCAACCATCTGTTCCCTCACCTGACAACATAGATATCCTTGCAACCTTGAAGAGCTTAGAAGTTAAAATTGATACCATGGGTCAGCAGTAGGTCAACCAAAAGAAGAAGCTAAAAAAGAAACTTAAAAAGAGATTTTCATCTCTTAAAAAGAAACAGAAGCAACAATAACTTCAAATGTTGGAGCTCTACAACAAATTGGCCCAATCTTTTAACAATTTATATCATTGGGGCCAAGACATGCTTCAAGAAATGAAAGACCTCACAGAAAATTTGAAGCCTTACAAACTTGGATCACAATGAACCTACCGAGAACTGAAGCGGACCACGATCTGACAACAAAGCCTTAACAGCAGAGCTTAAACAGTAGCAATAGTTTAGTACTAGTTTTAGTTCTTCAATTCAGTTTTAATTTCTGTTTTGGGTTTATTTTGTAATCTGTTTATTTTAATATTTAAACTTTAGTAATAGTTGTAATACTTTGGTAATTAGTTTTTATGATTATATTTGCATTTATTTCCTTTAGTTTAGTTTATTTTATTTTATCTTCTGATATGGATATAGTTATTCTATGAATGTTTTTTGGTTTAATTCTTGATTTAACTGTTAGATCTTATTTCATTACACTTTTTCTTCTTCTTGCACATTATTTTTGTACTTTATTTTTTTATTCAGTCCTAATTTTGTTAATATTAATGAGTTGCACAATTTACTTTGAGCTACATATGTTTAACATCATTTTGAGGTAACGGCTTACCCTTTTACTATTTATGCTTATGGTATGTTGCCAATGCTTATGCTTTTGCTTACCCTACACAACAGGTTAAGCAGCATCTTAAGCAGTGTAAATTCATATATTTGGGATACTTTTTCACATTTTTCTCTCGAAAGCTTCATTGTTAATATCATCTTGAGCTAATTTTGGAATACTTGAGCTTATATTGATTTAATCCCCAATTGTATATATTTCATTAATTGATTAGTTCACGCAATTTTGCCCATCTTTGCATTCATTTTAGACATTGAGGACAATGTTTCATTTGAGTTTGGGGGTGAGGGCAAAATTTTTGCAAAATTTAAAATTTTCATTCATTCATTTATTGCATTTCATTCATTCATATATAAATAATCCATACACTTATACATATACCACACACATGTCTATACTCATACACATACATTTGCATATAGTTTTCATATAAATTACACTTAGTTTTAATTTGATTTATGCATTCATTTTAGGATCATGCATATCATAAAAATAATTTTTTACCTTGTCCTTAGAGGATTGAGAATTGCTTTGAAAAGCAATTGAGCTTACTTTTAGAAGGGTTTGATGGATTGAAAGTTCTGGATAGGTGCAAAATTATTAGATTCTTGCTTTAGTCTATATCTTCTTAGCCAAGGGCCACCCAATCAATTGCATTGACTTTGAGTGCTTAGAGAAAACTCTAAGGTGAGAAGTAGCTAATTGATGTTTCACCAATCCTAGAACAATCTTTCTAAACCTTTCAAGGCAAAATCATAGCATGCACTTGAAAAAGAAATGATTTAGGCATTCTTTGAATTTTAAACTATATTTTAGCCTTAGCCAACCTCACTTCAAAATTTCCCTTTGAAACCAATTTGAGCCTACATTTATCCCTCTTATTTCTTTGGAACCCACATTAATGCCTAGCCATAAACCCAAACACTTACCTACCCTCCATGAGAATGATTCTTTGAGTGATAGATACACTTAATAATAATAATAATAATAATTAGTTGGGAAAAGTGACTAGAGTAAAAAAAAAAAAAAAAGCTAGCAAATTCAATTATGGTATGTAAAGTAATTCACCACCCAAGTACACAAAGAAATGAGTTTGGGGGTGAATTGAAAGGGACAATTATAATTCAAAGTCAATGTTATTTATGTAGTCCCTCTAAAAGCTTCAAAATCATATGCTAGCATTGGTGAATAGTTGTAAAGTTCCTTCCCCCATTTGATTTTAAAAAAAAAAAGTGTGTCTTGATCTTTTAATAATTTGATTATTCTCATATTTTGTTACCTTTATCCTTTCCTTGTTAGCCACATTATCACCCCCTTGACCCCATTACAACCCTTAAAAGTCTTGTTTTGATGGTGTTTTGCTATATTAGTGGAGATTGGAATAGGAGAATTGCCTATGGGATTGTGATATCATTAATCTATTCATTTACTTCCATATTTGAGACACTTTAGTTTATAGATTACCCTATAGTCTATTTAGGCATGATTATTCTTTGTGATTGATTGGTTTGGGCTTGATGATATGGATAATTGACCCAAGGCTAAGCGGTGATAACTTTGGTAAGGATTGAATTCTTTGTACCTTGAAAGTGGGTATATGGTGTGTTGGTGGCTAAAAGTAAGCTTGAGAGTTTGTATAAGTAATTTTCATAAATTTAAGGTAAGGTACCCCAAATTGCATTAATTGTTTTTAATATTTGCTTGAGGACGAGCAAAGATTTGAGTTTGGGGGAATTTGTTATACTCATTTCATATAGGCATTTTAGGGTAGTTTTGCATCCATTTTGCCCTTATATTTTAGTATATTTTATGTTTTTAGCTTTATTTTAGCTTATTTGTTAAATTTACATACTTTTACATTTGATTTTTATAATTTTGTTATTTTTGATAGGATTTTGTGGCAAATCGAAGATCAATGAGTGCATTAGGAAGTGATTTGAAGAAATTTGGAATTCTTTAAGCATGGAGGAAAGTTAAAGAAATCAAGCTTTGAAAGAGCAAGTTAGCCAAAATTTGCTTAAGACTTTACTTATGATGTTGCTTAGGGTATGTCATATAAGCTTAACCTTAAGCCTGTTCAAGCTGAAAGTCAAGCACGGCTTAAATCCTACATATTCAAGCTTTTACTCCACAACCTGCCGAGAATTGCTTAAGATTCTGCTTAGGGTAAAGCGGCAGTGCTTAAGGTGCAGCACAAATCAAGCTGGAAGTCATGCATAAGCAGAAAGAAAACCCATTTTATTCTAGTCTGCCAAGATTTGCTGAGGGTCTGCTTAACCTTAAGTAGACAGTGCGACCAGAAGCTGAAATTTTCTAAGAAACTGCTTAGGGTTAAGCCGAACCCTAAGCAAACTACCCAGAACGTGAATAACGCTGCTGACTTGGATAATTTTACACCTCATTTCCTATCCACTCCTTGGCTCTTATTTACTTTTAGGGCAACTTTTTGGGACGATATAAATTCATCATTTCCTAGTTTTTGCCACAAGAGGAAAGGAAGGAAAAACAAAAAGGAAAGAAAATTTAATAGAGAGAGAGAGGAGACGCCATTTCTTTTGGGGAGGAGCTGCTGCAACCATTTTTGGAGCTCCAGAAACCAGAGTTTTGGATTCTTCTACTTGGGTTTTTTCTATTTTAGTTCTCTTATCATGTTTTTCTTTACTTTTCCATCAATCTTTCTTGTAAATACCATCATGAGTGAGTAAACTCTTTAGATTTCAGAGTTGGGAAATATGTTTTAGATTAATTTGTGTATTTGGACTGGGTATTTCCTTATTTTACATAAATATGAGTTTTGATTCCTTCCTTGTGTGCTTGATTTACTTGCTTAATATTGGTACCCATTGGGTATTGTGATAATCTTTGATTGAAGGATCGAAAGGTGAAAGTCATTGATAGATAATCAAGGATTGGAACTTAAAATAACCTAGATTTAGAAATAAACTAGGATTTTAAGAGGAATTAATGATTGGTTACAAAATATAATGGGTTTTAAAGTAATCAAATAACATACAAAAGTAGGTTTGGTTATTTTAGAACATACTTTGGTTTGCTTGAAAAATATATCAAAGGAATTTAGAATCAATTTCCTTCAAACTCTATTTTTCCCTAAAAATTGGAATGCCCAAGACAAATCCCAATTAATTTATGCATAAACCCCCAACTCTGGAATCACTTTTAACATAATTAGACTTTGATTTGAATTACCCATTGTTAATTTAGTTTAATTGCAAACTAGATCTAGAATTTATTTGTTTGCTCTTTACCCATTCCAATTAGATTAATCAATTTACCTTGCTCATTTACATTTACCATTTATTCATTAATCATTAGCCCAAATAATCGCTTCATTCATAGTTTGGTACTCAAACGGCAAATCCTCGTGGGAACGATACTTGATTCATCACTTTATTACTTGAGACGACCCGTATACTTGCGGATTCGCCACATCAGAACCCCACGAGAATTCGAAAGTATTACCGTGCTCTACTCGATGAGAGCTTCACAGCCATATAAATTTCAAAATTTTTCGATATCAAAATTTTGGTGGGTCCCTTGAACTTCACAGTATTTTTCTGAGCTCCAAATGAGCTTAACTAATTTTCTAACAATTTTATTCTAACCCCTGGTGTTATGGGATTCATGTAAGTACTTTGGTTTCACAGAAATTTGACTGTTGCTTAGGTTTTTATTTTCAAGCCAGACAGATAGGCTGTCGGAACAACTTTCGATTTGGGTCGAAATTATAGTCTACCCCACTATTTTCAGACACTCCAGACGCGTTCCAAGCATCAGAATTGGTATAAGTAAACCTAAACCCTAATTTTTTTCAATTACCTAGTCCTGAATTTAGAATAAAAATCTATAAAATATTCATGGGTAGCTAGAAAATTATAAATCCTTTTGTATTAGCTTCATAATATTGTTAAGGACTACGGGGCAGAAATTTAGAAATTTTAGAGCTCATTTGAATGAGTTATGATAAAATGATAATTGTAGGGACTAAAATAAAATTTTTCAAAATTGTGAATATTGACTGTTTTGGAGGGCCCAGGAGCGGCCATATTATGTTGATGAGATGTGGTTGTAGGATTTGTGTATTAGAAGTATTATTTGGATTATCCTGTAGGTTGGATAGGTCCTAGGTATGAGAGAAACTTTATTGGATTTTTAGCAAAATTTAGGATTTGTCCTTTGAATTTTTGAAGTTTTTGTTTGAATAAATATTGATAAAATATTTGATATAATATTAAGGTTAGTTGGGCTAGCCTTCCTCCTCTGCCCAGCTTTCATTGTGACTTTCAGTTAAGTTGTGAGTAGATATTCATTTTATTTATAATTTTAATATTATTATGCATTCAAGGCATGCTCATGCATCACACACACACACACACACACACACACACACACACACACACATATATATATATATATATATATATATATATATATATGTAGCTAATTGTTAGGCACGATCTATGTTGCATTTTCTTGTTTGCATAATGAAATGTGGATGTTGCCTTAGGGTGATTTGGAGCAGTGTGTTTGTGTGTATATGCGGTGTGATGGATATGGATAGGATGGGTAGATTGGCTTGAGTTAGTCTCGCTTAGAGCCTGATCCTTTTTGTGATAAGTCGGGGTGAGTACGGCTTTGAGTTGATCTCGTTGACCCCCGCATTTGGATTATAAGAGAAACGGACTCGAGTTGATCTTATTGGCAGGTGTTGGATTAAGAGAGCTGTATAGGGGATTAGCTTCATATATGCATATTCGTTGGTGTGACATATGGGTGTTTGAGTACTCTAAATTACTCTTTGTGCGAATATTGTTTGAATGGGATGAATTTATTGATCTATGTTGTATTTCATCCATAGGGATGCATTTGTAGACCCTTATTTTATGATTTATTATGAGTATGTGTATTGAGGCTGTAGTAAACTTGACGATGAAAAATTTTATGACTGTAAGATGTAATTGGAGGCATGAAGCTGAATTATTAATTCCGCGGTATGATATTAAAAAAAAAAAAATAATATATTTTTTTGAGAAATTAATTTAATTAAATTTAAATAAAATTTTATTTTGTTTAAATTTAATATGGGTAGTTTTTAAATGGATCTAATTAAGTTTAATTGGGCCCATGGGCCTAAGAAACCTTAGTTAGGAAATTTAAATAGAATCAATTTAATTTATTTTCTGAAAATTAAAATAAAAAAATATTTTTTTCTCTTTCCCTCTCCTATACAAACTCTCTTTCCCACTTGGTCCCGCTCTCTTCCTCACTCCTTATTGGTGCTGCCTCCTCTCCCTCTCTTCCTATTGGTTTAAAAACCTCACCCATATCCCAGTCTCACCCAAATTCTGCAATCTCAGTTGTTTAAGTTATCTGAACCTTATCACTCTAGGACTCCAAACCCTATCACACCTCTCTCCTAAAACCATATAAATACCCTACTGGGGTAGAGAAAAAAAGAGGAAGAAAAAAAGGAGGAGAAGACAAAAAAAAAAAAAGAAAAAAAAAAAAGAGAAAAAGAAAAAAAAAAGAAAAAAAGGAGAAAAAAAAAGATTTAGGATATTCAGAAAATTCAGAGCTATTTAGAGATATTTTAGAGTTATAGGAGGTTTAGAGAGATATTCAAAACTCTTTTGATTCTTTTCTTTTCTTCAAGAAGATTTTCTTGCAAGATTTTTCTTAAATGTTAGTTTTTGTCATTTTCTTTTCAAGATCTATGCCCTGTAATATTTAATTCTGTGCTTCTTATTTACTAATTTATCTCGCATGTTCATGTAGATTATATAATCATGTTTAATTTGAGGGGATATACAACTCTGCACATACTCAGTTTTCTATCTCTCAAGTTTTTATTATTTTTTATTGTCTTCTAAATCTATAAAAATTTTAGAAAAATTATATTCATATTTTGCAAGAAATTTTATTAATTTTAGGATTAAGAATCATTAAAAAAGCTTTTGTATTTTATAAGTTATGACTATTTGAATTAGAGTTCCTGCAAAACTCGATTTGTAGAATACCTGATTTGTAAAGCCCATATCTCCCTTGTTTCTTAATATTTTTGTGTGAATCTAGTGTCTAAAATTAAGTTCAAAATCTTGTGAATCTTTTCCAATTAGGTTTGCATTTATATCTATTGTGGTTAATGAGTTATGAATTTTACAAGAAAGTAATGTGATTTTGTCACTAGGAAAACTTACGATTTGTGTAGACCATTCGGCTAGGGTTTTGCTTGATCTATAAATTTTGTGGTCTTTTATGATGTTTTATCTGTCATCTACAATTTTTTAATGATTTTTAGGCATGCTTAACTATTTTTTAAAAATTAAATTTCTTACTACTATCAATTCGCCAAAATTTGAGAATTGCATGTTTATGCATGTTCTTGTGTGTTCTTGGGTTCTAATTTATATTTGATCTATTTTTTTGTGTTCTTTTAATTCAAGAGGTGTTATGAAGTATTTGGATCATGTTAGAAGACTTAGACCATTAGGTGGTTATAATTAATTAGGAATTTTAACCCCTTTACGAGACTAGAGTTAGAATCCAATATGAATTGTTTTTGGTATTTTCTTTATTTCCTTTATTTTCTTTAGTTTTTTTTTATTTTTTATTACAAACGAAATTGGTAAGTAGCCCTAAGCTAAGTATCAAATAGGGCATTTGCATGGAGCTTACATGGAGCTAAACGGGAGTAAGCCAGGGATATCATTGCCATACTAGAAGAGAATGCCCTTTTTTAAGGGTAGCTTGCCCCAATGGCAACTGTAATTACTAACAAGTAAGTAATCTTAAATTCCTAAAATAATCGTTGGCATGAAAATGTAGTAATAATAGGATTTTTATTTGGTAAATTAAAATTAACTTTGTTTTTAATTTAATTGACTTTTGCATGTAATTAATTTAAATTAATACTGAGTAAATTAAAATTAATCTTGTTTGTAAATTAAACTAACATTGGCATATAAAATGAATATAATTTAATACTCGGTAATTGTAAAATAAATTTGCATGTTAGAAATCTTTATTAGGTTGTGATTATTTGGGCCTTATGCGATATTAGAATAAATTACATATGTACATAATTAATTTAGTTTAATTATTCTTAGGGCAACTTTGTGAAAAATTAATTAATTAGGTTAAATAGAAACTTAGGATTATTTAAAATTGAATTTATTTATAAATTAAATTCTCAATAATAAATTAATTTTAGTCATTTGGTAAATATCATTTAAATAATTAGCAACCCCATAGATAAGAATTACTTGTGTATGAAAATTATTTATAAACAACAACCCTTTTGTGAATTACTTGTGTGTGTAGAAATAGAATTGCATTTTTAGGATAAAGTTTAATAGAGGAATAATAAACAAGACTTCTAGAAACATTAGTAGAGGACTGACACTCGAATTAACTTGGTTAGACCAGGTGTAAGGGGTGCCTAACACCTTCCCCTTACGTACCCACTATCCCGAACCTAGACATTAGGCTATGGTAATGACGGTTGTGGAAACTCTGCAAGGAGTAAGTTGTCATCCATGACCCTCGGAAGAAATACTGAATATGTCACGGTTATTACCTGGGTGGTGACTCTTATTTATCTATGTTTTCATAGCATAAATCCTTAGTACAGTGATAGTGTTATGGGAAGACGATACTTACCAGTGGTTTGATTCTATTAGGATTGTATGAAGTGTATGTCTAGGAAATGCTGTTTAAGGAGGTGGTATTTAAATGAGACCATTGTGACTCCATCATCTATCCTGGACATTACCTAGTACATTTTATATAATTTTAGTGGATGATATTTCGCCTCACACCTTACTATAACCCCCAATCTCATAGCATTAGTGTTAGATAGTTATAGAAATTATATTTAAAATCAATATCTTACTCTATGAGTCGAACACTCACTCATATTCACCCATTTTTCCAGATATAGGAGAGTTTTACATGTAATTGACCTGTTCTCTTCCTCGTAGGTCCTTTTATGCCTATTTTTGTAATTTATATTATTAGTTAAAATATAAAACTCTGTATGTGTTAGGAAATATTTAATTTGATTTGGGATTGTAAAGATTATGTCTTTTGGAAATTGTAAATTTCATATGATGCATGTATGGTTGAATGGGTTGGGCTTATGGTTTGGATGAGGGAATTGAGCTTCCACTTGATTTTATTTTAATTTATGGATGATTGTACGAGTGAGCTGAGCTCCCCAAATGCATTTTATTGAGATTACAGGTCGGGTGAGTTAATAGCTCCCTGTTGGATGGTCCAGGTTATGGCCGGACTCTGTCTGATTGATTTCTTGAAATGGGCTCAGATATGGGCTTTTAGTTTGGGCTAAGAAATAGTTTAGGCTTACTACGGGTTTTGGGGGCTTTATACTGACCCAAATCTTAGTGCCAGTTTGACCCGTGGGATCGGATCGTGACATTCTTACTGTTAAATCAAATTGAAATAGGAATTTGAGCATAGTATTTTAATTTTATACAATTTATTTTTTGTTAAATAGATAATAAAATATAATAATTAAAAAAGAATAATATTAAAAAAATACATACCTCTAATTTCTTCTCTGATTTTAACTGGTAAAAAAAATAAAATAGCCCTTTCATGAAATCAATAAATAAAAAAATAATATTTAAAAAATGCACACATGTGAAAATTGCATTGAAATTATAATCCAATAATAAATAAGCACAAAATAGATATTAGACTCAACTCAAAACCAAAAATGGAAAAAGTATTTACTAGACCTTAGATTATTTGGTTCAAAACTGAATGATTGATAAAGCATCAAGCATATGCAATTCTTGGTATTATTTTAGTTCAAGGAGTACATCACAAGAACAAGGTGCATCTCTAGACACTCCTTGACATTTTTTGGGTATTATAATCAATGGTACAAGCTTTCTCATTGTTATTCCAATTCTTTCACTCATATCTAAGGTGTCAGGAATGACATTATTAACAAGTTCCCAATCAAAATTATGAATGAGAGATGCCAAACCAAGAGTCACAACCCTATGAGCCAATGTTATACCCACACATATCCGCCTTCCTGACCCAAATGGAATGAGCTCAAAATTTTGCCCCTTGTAGTCAATATTAGATTTCAAAAATCTCTCAGGCTTGCAGGCTAAGGGATCCTCCCAAGAATCTGGGTCTCTTCCTATTGCCCATGCATTTACAAAAACTTGTGAGTCTCTAGGTATGTGGCAACCCATGAAATTTGTATCTTGTAAGGCATTTCTTGGAATGAGTAAAGGAAGTGCAGGATGTAACGTAAGTGTTTCCTTCAAAACAGCCAGCAAATAAGGTAGCTTTTCTATGTCACTCTTCAACCTTTTTGTTTCCAACAGCTACGTTAAGCTCTTCTTTAACTTTTCTCATGGCTTCAGGGTTGCTAAGTAACTCTGCCATAAACCATTCCACTGTTGTACTTGTAGTTTCTGATCCCCAAAAAAACATTTCCTGTAACATTAAACACAATTAACAATTAATTAAATATGATTTATAAAAAAAACTCAATTAATCCAAAATGTACTTAATTAATGAATCCCTCACCATAAATCCCAGTGTCTTGGGTGCATGGTGAACTAGATCTAGCAAAAAAAATCTCATATAACTTATATATTATCTTAGCTTATATGCATATTAGACATTCTTTAATACGAAGTTATGAAGCTATAATTAAGCTTACCAATATGATTATGATGACTTTCTCATATGGGATCTTCCCATGCCATTCTTTCCCGTCACCCTCATGTTCCAACAGCACATCCAGGAAGTCCTTGGCCTTCTCCTTCCCTAATTTATGCTCCTCAATTCTCTCTTTCACAAAACCTGCTACAATCTCCATTGCTCGTCCCAGATCTCGCGACATGTTTCTTTTCATTTCCTGGGGATCCAACCATTTCAAGAATGGTAGAAAGTCTGCAATATTTGGCTTCCCAGCCCATCCCATGACCTTGTCCATAGCCTGAAAGAGCTCATGCCCTTCTTTGCATTGTGAATCTAAAAGGTCTCGTGAAAGCATGAGATTACCGACCAAGTTAAACGACATTAGGAACATATAGTGAGGCAAATTCAACTCTCTTGATTCTCCCCTAGCTTTTGCAGCAGCCACATCATCTTCAATACTCCTGTCAGTCACATTCACATATCACAAAAGCTTAATAACAAATAAGAAATTTAGATATTTTCTATATAAATTAAAATATGAAATTTATATTATACAAAAGAAAAGAAAATTTATATGTAATGTAATTCAACATCAATTACCGTATCATTTGATCAACACATTTTCGTCGAATGGAAGCCGTTTCATTGATTCGCTTATTGGTCATGAGTTCCACTGAACAGAGACGCCTAAGCATGCGCCAGTAGGGGCGAAAATTCCCAACGGCAAGTGAAGCCTCGTGGTAGTTATGAGTAGTGAATACATCAAGAGACATACGGTCACAGAAGGTGGCGTCGTGGTTCTTGAACAGCTCTGCTGCTGCCTTCGCAGATTGTATCACCACTGTGTTCAGAGATCCAAGTCTTAACCGGAGCACAGCTCCATATTTGAACCTAAGCTCATAAAGACTTCGGTGTGGAATGGTTCCAAGATCGAAAATGTTGCCAAAGATTGGCCATCCTGGAGGCCCTGGAGGTTGGTTCTTGGGATTTTTACAAAAGGCTGTAATAAAAAAAAAATTATACTAAAGAAGGAGAGTTTGAGTTTAAAAGTAATTATTAAAAATAGGTGAATTATGTTGAATTGAAAGATGGGTGCGAGACGTTAATTATAATAACATTTTTAAAGTCCGAACGCTATTTATAATAAAATACATATTAAAAATTTTAAATAGCTTTCCTTTAAAATTTTTAACAGGCACGCTATTATAAATAGTGTCTGAACTTTAAAAATATTATTATAATTAACATTCCACGCTTATTTCACCTAATTTAATATAATTTATCTATTTTTTATAATTACTCTTACACTCATTTTTTTTAGTATAATTTTTTTTTGATTTTGGTAAAAATCCCTTGGTTCTTTCCATTTTCCCATTTTGTCCCATATAGACGTAGAATTATCAGAGCTAGTGATAGTAAGACAAGACCTGACGGAACAAGGAAAGTGTAGATGTTTCCCATTTCTCTTCTGCTCTGAAACTGAAACTGAAACTGGTGGCGGCTTCTTTATAATGATGTAGAATAAATAGATTTTTTTGTTCTTGAATTGTGTACTATTTTCAAATTCGCTTAGTGTTTTTTTTTTTTTTCTTCTTCTTTTGAGAACCTATAATTTTTAAAATAATTTTAATATAGCTCAACTAATTTTTATAAGCAATGTTAATAATATTTTTAAAAAAATATTAATTTATTTTTTAAAAAATATAATATTTAATTACTCGAGTTGGGAATATTATTTAAATATTATTATTTTTTATTTATTTAGTTGCCTAAGAAGTTATAGGTTTTAAAATAATTTTAATAACGATAAGCTAAATTTTACTAGCAATGTTAATAAATTTTATTAAAATAAAAAATAAATTTACTTCAGCCAATTAAATAAAAATACCAAACCTATTACATAAAATATTAATTTATTTTAAAAAAATATAACATTTAATTACTAGAGAGTTGGGAATATTGTTTAAATACTATTTTTTTATTTATTTAGTTGCCTAAGAAGTTATAGCTTTTAAAATAATTTTAATAACGGTAAGCTAAATTTGACTAGCAATGTTAATAAATTTTATTAAAATAAATAATAAATTTATTTAAGCCAATTAAATAACAAATACCAAACCTATTATATAAAAAAATTTCTAATTTTGTATGAAATATCTAAACCTCTAGGATTTGTGGTAATTGTTTTAAAAGGGTAAAATTGAATTTAAAAATTAACGGTAAATTATAATATAGCACTAAAACTTTATTTGATTAATAAATAAAAGTTTTAAATATAGTCATGATTTAATGTAAATGTTTGACATTTTAGTCTATTGATTAAACTTTATATTTGAAAAAATATATATTTTATATTTATTTTTAAATAAAATTTTATACTAAAAAATATTTTTATTAATTAAAATTAATGTAATTATCTTTGAATCAAACCAAATGATCTATGTATTCAAATATAAAATATAAAACTAAATTTATACCTTTTTACAAAATAATTTTGAAAAGAATATATAATTAAAAAGAATGTATCCCATATGAATTGTAGCATCTATTAAATAAAATGCATATTTTATATATAGTTTACTCTAATTAACACATGTATTCTATTTTATTGATACTATAATTTATGATATATCAGGTTTAAATATAAACTTTTTTACTAATTTTTTTTTTTCCTTTTTTTTCTTTTTTCATGTGAAGAGAAGATTAGAATTATAGAATCATGCATATCATTGCATTGAGTTTTCCCCCTTACATTAGAATTCAAACTCATTGATGAATTTTTCAAAGAATTAGTAAGCAATAACTGAAAAAAAAAATCATATGTAAACCTAATTTATCAAGTAGTTCAAAATATATGCTATATATTAGTAAAACATATATATTTAAAGTAATTTATGTGAGTTCTTCACATTATGAATCTTGTGAAAATGAAAAATTAAAATATATGGGTTTTTTTTTTTACAAATTTTCATTGAATTAGTTTTTCTTTTTCTTTTTCTTTTTAAAGAAAAGAATAGAATTGTATAACCATGCATATTATTGCATTGATTTCTTTTTTTGCAGTTCTTTTTAATTAAAATTCAAACTCAGTAATGAATTTTTTAAAAAATTAGTAAAAAAAATTATATTTAAACTCGATTTATCATGAATTATAGCATCCATTAAATAAAATACATACATCAATCAGAATAAACTATATATAAAATATACATTTTATTTAATAAATATTATAATTCATGTGGCGTATATTTTTTTTAATTATGTACTTTTTTTCAAAATTATTTTATAAAAATGTATAAATTTAATTTTATATTTTATGTTTAGATAAATAAATTTGATTGGCATGATTTAAAAGATAATTATATTAATTTTAATTAATAAAAATATTTTTTAATATAAAATTTTATTTAAAAATAAATATAAAATATATTTTCTTTTTAATTATAAAATTTAATTTATATACATTAAATTACGATCACATCTAAAATTTTTTATGTTAATTAAATAAAATTTTAAATATTATATTATAATTTATCATTAATTTTTTTTATAACTTTATCCTTTCAATGTAAGTGTGATAAATCTTAAAAATTTAAATATTTATCATAAAATTAAAAATTTTAGATATAAAATTCATTTAAATATTATTTATCTGAATTTTTATTTTTATCAAAAATAGAGACACACGCGTAGAGTTGGTTTAGTAGATTATCTGTTGGTGTCAGGCATTTGTATTGATAATGATTGAGGGTGGGCAGTGGCTCAGGAGTGAGGACAAGCATCTGTGTACCCTTTTATTATGCTATTAACAATTTATAATATTATCTTGCCAATCTCGTGTCAGCCTTGCTGATTTTGATTTAACAAATTGGAAAGAGTGCTGCTAAATAGCTCAATTTAAGTTGACTCAAATAGTATTAATGTATGTAATTTTATTATTATACCTTTAAAAGAAAGAGAGGAAATAATTTAAAAATGGCTTCAAAGCTTGGAGTTGGTAAGATAGCTCATTTCATGGCTCATGCAAAGGAAAGCGTGCATGTAACAAGCTATTATTGCTTGCAGCTATGCACACCATTCAAGAATTGATGATTCGATAAGTGTGTCTACTGCATTAATGCATGCACATATGAGCTAACACATGCAGCAGTGATGAGCATTCCTTGTTTTTGCCTTCCTTAAAATATTTTCATTCTTTGTTTTTCCTTTTAAAGTTGATTCATTCTCTCAGTTTTTTCAATTTTTTTATGGCAGGGTTAAGTCAGGGAAGGTCATATCGTAGGCAATTGTTTGATGAGATATTTGATTTTAGTGAAGATGATAGTTTGTTCGCTGAAAGATGTAGAGGAAGATGAATCAGCTGGTGATCAAGATATGAATGAAGGAGGCATTAGAGCAGTAGCAAACACTAATGCTATTGAAGAAGGTCCTCTAACAGGGATGTTATTTCCTTGTATTAGCACTATGTTCAACTTCTATAAAGAACATGCTAGATTGAAAGGTTTTAGTGTTTTCAAAAGATCAGCAGTTAATGTACGGGGTGGATCTCGCAAATATCAAACAATTAGTTGCGATAAAGGAAGGAAAGCAATTGGTGCGAAATCATCAAAAGGATAAATTGTCCTGCAAAGATTAATGCAATCCTAAGAGAAAATGGAATGTGGCAGATTTCAAAAGTTATTTCAAGTCACAATCACGAATTGGAACCTCCTATGTCTAGATTGATGGTTGCTCATAGGTCACTGAATATGGATATGAAAAGGAGATTGGAGGCAAATGATATAGCTGGCATAAGACCCGCAAAAAGCATTTGGTTGCTTGAAGTTCAAGCAGGTGGACCAGAAAATTTAAGCTGTTTGTCAAAGGATTGTCGAAACTTCATTGAGCGAAAGAGGAGGCTACAACTTGGTGATGGTGATGCTGAGGCTATACGTAAGTTGTTTGTGAGAATGCAACGAAACGATCCTGAGTTTTTCTATTCATTTGATCTTGATGATGATTCCAGGCTTTCAAATGTTCTATGGGTTCATCCTCGTAGTCGAGCTGCTTACGAGGAATTCAATGATGTTGTTAGTTTTGACACTACTTACCTTGTTAATCTATACAAGTTGCCATTTGCCACCATTGTTGGAGTAAATCATCATGGGCAATCTATTTTATTAGGATGCGCCTTGATCTCACATGAAGATGTAAACACTTTTAAGTGATTGTTCATGACGTGGCTTGAAGCAATGGAAGATATTCATACTAATTCTATTCGTACAGATCAATGCAAGAGCATGAGGAAAGCCATTAGGGAGGTAATGCCTAATACTAGACACATATTTTGCTTGTGGCATATATTATGCAAGGTACCTGAGAAGTTTAAGGGTGTTACTGATTATGATAGTGCATGCCTTGAGTTTAAAGCTGTAATATATGATAGCTTAACCATCGAGATGTTTGAGAGAAATTGGAATGAGTTCGTGGTGAAGCATGGGTTGGAAAGAAATGAATGGCTTTCCAAACTATATGTTGATAGGGAGTATTGGGTTCCAAATTATCTCAATCACACATTTTGGGCTGGAATGGTTTCGACTCAAAGGAGTGAGAGCATGCATGCCTATTTTGATGGGTATGTTAACTCAATGAGCACACTAAAGCAATTTATGGAGCAGTATGAGATTGCTATGTGTGACAAGAATGAAAAGGAGTTCTATGCTGATTTCAAATCAAAAAACACAATTGTAAATTGCATATCTGTTTTTGAATGGGAACAACAGTTTCAAAAGGCATTTACTAATTCAATATTCAAGCTCGTTCAAGAGGAGATTAAACGAATGTGGTATTGCCATGTCATTCAGCCAACTGAAGAGGGAAGGAGTGAAGCAGATAATGAGCCAGGAATTGAGAGACATAAAATTATGGAGAAATCCATAATCAATAACTGGTTTCGTAGGGAGTTTGTTTATGATGTAGAGTACAGGGAAAATGGCCAATATTTCAGCTGCAATTGTAAGAAATTCGAATAAAAAGGAATATTGTGCTGCCATATCATGAGGTTGATGTCACTCAAAGACATAAAGTTCATCAACAAACTATATTTGCTTAGGCGATGGAGAAAAGATGTTAACCGTGTCCATAGTAAAAAGTTTTTTCACGGAGGGTACCCACATATGACAAAGGAGTTTGAGAAATACAGGGAGATGGAGAGGTTATTTCAAGAAGCATCCGATTTGGCTTACGATGACAATAAGATCAAATTTGTGAAACAATGGTTGGCTGAATTAAAGCAGGATTTATTGAGCTGGAATGATGGAATGATTGCTCCTACTAGTAATGCACAGGTTACTATTGACACTAACAATGTTGATGAAAACGAAGAAAATGAAAGAGTTATTCTTAATCCACATGTGACTCGTAATCGTGGACGGCCACGAATAAACAGGCACAGATCAGTAAGGGAGATCACTCAACGAGCAAATCCTGGTAGGAATAGAAACAGTGGAAGGGGCAGGCGTAGAGGTCGACCAAGAAACAATATTAACTCGAATATTGCTGAGCAGGTATATATGTATATTTTTTAAATCAGTACTAATGTTATTTATTTCATTTTTTTTAGATATTTCATGTAACTTGTGTCCTTTTACATGTAAAGGTTGGGCCGCATAATAGCCAAACACCAAGCAGCCAAACACAAGGAAATGTTGCTGATGCTGTAATTAATCCAATTGTCAGTGGAACTATACCAAGCCATCATAGAATTAGGCATTAAGGAACCCATTATACTACTAAGCATTACAATGGAACTGGTTAAGAAATTAGAATAGTATCATCAATGTAATAGCAATTTTTTAAAATTTTATTACAACTTATCTTATGAAATAGCCAGAGTTGCGATTATAACTTATCAAAATTAGTTAGCTAATTTTAGTCTGCTTCTGCTTCTTATGTAAGCAAGACGTAGCATATTATATAATTTATTATAACTCGTGTAAGATCATTTTTCTTGTTAAGTTGAGATTACATTTCTGGATTATAATCATAGCCATGGTCGGACAGTGCTAAATGGCACAAATGTTGTGGCACAAATAGCACAAATTCTTATAAAATGACATAACTATCCTTATTAAAATTTTGAATGGAAGAGATGTCAGGAGATAGAGTATAATTTGAATTTTCATTATCTCTCTTCTATCTAACAACTACTTGAGTAAATAGGATGAGAGTTCCCATGCTTTCCTTAAGCTACCCACTATAATTAATATTATGTGAGTTCCAATTATCTTTTTGAAAAAGTTTAAAGAAGTATACTATTGTTTTATTGAACAAACCCTTATTTGTATCTATCTTCATCTTCTTTCTAAGAAACTCTTTATTGTAAAGCATTGTATCTATCTTCATCACCTTAGTAGATGGGACGGTAAAACAATAAATAAGCCTCAAGCTACAAAAGGTCGAGAGGGGGGTGCTACAGATCAAGCTGGAGTGCTTTCCTCTTACTTAATAGTTAATGCATATACACAATTTCTGTCAATTGGAAGATGCATAGTAGGAACAAATGTTTAGCCTGCTGTTATTTATATATAACATCCTATGTATTCTTATAAGGACTTAATTTTCACAAATGAGGAAAAGCATTCCATCAGAATTTTAATATATTGCAAATATGCAATAACTTGAATTTGAAAAGCAAATGCTAGTTTCCTTACAGCAAAGGCTTGGTAACATGCCCGATTCATATATAATAGCAGTCCCCAAGCCAATGAAAATAGTACTGCAATAAAAAAAAAATCCAACTTCCAAACTTAGTAAGGATAAAAATTATGGCAAAACATTCGACACACATAGAGGATAGCATAGCATATTGTCTCATGAAACATAAACTTAGCATACTATATACATAAGACAACACCAAAAAGGACCCTATCCAAACTGTAGCTACTGCCCAGCCCTTGTAATTTCAGTTTGAAACTCAATCCTATAGTCATCAGCCACTGTCAAAGTGAAATCCACCTCATCATCCTTTCCCAATTGGTTTTCCTGCACAAATGCACGCCATCCTTTTTCAAACCTTGCTTTCTTGAAGACTCCCTCTTGACTAAACCGAGTCACATACTGAACTTGAAATTGTTTACGCACACCAGGTACTTGTATGTGAACCAACCTCCCATTCAAGCCAAGAAACGTCTTCCCAAATTCAATTGGAATATTCTAGTAAATAACACAAGATACATTTTATACATGTCAATAACTATTTGAAAAATAATTTACATAATCAATAAAGTTTTCAACATAATTCGTAAATGGCTAGTTTACCACTTTGTATTTCCAATCAGCGGTGTTCATCACAGACACAAAGTTTAACTGAGTAGGAAGGGGTTCTGCATCAGGATTACTGTAAAAAACATGGAATTTAATAATAATAAAGAGAAAAACAAAGCAAGTTCTTATAATTTTATTGGTTGCATGAAAGAAATAAAAAAAAAAAACTCATAATGCGAAAGTCAGCACATTCACCTATTACATTATCATCATCTGAAGATATTTGAATTACTTCCGGTAATGGTGGAAATCCATAATCAATCTCAACTCCTTTTTTATTGAACATTAACATCTCAACCTGCTGTGTACTGATGACAGAAAATATGATACAGAACTTCTGTTTCAACTTGTAGTATTTGATAAGTTCATCAACACCATCTGTAAAATATAAATTCCCATCTTTCTCATCCACTACAACCGCAACCTGCCATGAGTGACCTTCCATACCTTTGACAAAAAGTGTTATGGTATCAAAATTTAAATTGCCCAACAGATGAGTAACATGATTTGGAATCCTCTGTATATGTCAAAAAAAATTGATGAGAAACAAATATCATATCAGCATCAGTAAATTATCACTTATTTCTATTTTATATTGAATAAAGAAAAAAAAATTAGATAAAAGGATATAAAGAGCTTACGATCCTGCTAGTGTTGCGTTCAACAATGAAATAAAACCTATCCTTTTCTCCCATGGTGCTCTTAAGAGAGGATTCTTTCTCTTTCAGTTAAAAAGGAACGGAAAGGAAATATCTCACCATTTTCGATTCTCTCTCTCAATCTCTATGTTAGGTAGATTTTTTACCGTTTATTAATGTTTGAAGGGAACTTAATGGCAGTCAACAAACCCCCTCAACACACATCTGGATATTAATTGCCCATTTAATAAATGGAAATGTAGTGGGAATAGTGATATTAAAAAGGAAAAAAATATGACACAGGGAGGGTTCAAACCCTTAACCATGCTGGGAAGCATGCGCCAGTGCCAGTCGGGCTATTAGCCCTCATCCAATAATTTCTTCAATGAAAATGACTTTATCTTCTTAATGTGTGTTTTAAAGGGGAAAAAAAAAAAGAATCTGACACAGGGAGGGTTCGAACCCTTAACCATGCTAGGAAGCATGCGCCAATGCCAGTCGGGCTATTAGCCCTCATCCGATAATCTTTTGTATGAAAAATATATATACACACACAAGAGTTATTAAAAAATCAACACATATATTGATTTATACATTTCTATATCTCTCTGTCCACATGTTTATCTCTCTCTCCCTTTATTTATCTTTATATATATAATAATCTTAATATCTCTGCCTATAACTCTTTTTATTTCTATCATTCTCTAAATATCTTTGACTATCTCCCTCTATATTTATCTTGTTGAGGTGTGTTTTAAAGGGGAAAAAAAAAAGAATCTGACACTGGGAGGGTTCGAACCCTTAACCATGCTGGGAAGCATGCGCCAATGCCAGTCGGGCTATTAGCCCTCATCCAATAATCTTTTGTATGAAAAATATATATACACACACAAGAGTTATTAAAAAATCAACACATATATTGATTTATACATTTCTATATCTCTCTCTCAACATGTTTATCTCTCTCTTCCTTTATTTATCTTTATATATGTGATAATCTTAATATCTCTGCCTATAACTCTTTTTATTTCTATCATTCTCTAAATATCTTTGACTATCTCCCTCTATATTTAAATTAAAAACAATGATTTAATGATGATAATGGTGGCAATATTGTACACATGGTGATTATAGCAGTGGTGTTGATTTAGCTATTGGTGGTCGTATTGGTGATTATTCTAATAGTAGTGAAGTGGTGTTAATAATATAATTCAATCATTTTTTATGACTTATTAGCATTTCATTTTCTTCCCCTATCACATATGATACAATAATATTTCTAGCCCTTCAAACTTGATTTTTTTACAACACTAATACCTTGCAATATCGTGTGCTCTTGGTAAAACAATGGCGCCAAGATTTGTTTACCATTTTCCCTCCCAATATTCCCTCCATTCATGTGGAGGGTGAGTTAGACAATTTACATCCATTTGTGCCATTTGTGACATTTTTTTTTGTGCCAAAAAGCATTTCCTTTTCATTAATAGAGAGCTACCATATCAACAAAATTAAAAAGGATATTTCATTGTTTTTAACAAAATAACACGCTTAAAGTGCTCAATAATAATCCGAAAGAAAAAAACCATTGGCACTGGATATCAATGCAAGTTTAAAACAACATCCATCAAATGAACCATTAAAATTTGAAATAGTAACAATTTAAATATGATGACCCATGCGAATGACAGAAATGAAGAAGCTTGTTCTGTCCATAACTAATTGGATGATGGTGCACTCATCGCCTTTCTCTAGTCCATAGAATCTAACAAACTGAACCCATCCCTTTGCAATTCTTACTTTCAGTTTTGGCTTCTTTCCACGTCTGGATGTCTCCTCTGTATAAACATACCCAAGTTTAAATGGCATGGGATGATCTAATCTTCGTCCAGGTTTAGGCAGCTTCCACACAATGATTGTGGTTCTGTCTCGTCCAATAAATTGCGCAGCTTCAAGCGCAGGGATATCCTTTCCAAATAAAGTTGACACCATTAGAAGTAATAAAAAAAAATCCAATTGAAATTGTGTATACAGAAAATTAATGTACTACAAATGATAATAAAACATACCACTTTATATTTCCAATCGTAATTCTTGCAAATAAATTTAAATGACCATTGAGAAGGATTGACATGGTTCTGTGACACCAAATGATCTACACGGTAGTATAAATCATTTAAGCAATTGCGTATCAATTCATTCTCATGAACATTTACATGGCAGTACAAATAATTAAACAATTGCGTAACAATTCATTCTTATGAATAACATATAATTTGGTAAGAAAAAAATTGAAATTTCTCACCTGTATTTAGATTTGCATGCATTGTATTTTGATAAACATTGGTTAGCCCTATGTTCTGCTCTTGCATCCTCTTAGGGTAGTAAATCTCTCTACCACCAGAATTGAGTATGACCACTTTAAATTCATATGGAGGATTGAAAGTGAAGATCAATTTGTAGTTCAGTTCTACTTTGTGGTAACCATGAATTCTGATAATCCCTTGTCAATTATAGATACTCCTAGTCCTGCTTTGACTAGCACTTCCCAGGTTTCATTTGATGGTGTGCGCAAATGAAATGTCGCTTGAAATTGTTCCATTCTCTGTTTAAAAACCTTGACGGGATTAACTTGGAAGAACACAAACACAAAAGAACTTAGATTTGAAAGAGGTACGAGAATCATACATAACAAATGATAAATGAAGGTTTCACTTACCATGGATTGGAATTTGATTACATCTTCAGTTATACGAACCTCAAATGTGTCTGACATTATTGCTTCGGTTGATAGGATAAAGATTTGAGAGAGGAGGGTATGATACTCGTTTATCAGCTAACAACTACGGATAGATATGTGAATCAGATGTGTTTTAGGGTGGTAGATATGTTTTAGGGTGATACTTGAATAATGAGCATGGGAAAGGGATGAGCATGCCATTGAAAATTGGAGATGGCAATTACTTTTGACGGCTCAAAGATCTTTATTGTTCAAAGACATATGTCCAACATTGTCATTGGAAATATGTAATGGAATTAATAACCCCTTCGTGTTGAATATGCGTGGCTCCACACTAAGTAAATGTTGGCGTTAAGGGCAATTTTTTTTTGAATCAATATGGGTCGGTTTGGTTTCTGAAAAGAAAAAAACTTGTGTTCAATTCAGATCGAACCAATACACATAAATTCGAATGCTCCGCCCAATTATGCATTTAATTATGTCATTTTTTAATTAAATGTTAATATTATGTTTGTAACAAAATTACTTTTATATAAATTTGAAATTTAAAGTTAAGTAAAGTAATTACCATATTAAATTTTATATTAATTTTTATAATAATAAATCTATATATTAAAGTATAGCAGTGGTGGTGGTGATGGTGGTAGTGGTGGTGGTGGTGCTAGAGTTATATGCTATAAGTTATATAATATGCTATGTTATACTATTTTAAGTAAAGTTATATTATATAAAATTGAAATATAAATTTAAGTAAAATAAATAGAATATTAAAATTGATAGTAGTGGTGTAATGGTGGTGGTGGTAGGGGTGGTGGTGCTGCTGGTGGAGTGGTGATGTTGGAGTGGTGGTGGTGGTGGTGGTGGTGTAATAGTGGTGGCAGTGGTGGTGGAGTGGTGGGGGTGGTGGTGGTGATGGAGTCGTAGGGGTGGTGATAGGGTGTTGGTAGTGGTGGTATTGGTGGAGGTGGTAGTGATAGGGTGATGGTGGTGGTGGAGTGGTGGGGGTAGTGGTGGTGGTGGTGGTGGAGTGGTGGGGGTTGTGGTGGTGGTGCTGGTGGTAGTGGAGTGATAGTGGAAGTGGTGGTGGTGTTGGAGTTATATGCTATAAGTTATATGATATGTTATGTTATACTATTTTAAGCAAAGTTATATTATATAAAATTGAAATATAAATTTAGGTAAAATAAATAGAATATTAAAATTGATAGCAGTGGTGTAATGGTGGTGGTGGTAGGGGTGGTGGGGGTGGTGGTGGCGATGGAGTAGTAGGGGTGGTGGTGGTGGTGTAATAGTGGTGGCAGTGGTGGTGGAGTGGTGGGGGTGGTGGTGGCGATGGAGTAGTAGGGGTGGTGATAGGGTGTTGGTGGTGGTGGTATTGGTGGAGGTGGTAGTGATAGGGTGATGGTGGCGGTGGAGTGGTGGGGGTAGTGGTGGTGGTGGTGGAGTTGTGGGGGTTGTGGTGCTGGTGCTGGTGGTAGTGGAGTGATAGTGGAAGTGGTGGTGGTGTTGGAGTTATATGCTATAAGTTATATAATATGTTATGTTATACTATTTTAAGTAAAGTTATATTATATAAAATTGAAATATAAATTTAAGTAAAATAAATAGAATATTAAAATTGATATTAAAATTGATAGCAGTGGTGGTAGGGGTGGTGGTGGAGTGGCGATGGAGTAGTAGGAGTGGTGATAGGGTGTTGGTGGTGGTGGTATTGGTGGAGGTGGTAGTGATAGGGTGATGGTGGTGGTGGAGTGGTGGCGCTAGTGGTGGCGGTGGTGGAGTTGTGAGGGTTGTGGTGGTGGTTGAAATTATTTAATATTTTTTCAATTTAAAAATTATTTATTAATATATATTATTAATTTTGCAAAATTTGTATTTTTTTGTTGTGTAAATACAAACTTGGCAAATCACCACCGCTGCTAATGCGGCCACTCCACCACCACACCACTAATCCATCACTATCAACACCATCGCTACCATTATCACTCCACCACTACTGCCACTATCACTCCACCGCCACCACCACTCTATCACCACCACAACTACCATTACTCCACCACCACCACTATCACTCTATCACTACCACCACCACTATCACTCTATCACTACCACCACCACTACCACTATCACTCTACCACCATCGCCGCCACCACCATTATCACCACTGCCACCACCACCGCCACCACCACCACCACCATTATCACTCCACCACCACCACCACCACCACTATCACTCCACCACTACCACTCTACCACCACCACCACCACTATCACTCCACCACCACCACCACCACCACTATCACTCCACCACTACCACTCTACCACCACCACCACCACTATCACTCCACCACCGCCACCACCACCACCACCACTATTACTATCACTCTACCACCACTATCACTCCACCACTGCCACCACCACCACTATCACTCTACCACCACCACCACCACCACTCTACCATTACTACCACCACTATCACTCTACTACTACCACCACCACTACTACTATCACTTTACAACCACTCCATCACCACCACCACCACCTCTGTTGCCACCACTATCACACTACCACCACCACCACTATCACTCCACCACCACCACCACCCACCACCACCACTATCACTCCACCACGGCCACCACCACTCTACTACTACTACCACCACTATCACTATACTACTACCACCACTACTATTACTATCACTCTACCACCACTCCATCACCACCACCACCACCATGACCTCTGTTGCCACCAATATCACACTACCACCACCACCACCACCCACCACCACCACTATCACTCCACCACTGCCACCACCACCACCACTCCATCACCACCACCATTATCATTATACCACCACTATCACTCCACCACCACTACCACTCTACCACCACCACTATCACTCCACCATCGCCACCGCCACTATCGCTCTACCACCACTATCACCACCACTACCACTATCACTCCACTACTACCACCACCACCACCACCACCACTATCACACCACAACTATCACTACACCATTACCACCACTCTATCACCACCACCACCACCAATGCCCTATCACCACCACCACCACCTCCGTTGCTGCCACTATCACACTATCACCACTACTTCAACAACACCACTCCACCACCGCCGCTATCACTCCTCCACCACTATTAAATAATTTAATATATATTCTTAAATTGATATATATATAATTTATATATTGAAATTTATATCATATTTCAATATTTTATACATTGAAAAAATATAAATATAACTAGTTTAACCGTCACCCTACCCACACTAATCTAACACCTCCATCATTATCACTCCACCACCACTATTAAATTTCAAACCAATTTTAATATGATAATTACTTTAATATCAATATTTATTGTTATAATATTTAATTTTATTTTTGAAATGCTATTTACTTCACTCAAATTAATATATATCAAATTTATATCATATTTCAAGTTAAAAAAAATAAATATAACTTATAGTATAATTTATCATTAAAAATCAATATCTCTTATCTTATAACAAACATATTATATGTCATAACTTATAGTATATAATATCTCTATATTTGCATATTTCCCATAGCATTAAATCAAATATATTGGTCGGATTAAATAACGCAATTCCCTTGCTTTTGGAGATAGAACCACCATAACTCATCTCTTATCTCTACTCTCTCCCTATTATCATTCTACGCTCCCTATTATCATTCTACGGTTTCTCAATTCCAACAGAGCAGATAGTATTAATTATTATATCTTTATTTATTAAAATATTATTTTTAATTTATTTAAAATATAAAATAACATAATTAAAAATATTTAAGAAAAGTTGGACGCTACTATAAATAGCGTCCAACTTTTCTTAAATATTTTTAATTATTTATTTTTTTAAATTTAATTTTTTATTTTATTAAATTTTAATTTAATTTTAAATTAAAAAATAATATTTATAATAAAAAATTATAATATATAATATTATATATTATAATTTTATTTATTAAAATAATATTTATATTTTATTTAAAATATAAAATAAAATAATTAAAAATTAAAAAAAAGGTTGCCAACCTTTAAATTTTTTTTAATTAATTTTTTATTATTTAAAGGAAAAGCTGGACGCTATTTTGAATAGCGTCCAGCTTTCCTTTAAAAATTTTGATGCGGACGCTGTTATAAATAGCGTTCGAACCTTAAAAACGCTATTATAATTAGCGTCCCGCACTCATCTCGTCCAGCTCAGCGTAACTCACCCCTTTTTGGTAATTATCTTCGAACGCACCTTTTTTTGGTATTATTTTGTTTTTGATTACACCTTTTTGGTCAAAAGCCCCTTATCTCGGCCTTGTGTGTTTTCTTTGTTTGGCTAAGGGACAATAAGATTATTTTAGTTGGATGTGATGAGTTTTTAAACTATCTTTCATAAGACAATATGCTCTGTTTTCCTTTGTTTTTTAATGTCAATGTCAAACATTATAAATAACCATTGTTGTTACTTCTAATGTTCTTCCTTTTCTTTTATAACCAGATAATCCATTGCTTATGTTAGTAAATCATAATAATTGAAAAACTATAATTTTTCTACTTGTTTACTATAAAGCACTAAGAGCACCATCTGCTTATCGGGCATTCAGCATTTCTTTATCTAATTTGAAAGTGGTGTTAAATATCTCCTGAAGCAAAGATTGTAGAAGAATATTGAACTAAAGCCTAGCATAAAAGGCACATAAAACAACAACCATAACTAGGTAAACCACCATAATTTTAAAACAACCCAATAACGCACACCAAATGCAACCAATAATAACAGAGACTCCACCAAATTAGAAGAAGCAAGTACACACCAACAAGCTGACGGGATGAGAAAAGCAAACAAGTGGATGACAAACAACCTAAGGACACTGGACAAAAAATAGATAAAACAATCTCATAACCATAAAATGAATAAGCCAACACAATCAACAAAATAACTTTTTCATGATCTGTTTCTCATAAGCATAATCATTAAAATAGAATTAGTATATCCACCACAATGAATGTCCATTGCATGTCTATCATGCATGCACGTTAAACTAAGCTAAGAACCCTATATGAGAGCTACTTTACTCCAGCCACCAACATGTCTTATTAATTCTCACGTTAAACAATGAAACATTCATTCACAGTGTAAAAGTCTCCACGTTCAACATATATATATGGAGATTAACTGAGTTTAGTGGTATCAATCTAATTTCATTAGCTCAATTCTTTCCCATGGATACAACACCACAGAGAAGGATTAAGAGGTCCATTAACTTGCCTGCATCTCCAGCAACACTGGAAACAATGTACAATAGCACTAAGCAATAGTTGGAAGAGCTAAAAACTGAAGTGAATCAGCTACTGAAAAGATTGGTTCTTGATCTGGGTAAGGAATACATCACTGCTACCTTATTGGATGAGCCACCACTCTTGAAGTCTTAAGATATCTTCCTTCAGTTGCCTCAAACAAATGGAAATGCAACAAACAATGACAACAATGTTATTGTCATCTCTGATACCTCAGCATCTGCTCAATCATTACCCGGTGTTGAGTCATTACCTCATGCTGAATGAAGAATGTGTCAAGTTGGCGTCTTGTGTGAAGCTATGGAAAGGATTTGTTTTCTAATTCTATGTTTCGTGGATATGTTTTGTTATCTATGGTTATGTTTCAAAAATTAGCTTGTTATCTTGTTTATCTTATTCCCTTGTCATGTTTCTCTATTATCATGTTTCATTTGTGTTATTTTTGTGTTCACTTTTTTGTTAATGAAGAGCTATGTTCCATGTTGTGTTAAATAATGTCTTATTTTGCTCAACTCAACTCAACTCAACTCAACTAAGCCTTTATCCCAAAAATTTGGGGTCGGCTATATGGATTCGCTTTTTCCACTCTGAACGATTTTGGGTTAAATCCTCAGAAATGTGTAATGCTTCTAAGTCATGTTGTACTACTCTCCTCCAAGTCAATTTAGGTCTACCCCTTTTTTTCTTTCTATCCTCTAACCTAATGTGCTCTACTTGTCTAACTGGAGCCTCCGTATGTCTACGCTTCACATGACCAAACCACCTTAATCTCCCTTCTCTCAACTTATCTTCAATTGGCACCACTCCTACCTTTTCTCTAATACTTTCATTACGGACTTTATCTAGTCTAGTATGGCCACTCATCCACCTTAACATTCTCATCTCTGCAACTCTTATCTTAGATGCATACGACTCTTTCAGTGCCCAACACTCACTACCATATAACATAGCCGGTCGTATGGCTGTACGGTAAAATTTTCCTTTTAATTTATTGGGAATCTTACGATCACATAAAACTCCCGTGGCACGTCTCCACTTTAACCATCCGGCTTTAATCCTATGACTAACATCCTCCTCACATCCCCCATCTACTTGAAGGACTGAGCCTAGATATTTAAAGTGATTACTTTGGGACAGTACCACTCCATTCAAACTAACTCCTTCCCTATCACCAGTTTGACCTTCACTGAACTTGCAATGCATGTATTCTGTCTTCGTTCTACTTAACTTAAAACCCTTTGACTCTAGAGTACTTCTCCAAAGTTCTAGTTTCCTATTGACTCCTTCTCGTGTCTCATCTATCAGAACAATATCATCCGCAAACATCATGCACCAAGGAATACTCTCTTGTATATGTTTCGTCAGTTCATCTAAAACTAATGTAAAAAGGTAAGGGCTTATGGCTGATCCTTGGTGTAATCCAATTGAGATCGGAAAATCTCTTGTGTCCCCTCCCACTGTGCGCACAATAGTAGTTGCTCCTTCATACATATCTTTCAATACTTGTATGTACCTAATAGATACCCTCTTTTGTTCTAACACATTCCATAAGACTTCTCTTGGAACACTATCATAAGCCTTCTCCAAATCAATAAAAACCATGTGTAGATCTTTCTTCACATCTCTATATTTCTCCATCAAGCTTCTAATGAGAAAGATCGCTTCCATAGTTGAACGACTGGGCATGAAACCAAATTGATTGAGAGAGATAGAAGTATCATGACGTAGTCGATGCTCCACAACTCTCTCCCACAACTTCATAGTATGGCTCATGAGTTTAATTCCCCTATAGTTTGAGCAACTCTGTATGTCTCCCTTATTTTTAAAAATAGGTACTAAAATACTCTTCCTCCATTCATCAGGCATTTTCTTTGAGTTTAGAATCTTATTAAATAATTTAGTTAACCATGTCACTCCCATATCTCCCAAATACTTCCACACTTCAATTGGTATTTCATCGGGTCCACAGGCTTTACCCACTTTCATTCTCTTAAGTGCTTCATTTACTTCTAAAGATCTAATCCTTCTAGTATAATTTACATTCTTTTCTATTGTTCTATAATCTATATTCACGCTATTTTCATTTTGACTATTATTAAAGAGATCATTAAAATAATTTCTCCATCTTTCTTTAATGTCCTCATCTTTCACCAACACTTTTCCTTCTTTATCCTTAATGCACCTAACTTGATTGAGGTCTTGACATTTCCTTTCTCTACTCCTTGCTAATCTATAAATATCTTTCTCCCCTTCTTTAGTTCCAAGTTTCTCATATAATTTTTCAAAGGCCTGTGCTCTTGCTTGACTAACTGCCTTTTTTGCCTCTTTCTTTGCTATCTTGTATTGTTCATATGCCTCATTATTATCACATTTAGGTAATTTCTTATACCATTCCCTTTTTCTCTTCACTGCCTTTTGTACTTCCTCATTCCACCACCATCTCTCTTTTGAGGGTGGTCCATGTCCTTTAGACTCTCCAAGTACTTTTCTAGCTACTTCTCTAATCTTTGATGCCATCTGTATCCACATATCATTGGCCTCCATATCTAGCTTCCATACTTCGGACTCGAGAAGCTCATTTTTGAACTTCACTTGCTTTACTCCTTTGAACTCCCACCACTTTGTTCGAGCTACACTATTTCTTCTGACCTTACTTGAATTGTTCCTAAACTTGACATCCAAGACCACCAACCTATGTTGACTTGTTAAAGCCTCTCCTGGAATGACCTTGCAATCCTTGCATAGAGCTCTATTTGTCTTCCTGGTTAAGAGGAAGTCGATTTGGCTTCTATGTTGCCCACTTTTGAAAGTCACTAAATGTGACTCTCTTTTTATAAAGTAGGTATTTGCTAGTATTAGGTCGTATGCCATAGAAAAATCCAGGATGCTTTTTCCCTCCTCATTTCGACTGCCAAAACCAAAACCTCCATGAACATTCTCATAACCTTGTCTATCACTTCCTACATGTCTATTCAAATCTCCACCAATGAAAATATTCTCTTCATTCGGTATGCTTTGCATTAAATCATCCATATCTTCCCAAAACCTTTGTTTACTCTCACTGTCTAGTCCTATTTGTGGGGCATAAGCACTAACTATATTTATTGTTTCCCCTTCTAATACTAGCTTTACTAGTATAATTCTATCTCCTACTCTTTTCACAGCTACTACTGCGTCTTTCAATGTTCTGTCTATGATTATACCCACTCCGTTCTTGTTTCTCTCCTTTCCGGTAAACCACAATTTGTACCCTGAATTACCCACTTCCTTACTTTTCTCTCCTACCCATTTAGTCTCCTGAATGCAAGCAATATTCACCCTTCTCCTTTCCAAGGTATCCATAAGCTCCATTAATTTTCCTGTAAGTGATCCAACATTCCAAGTACCAACCCTGATCCTCCTCCTATCCTGCTCCTTCCTAATTGGTCTCCTTCTATGATATATTCTATTGTTTTCTATGTCTATCTTGTGTTCTGTTCCACTATTTGTTCTACTATCTGTCCTATGGACTAACTTCTTTACCCACACCCGTCCATGATGTGGGAACCCTTGCTCACTTAACACCACACCCGGGCGCCGGCATGGCGCGTCGCTTTCGGTGAACGCCCTACACCCTTGCATATTTCTCACTACACCTGGGCTCCGATGTAGCGCGTCGTTAGTAGAGGACGCCCCAACGTTTATATCTTTTGAATCCATATCATAGGGTGTGACGAAATTTTTACGCTGGTTGTCACCTACCGCAACCCTCCTCCTTTATCCGGGCTTGGGACCGGCTAAGCGCAAACTACTTAGGCGGAGTTAATGTCTTATTTTGCTCAAACATGAAAAATGATTATGTTTTATAAAGATAAAGAGTTGAAACTCTAAATGTTATATGTAAATATAAAACTAAGACCTTAAAATCTAAAAGCTATAGACCTCCATGATTCAACAAGAAAGATTAGTAAGGTGATCCTTCAAACGTGGCTATCATATTTTTTGTTACAATTGTTTTCCTTGTAACTTGCTTCATTTTATGCAAGCAATTTTGAATTGTCTTATAATCTCCTATGCTTCTTTGGCATTGTAATTCAATTCATTTTGATTGTAAAAAAAAATAAAGAAACACAATTTGCAAAATTTTTGCAGATATTTTAAATTTAAGGAAGTCATACCACAATTAAATATTTCTAGAAAATGAGAAAAATATCATGACAAAATCTTTAATCCACCAAAACAATTTCATAATTTAAATCTACTAATATATATATTAGGCTTTAAGATAACACATCAAAAGGGTAATCACTTCATTTTTTTCTAGTCACTATAAACTACATCAAGTAACATCCGAATAAAACCCCCAAAATGATCCCAGCAACAAATCCGTAGAAAAAAGCACTATAATCTAATTTTTTGGACTCCATATTTCTTAACTGCAGATTACTTATTGAAGGAGATTCTTCACGTGGGTCTTCCTTTCCAAACATTAAGGATTTCTTTGACTCCATATTGATTGTCGAAAGATATTGTTGACATGGCTCTTCATTACCCAAAGTTGTTGAGATTCCAGATGAAGCAACAAGAGACATTCCATCACCACCACGATATGAATTCATAGGCAGATTGTTAGCATGATTGAATGCATGCAAGGCCTCCTCCATTGTGTCATATGATTTGTACAAGCTCCTGCTTACACCAATAACATGTGGGGCGCATTCTTGCCATGAGGTGTAAATCCCAGGTTGAAGACCATGGAAGACAATATAAAATTTTTCTTTTCTTCTATTGCTTGTGAGCCTCATATTTTGAGAGTACAGTAGGATATGAACGTTAGATGAATGGAAGAATGAAGGTTATTCATCTCCATAAGCCATGAAGTAGGTTATAGTCATAAAGAGTTTTCATGGAAGCTTTCAATTTTTAGAGTTTCAACAACTGCAAATGTATTAATTTGACATTGAAAAATGTTGTTTGGTAAGTAGATATTAAATGAACAGACTTTATAGTTAAGTGGCTTATAAATGAGCTAAATGGCTTATAAGTGAGCTAAATGGCTCACAAGTCATCCTAAATGGCTTATATCTTAAAAGGGTAAAATAGTAATAAATTTTAATTTAATTACTAATATACCATTTTGAGTCGTGTAGCATTTTTAAATTGAAAATATTTTCAGCCTTACTTTTTTTTTTTTTTTTTTGACAAGTTGCAATGAGCAAAGATACAAGAAGTTCAGCAGAGAACAATACAAACATTAACAAAAAGTCAAAGCCTAGCGAATACCAAAAATCCTAACCCACAAATCAATCAACCCTAAGCCCAGAAATTTCTTCAGCCCTTGTAATATGTTATGATTACAACACTATGGCACGCATTCCAAAGAAACTCGAATATATATATATATATATATATATTGGGTGAACTATTAATCAACATATTCATGAAGGTTGCGGCCGGTTTGCTTGGCTTAGACACGACCGACAGCGACAATATTTTAAGCTCTCTTTTCCTGCTACCGGCTTCCCTTTCCTTTTTTTTTTTTTTTTTAAGTAATTAATTTTATTTATTAATTATAAGATACGCTCCATCTAAGTTCAAAAACAAAGGGCCTCACTGCTATAATATTATCTTTTAAAGATAAAACAAATAAGATATTTATTATTAATAATATTTATTATTAATAATATTTATTATTAATAATATTTATTATTATAGGTCAAGTTTTATTAATATTTAAATATTATATTATTTTTTTAATGCTCATTTTTAAGATAAAAAATTATTAATTTTTAAATATTATATTATTTATTTTTAATAATTAATTTTTTAAGAAAAAACTTACTAGTTTTTAAATATATAATTATTTATTTCTAATAATTAATTTTAAAGCAAAACTTATTAGTTTCTAAATGTTATATTATTTGTTTCTAAGTTTAAGATTTTTAATTTATCACTAAAAAATTTCCCTTTTCATTTAAAAATTTTTAATAACTAATATATATACATATATAAAGTGTGTTAAGTATATATAGATTATATATAGTTTAGTAAAAAAATAATTTTTAAAAATTAAATATGTAAATACATACATATATATATACTTATATTATATAATATGTTTGTATACATTAAAATAAAGAAATTATATTTTTATTTTAATCTATATAATTAAAGCTTTTAATCAACATACTCTTATTAATCATTCAGGTAACAAATATTATTAATTTCTTAAAAAAAAACTTGAAATTTGATAAAAGCACTTTTACCGTTAATCTATAAATATTTTGATGATTTGAATTTATTAATTATACATATATTAATATATTTTTTAATTATTATTTTTAATTAAATTTGTATTTAAAAATATATAAGTACTATAATAAATATAATAAAATTTGATTGCACAATACAATATGTTATTAATTCTTTATTATAGTAAAGTATTTATATGATGAATTGGGAATTTAAATTCTGAATTATAAATTAAGAAAATAATAATTTATACAAAAAGAAGAAAGTGATGTCACACATCATTTTTTCAAGGATTTGAGGGGTGATAATTTTCCTATAAAAGATTATCCTTTTCTTTTTACATTTCAAGTAAAAAGTGGGGTCTAGTTATAGTTTTTTTTTTTAATTATATTTATTTATTTTAAATAATATTTATTATTTTTAGTAATTTAAATAAATTTTATTTAAATTATATTAGTAAATAATATTATACTATTAAAGACAAATAAATGCATTTATATTAATAATTAATAATATGAAGAAATTAATAATATGAAGAAATTAATATATAATGACGAGATAATTTATTTTTAAAAAATATTATTAAAAATAAATTTATTTGATTCTAAAAGTAAATTTAGAAATTTTAGTATAGATAATTAAAGTAAATTTAATTTATCTTTAAAAATAGATTTAGGGATAAATAATATAGTTTGTTAAAATGGAAAGGGAGATTATCTTCTTTTTTTTTTATCTCTATAAGTTATTAATATAGACAAATATATTTATCTCTAAAGGTTAAATCAGTGTCAAATATATATTTATCTCCATATTTATCTCTAATTACATTTAAGAAGAGCAGTAAATGCGATAAATAATTTTTTGTCTCTAAAAATATACAGAGACAAATAAATAATTTTTTAAGTCAAAATTTTTAGCCTCAATGTAATAATTTTGATGTAGTGCTGGTATGTTGAACTCTACTTATCTCTTGCTATTATACGTTTCAGAATTTTTTAGGTTTTTTGACAGCCTGTTATTTGCATCTGCAAATTGAAAGTAGAAAATGGCGGAGCAATTCAATCTCTAACAGGGTTCTAATAATTTTTATAGTCAATTAGTTACATTCTTATGTAATTTTCTTCAAATCTGTTAAAACTATGGACTCAATTTGTTTTCCAATTTTAAATTCTATTAGAAGAAAATCTGAAAAACAAATTCATGGTGAGCATGTGTGTTGTTAATTTAAATTAGAGGAATATCTGAAAAACAAATTTATATGCGCACCATAAGCTACCAAGATTGTATTGCATTCTTAAATCAATTTGTAAGTATAAGACAATTGGAAATTTAACAAACAATAACAATAACATTTACAGGCTCTAAATGTGTAGATGTCTTTTGTGGTGCAACATTCATTCTGCTTAATATAGTATTTAGTTTTGATTTTGGTACAATATGATTTTTCAATTCGATTCGGAATTTATAAGAATTACACATAACCCTAATACTTGCATGCATTACACATGTATCAAGTCCGCTGTTGGAACCACTAAGAGGTGAATTAATCTTGAGTGGATTTGAACCATGTAAGCATATATTACTCCATTTATATGTTGTCCCTCCATGGGCACCTTCAATTGGTGGCACAACATCTTAGAATTCCCTCTTGGATGTTTCATCGTACGACAGATCAAATAAGTAGAAGGTTTAATGCATTAATGTAATATAAAAATTCCTAAGCTAAATGATACTAGAAGAAAAGTGAATACTAACAAGAATAATAGCAATAATATATGGATGCAGCCAAAAGCAATTGTTCCGAATCTAAAAATGAGATTGATTCAATGAAAAATTAAAAAATATAAATAAACGTAAGAATTTGCAAATTAGTGTCGTACTAATACAATTTTTCATACATATGAAATTCTTTTTAGAATAAAATTCTAATATGATTAAAATTTAAATTTATATATTTCATATATCTATACTATATATAAATGCGGAAGAGGGATACTAGCTATACCAAAAATGTCCTCCATTCTTCAAATTAATTACAATTATTTTTATTATTTTATTTAATTTTAATATTTAAATAAATTTAAAATTCTTAATCCTACTTATTTTATAACTTCAATTAAATATAAATTTTATAAGAGGTAATTAACTAAAATAAAAAAATTAATAAGTGAAAAATAAAAAATGCAATTAATCCATGATCTATGTATAATAAACTATAATATATACTTTATTTAATTATAATTATAATATATATATAAATAATTGAAGGAGGGGAAACATTAAGATTTCCAAAAATACCATTCATTATCTATATTATTTACAATTATCTTATGTTTTTATTATTTAAATTATTTTTTTTATATAAATTTAAAATTCTTATTTGTCAAAAAAAAATCAGTATATAAATATGTTTATATACAATTGTTTTATTACAATATTTAAATTTAATTATATATACAGTTGCTGCCACGACTCAAATTATGGGCCGAACCGGCATTAGGACTTGGGTTAGCATGAGGCTCCTAAAGTCCATAGTAAGCCTAACTATTTTCTAGCTCAACCTTAAAGCCTATATCTAAAGCCCATTTTTAAGAAATCAATTGGATAGAGTCCGGCCATAAACCGGACTACCCAACGGAGAGTTTTTAGTTCACCCGACTTGTAAATATCAAATATATCAAGTTGGGGAGCTCAGTTCACCTTCACAATCCTCAATCAGCCACATAATCAAATGGGAGCTCAGCTCCCTCATCCTCAGAACAATACATCCCATACATCCACACATATTCATATAATTAATGTTACATCCTCAGAATTTAATTATTACAAACCAAATAATTATTACACTGATGGTACATGTGGTGTTCTACAATGAAGATAAGGAAAAATGAAAATGTAATTAAACTTCTTTAACTAAACCTATAAGGAAAGAGGCAGGTTACTCAAAAATAAAATCCTTCTATGGCATGGATAAATAGGGTTAACAAGAGTGAGTGTTCGACTCATAGAGTAGGATAGTGATTTTAAATACAATTTCCATAACTATTATTTAGAGTTAATGCATCCCTAAGGATGAAATGCAATATACATCATCGAAGTCAATCAAATTCAGACAATATTAGCACAAAGAATAATTTGAAGTACTCACAAACTCATGTGTCACATCAATATATATATTATGTGAGCTGATCCCCTATACAACTCTCTTAATCCAATGTTTACCAGCGAGATCAACTCGAGCTCGACTTTCTCTTAATAATCCAAATGCGGGGGTCAACAAGATCAACTCAAAGCCGTGCTCACCCTGACTTATTACAAAAAAAGAACTGGGTCCCAAGCGAGACTAGCTCAAGCCAATTTGCCTGTCCTACCCATATCCATTACCAATACATCACACGCACGCCGACACACACACACCACTCCAAATTACCCTAAGGCGACACCCACATCCATATAATCAAGTAATAATGCAACACAAAGGGTGCCTATGATAGCCAAATATATATATTTATATGTGATACATGGGCATATTTTGAATATAAAATAATAATATTGAAATTATAATTAAAATCAATATCTATTCACAGTACTCCAAAAGTCACTGCAGTGACTGGGCAGAGGAGAAAGGCTGACCTGACTCACGTAAAAATTATATCACAAATTTATCAATATTTACTTAAAACAAAACTTTAAAGAGTCAAAGGACATCTAAAGTTTTGTTTAAAATCAGACAGAGTTTCTCCTATACCTAAGACCTATCCAACCTGCAAAGTGATTCAAATAATACTTCTAAAGATCATAATCTCACATCCACAACTCAAGAACAATACATGGCCCCTCCTGAGCCCTCCAAACTAGGCAAGTCTCACGCAGATCAACAACTTAATTATAAGGCTTAAAATAGACATTTTGCAAAAGTCATTCAAACTAGCTCTAAAAAATCTAAAATTTTGCCCCGCGATCCTTAACAATACTATAAGGCTATTGTAAAAAGAATTATAATTTTCTAAGCACGCAAGAATATTTTACAAATTTTTATTTTAATCACGATACTAAGTAAATAAGAAAATTTAGGGTTTGGGTTTGCCTATGCTGATTTTAATGTTTAGAACGTGTTCGAGGCGTTTGAAAGTGGTGGAGAGGACTGCGATTTTGACCTGATTCTGAAACTGCTTCGGTAGTTTATCTGCCCGATTCGAAAATGTAAATCTAGGCACTGGTCAAATTTTTGCGAAACCAAGGTACCTACACGAAGCCCATAACATCAGGGGTTAGAATAAAATTTTTATGAAATTAAATAAACTAATTTAAGGTTCCAAAAAATACTACGAAGTTTGTAGGACCCACCAAAATTTCGATATTAAAAAATTTTGAAATTTATATTGCCATGAAGTTCTCACTAAGTGGAGCACGTCTGTACTCTGGGAATCTCCGTGGGGTTTCCAGTTTGGAAGAAATTTAGCCCGAAAGTCAAAATTGGCTAAAACTTCTCAGCTAAAATTGGACAAACTGCTCGATGAAAATTTGTGATCTTAGTATCTATGGAAAGCTCTCGAGGTGTAGATAAGGTTTAAGACAAGTCCCGATCCAATTGATGGTCGGATTAGCCGAATTTTGGCCGTAAATGTGCAAAGTCGTGCACTACATGTGAGGGACTTTAAGTCAATTTTTTGGCGATCTGGGGCAGCGACCGGCAAGGGCGACATGTCTAGTTGGGGCGTCGGTGAGTGGGGAGGGGCAAGGGGTGGTCAGCCGGCATGGGAGAGGGGAGAGGAGAGAGAAAAATGGGAGAGAAGGGAGAGGGTGCGCGACACAGGAAAAGGAGAGGAGAAAAAGGAAAGGGCCGGTCTGATTCAACCGGTTCTACCTAATTTGGTTTAATTCGGCCGATCCAATTTAAAATACCCAAAATTTAATTTTTACTCTATCCTTGGACCCAAAATGAGGCTCGAAAATTCCGAAAAATTTCTAAAAAACTCAGAAAAATTTTTGAAGTCCAAATATAGTTTTGGTTTTGTCACGTGGTCTTCAAATTAATTTTTAAAAATCAATGTAATTTATTATCTCCAGAAAATCAAACCCGATTTTAAAAATTCAAAAAATTTTAAATAAATTTCTAAAATATTTAATAAAATAAAATATTAATATTTGCATATAAAATAATTATATTAAAAATTTGGGCTATTACATTCTTCTCTCTTTATAAAAAATTTATCATCGAATTTTACATAAGGTAGAATAAAAATATAGAATTACATATTGAATAAGTACGGGTATTTGCTGCACATATCCCGCTTTGACTCCCAGGTGCATTCTTTCACTGACTGGCTCCTCCACATAAACTTAACCATAGGGATCTGCTTTGACCTTAGTTGCCTCATCTGATAGTCCACTATAGCTACAGGTTGCTCCTCGAATGTCAAGTTCTCATTCAACTCTACTACATCTGGTTGCAGCACGTGTGAAGGGTTAGGAACATACTTCCTTAGCATGGAGATGTGGAATACTAGGTAGTCATAAGAAAGGCTTGGTGGCAACTCCAACCGGCGGGCAACTGCTCCAACTCTATCAATGACCTCAAAAGGTCCCATGTACCTAGGTGCTAGCTTGCCTTTCTTCCAAAACCTCATGACTCCTTTCATTGAGGTGACTTTCGGGAATACATAATCATCCACTACATACTCTACATCTTTTCGCCTTGGATCTGCATGGATGGTTAAAAACATTTTACATCTATCTGCCCTTATTGTAGTGCGCCAGTTACCGTCCTCCTTCTGAGACTAAACCATCACATCTGACTACTCGTTTACCTTTTTCTGACATCTTTAGTACTCACTATAACTCCACTACGCTTGATTTGATATCTCATAACTTCAATCAACTTTGGTGCTTACCTTACTTTCATTATGCCCTAACATGTCTCTTAGTGACTTCAGTCTCCATTCCTCTGTTTCAATAATCTCTTCTCCTCAAAGACATGACTTATATTCCTTATCCTATAATATCCTATAAGATGCTTTCCTGTAGTACCTATCATATGCATCCCGATCGAAATCTTTACTTGTCCTATGACCTCAATGGTCAATACCTATACATCTTCTCACTCCCATGATACTTCGAATTTTTAATCTACTTTGTGTTATTACTAAGGTCCTTAAACCATCTCCTGTCAATCTTATGTAACTGGTTATCTAGAGTTCCATTCAAGTGCCAAGTGTACTCTACACCATTTATTAACATTGGAAAGTGAACTGAGTCTCTCCTCCTATACGACAAAAACGTTTGTATTCCCTGACAACCTAGTTAACGCGATCTTATCATTTCCCACTCCTTCTCTATAATGAAAGTATCTTGATTTTTTCCTAAAGCTTCTTATTATGTGAAGTACTTTCTGACACATTAGCACTTAGATTGAGATTTAACTACTCCTTTAATGTATCATCTCACCATAACTTGTTTTAAATATCCCTTGTTATGTCCCTAGCATACTTATTCCTCCTTATTCTCATCATTGTAACAACCTCTACCGAGCTTTCCTCCTGTCTTTTGGGTCTTATCCACTTCATTTTCCTGTTTTTCCTATTGTTGATATCTTTCAAACCTATTGTATTTATTCTTTAACTGTCCTTTCTCACCCTTATACCTTTTTCCTTCAAATATGTCTATCCCATCATCAACTTCAACCTTCTTTTTATTTCTTAGTCCTATCTTCATTACTAGTTCCATTACTTCTGGACTTCTTACCTTACAATTGGCTCCTTCCAGAACATCCTTGACATTATGTAACACTTGTAATTGACCATAGAAAATTCTTTTTATATCACCTTCTCTAACTTGACCATTAGAACATTATCATTCCCTACTACCATTTGCAGGAAATTGCTCATCATATTTAGATAGGAGCCTTTGAAACTATAAGTTTTACTTGAACTAATATAGCTGTGGGAAATGTGTGCTACACCATAATTCCAAAAAAGATACTTCACGTGTTCATTCTCCTTAATATAACCACATATACTGCCCACAGCTCTCCAAACTTCAGCTTCAAATTTACCCATCAGAAATAATTTCATTCATTGTAACTTATCCACAAATAGTACTTCCTTTAGCTTATAGTTCAGAAGGGTTGCAAGCCCTAGTAACTAACTCGATTTAACTCCTGTTACCTCTCTGATCGTCCTTTCATACTTAATATTAGGTACACACTTACTATCATTTCCTTTTAAAGAGAATGTGTATGGACTGGTGCCCACCAACTTCTTAAATATCGAGTCACCTCAACACAATTTCCCTTGTTATGTAGTTTTTTTGAGCCAAAAGCATGAGCTAAACTTAAAGAGAAAGAGAAATCTCCTCCTACAGCCAACAGCACACTGTTTTCTATAGAATAATATTCAACCCATGTCTCTTGGTCTTCTTTTTGAAATTTCATCATTTATTTCTATAAGATATCAGCTGCAATAATCCTTATGTCATATCACTGATTTGCCTAACAAATCATCTTAATATTTACTATCTCTATTTATACTCCATTTTTACCTTTTATGCTTACCATTGCTCTTTTGCATCTCTATATCTTACTGTATTTTAGAAGATATCTCTCACTAACACACTCTTCTAGAATTGATTCTAATCATACTTACTGCCATAACTTTTATCCTTGCACTTCTCAGTGACTTGTGACTACCACTCATATATATCTTTTCCTGCTTTATCTCCTATTGTTGTTTTGTCACTTATTTTTATTCGTATTTCCTTATAAAGTGACCCTATTGGTCATACTAAAAATGCTTACCTAATCCTTAATCGTAGACCCCATAACTGCTATCTCACCATCTCTACTCATGACCTAAGCTTATGTGTCATTTTCCCCCATCCCTTTTGCTCGTCATGCCTTTTTGAACTATTAAGTTTACTTTTATTTAACTTACCACTTATTAATTCACTCCTTTGCTTGATGGTACTGTTTAAGACACCATTGCACATCCTATAACTTTTGCTTGCTCTGGTTGCATTCCTCAACTAACTTTCCTCTTACTATTAGAAGTTTAAATGGATTTTATCCCATTACTACCTACTCCATCCTGGGATTAGAAATAGACAGAGTTTGATCCATATCCTGAAACCCTGAACTCCATGTTTTGGCTCTTGACACTGCCCGAATTATGACTTACTCTAAGTCCCACGCTTCTAAATTCTATATCTTAACTACTATCTTTACTCATATAATCTCGTTCTGGGCTTTTTAATATTACTTTTCAGTTCATCCTATTTACCTTGCCCAAGATGGCACTTAATGTACTTTATATCTCACTTTGATCTTCCTAATCTTATCATATTCTTGGTTATTTGGTTTGCTCTTTAATTCATCTCTTTTATCTTATCTAAAATAGAACCTTGATTACTTTATTCCTTGGTTCTATTCTTCTCCTTGGCCTAATAGCTATGCTAGATAACTGTACTTTTCAGTGTCTCTGCTAGGTCATCTTCACCTTCATACTACTCAGAATTGGTCTTTCAATCACTCTGATTAGCACTTCTACTGCCACTTGAATTTCTCTCTTGTTACATCTGAGACTAACTATCTAAATTTTTATTTTTATAATTCCTTTTATCTATTGACATTCTATGACTTATTCTCGCTGACTTGCAGTCATTGTCCTTTCCTCTGCTTAGCTGTAAACTTCCCTCTAATACCTCAAGGAGGTAATCTACATGATCCCTTTTTTCTCTTGCTACTCCAAAGCTTTGCATCCATCATGATCTGATCACTTATAATCCTTACAATGAAAATTGTACTCTCCCTAAGAGGGTACCTGAGCCACTATTTCCTATTATACTACAGTCCCATTTAGGACATCATTCTACAAATCATTATATTAGTGGTACTTTTCTATCTCTCCGGAGAAGACATTACCATATTTTGTAGCATAACTGACTGCAAGAGGGGTACTACCTCTATTGCATTACCACAACTATACAAGGCTACCTGCTCTCTTTTTATATTATAAACTTTCCTAGAATGCCATTTCGCAGGCTACGGATATTATTCATAACCTCTAGTCTCCTTTAGGGAGTAGAACTGTACTTATGCTCCACTGTCACATCTTCATTAAACTTTAGGCAATACGTCCATTGTAATGCTAACACTGCCAGTGAACTCATATCGGAGACCAGATAATCCCACTAATTAGGGGTCATTATTACACTACAACTATATTAAAAATCTCAAGTCTTGTGCCACTTATGCTATAACTCTGTGCTCAAGTTAGGATAACTGAGTTACTAACTTTAATTATCACCCAACTGTGACTTTTGATGTTCTAACTCTATGGTCTTAAACGCTAACTAGGAGTTTTCCTAACTCCTCTCCAGAAATAAAACTCTGTCTTAACATAACTGTACCAAAATAGAGGTTGTTTGCAAACACTCTCATCATGGTGCACTATGAGGAAGCATGCGGCTCTGCACAATAATCTTATGTTAGTACTGTAATCTATAGCTTATAGCACAAATATCTAGAATATTCCATAGTTACTACGGTATATCCCAAAAGACTAATTCTGAATCTTTTATCTCTCTCGGATTTACTAATACTATAACTTTATCTGATTATGCTATCCACTGAAGATTGTCAGCAGTGATACCCTTACTCCCATCTAGGGCAACTATACTGCCAAAAGTCACCTGTATGTCCTCGTGCCTTACACTAGATAGACACGCCACTTAAACCCATACTGACTAGCATTTCTTGGAGTACATATCCCTATGGTAAACCTCAATACGTCTACTAACTCTAGTTCACATCACCATGTACTTCACAAAAACTATGACACTAAACTAAAGCACTCTTAATTACCTAAGGAATAATGCAAAATCTAGAAACAAGAAATTATAGAAAAAAATGAAACATGATCCTATACTCTGCATGTGACTCCTAATAAAACCCCCTTTTTACATTCCCAAATACAATCTTTCCTAAGAATCTAGAGCCTAAGCTCTGATACCAACTTTGTCACGACCAAAATTATTGGCCGGACCAGCACTAGGACTTGAGTCAGCATAAGGCCCCCAAAACCCATAGTAAGCCTAACTATTCTCTAGCCCAACCTTAAAGCCCATATCTAAAGCCCATTTTCAAGAAATCAACCGGATAGAGTCTGACCATAAACTAGACTACCCAATAGAGAGTTTTTAGCTCACCTGACCTGTAAATACCAAATATATCAAGTTGGGAAGCTTAGCTCACTCTCGCAATCCTTAATCAGTCACATAATCAAATGGGAGCTCAGCTCCCTCATCCTTAGAACAATAAATCCCATACATCCACACACATTCATATAATTAATGTTACATTCTCAGAATTTAATTATTACAAACAAATAATTATTACACTACCGGTACATGCGGAGTTTTAGAATGAAGATAAGGAAAAATGAAAATGTAATTAAATTTCTTTAACTAAATCTGCGAGGAAGGAGGCAGGTTACTCAAAATTAAAATCCTCCTGTAGCCTAGAAAAATAGAGTAAACAAGAGTGAGCGTTCGACTCATAGAGTACGATATTGATTTTAAATATAATTTCTATAACTATCTAGGGCTAATGCATCCCTAATGATGAAATGCAATATACATCATCGAAGTTAATCAAATTCAGACAATATTCACACAAAGAATAGTTTAGAGCACTCACACACTTATGTGTCACATCAACATATATAATATGAGAGCTGATCCTCTATACAGCTCTCTTAATCCAATGTTTATCAATGAGATCAACTCGAGCTGGACTTTCTCTTAATAATCCAAATGTGGGGGTCATCAAAATTAACTCAAAGCCATATTCACCTCGACTTATCACAAAAAAGGATCCACCCCAAGCGAGACTAGCTCAAGCTGATTTGCCCATCCTACTCATATCCATTACCAGTATACCACATGTATGCCGACATACGCACACTACTCCAAATTACCCTAAGGCGACACCCACATCCATATAATCAAGTAATAATGCAACAAAAAGTGTGCTTATGATAGCTAAATACATATATTTATATGTGATGCATGGGTATATTTTGAAAATAAAATAATAATATTAAAATTATAATTAAAATTAATATCTACTCATAGTACTTCAAAAGTCACTGCGACGGCTAGGCGGAAGAGTAAGGCTGACCCAACTTACCTAAAAATTGTGACACCCCTTACCCGTCTACAGTGTAGCAGAGCAAGATATGCCACGCAGTGTGCCAAGCACCAATTCACATTTTCATTACAATTTACCCTTTTTAATTCATTTATTCACAATTTTTTATTAATCTAAATTTTTAGCAAATTTTATAAAAAATCCGACAGAGTGCCAGCTGTAAATTGGAAAAACAGTTCTTCTGAATCTGTTAAAAACACTTCCAATATAATTATAGTTTCAATCTCAGTCAACCACCAACATATTTTCAACAATTTCTCAAATCACTTCAGTATCTCAAAATTCAATTCATTTCATATCGCACTCAATTCAATGAGAAATATTCACATTTATTACTGAACATAATTCATAGATAATGACATCAAAAATATAATTACATGAGTTTATAATATACATTACAAAAGTTTATAAAATACAAAATACCAAAATACCAAAATATCAAAAGTGGCCTAATGTCCTACTAAATGCACTGCATACGTGAGGTGACTCTGGACTCTGTGTGCAGATCTGAAAGCTCACCCAGTATGAGGTCTGCTAGACTCCTCAGCTATGTCTCCAGTACCTGCGCATGGCAAAAGCGACGCGCTAAGCAATTCTGCTTAGTGGTGACAATATAAAATAAAATAACTAAAATAACATAAATATGCAAAATGTATGTTTACATTTTAGGTAGACTTAATTTCTAGCATTTATTACAGTATTATTCGATTAAAATTTTTGTAAGATTCATTATCATTGCTCGAGTAACCCATATTAGTCGACTGGACTGGATAAACGGGTAAACTGGCACTGGGTACTAAGTACCTCGGACCATTACACCATCAGTCACATTGTGTCTCCCGGTGTGCAACAGAACAGCTAATAAGAAAATTCGAGTATAATGACTCAATTAACATAGCCAAAGGCTATTTTATCACAGAATGGCACGTGAGGCTATAAAACATAGAATGGCATGAAGCCATATGCAGTACTGCTAACAGAACCCTATTGGCATACCAACCTATCCAAACCAATCTTGCTAGGTGTACTAGGGCTTGTTACACTTGTAAATTGTACAATTATTTAGGTGTTACTATTCATTTCATTAGTCAACTAAAATGTTGACTTTTGCATAGGCAATAGGTACATTGATTTTAATACTCCCAACATACCACATTTTGCATTCTAAAATTGTTGGTATTGGTTGCTAATACCATTTCTAAGCTTAATGTTAATTGTTCAAAATTTTCAGATTTCAAGCTTTGTGTTTTCTATTCCATTAGTCATTTTTGCAGTAGGAATTTGGCAAAGTGGTCAATATGAAAGTTGTTCTTTATTTTATCTAGTTACATTTCTTTTTTTGAATCACTGCATTTGGGGGTTTGTAGCTCAAGTTATGGCCTAAACACCATAACTGGCCGGATTGCCCACTTCCCAGATTTTTTGGACTGACCAAATCTACAGTGTTTGGGGCAGTGACTGCAGGTCACCTTTTAAACATGTTATGGTCAAAATTTGGGTTAGGTTTCTTCATGAAAGTTGTAGATATATGTCTCAGCTATTTGCTGGTAAAATTTCAGGTCAATTAGACCTTTCTACACTGAGTTATGACCAAATGAATAAACACTATTTATTTGGTCATTTTGCCCAGGCAGAATGCAGGTCACCCGGATTAGGGCAATCTTTAGGTTAACTTGATTTGGTTTTCTGGGCATGGTTTCTTCACCAAAGTTGTGCCATTATGTGTCTAGTTTCATGTCTAATTGGCTTTGCACCAATTGAACCTCTACAACTTTAGTTATTGCTGCCCAAACCTACTAAACTCATGCCGAGTCCTGCAGGTCACCAAGGGCAACCAAACTAACCTCAATTCCCACTACACAAACCACTTTATTTGTTTACACATAATCAAATGGTCACTAATTGACCATTAAAACTTACTTTCACCATTACATGATCAAAGTCTCCATTTCATGCCCAAACCCTAAACCTAACATCTCAAATCATGCATTTAACTTGCATTTCACCATTTCACTTAAGAGACTAATGTTAAGGTAGCCATACTACCATTTCTAGTTCCATGAAATCCTCAAAATCTTACCACATCCAAGGCTGCCAAAAATGTGGGATGGGTATACACATGTTATTTGTTAAATTTCTTTATAATTTTGCACTCAATCATACTCCTTCAACATGAATTTAAAGAGAAAAACAAGTTTAAGTCACTAACCTTTAATGGAGCTAATCTCAAACTTGTAAGAACTCTTCTTTAACACTTCTTTTTGCTCCCAAAAGATTCACCAAGATGAAAGAGCAAGCTTTTATGTTAACACCTAGGGTTTTTATTGAAAGAAAACTAGGGAAAGCAAGCTTTTGGTGAGCTTGGCTATGGAGGAGTGAAGGAGAGCTTTGGGATGTTTTTTGAAGAAGGGAGAGGCTGCTGGTTTGTTCCAGATTTCTGCCCTCTTTTTTTTATTTTTAATGCATTATAATTATCTTGTTTTAATTTGATTGGCCATAGCAGTTTTAATTACCTCATGCTTACATAATCATGAAGTAATAAATCCCAAAATTTTCATTTTCTTTTCTTTCATTGCCTATTCATTTTTAAATAAATTTTCATCAATATTTGTTCATATTTTATGTCATATAATTCACTTACATAAATGGACAAGTTGGTCAGAAATCATCTTTGAAGATGAAATGACCAAAATGCCCTCCATTTGGCTTAACGAGCCAAAATTATGTGTACCGATTGATTAAATTTTCCTTGTGTTTTCTTAACATTTTATTGTCATTGGAACCCCAATAATCCTTTCCTGAGGTCTCAAAAATTATTTCATGAAGTTTTCCTCAAGTCCCGGGTTGCTAACGGCCTTCACCGTCACTTCCCTTTCGGGTTACTCATCCCTAGGGTTTCGGCTCGTTTAACCTTAGTGTATTTCTTTCCTATAAATTTTTCCTTGATTTTTATGAGCATTATTTGGTTTCTTTATAACTCCCCACTTTAGTCTAATTATAATTTCAAACATTCTAGTTGCCCAGACCGACATGGGTCGCCGGAACAGTAGACTGTACGGACTAGCTAAAGTGAGGATGTTACAAAAATTATATCACAAATTTATCAATATTTACTTAAAACAAAACTTTAAAGAGTCAAAGGACAACCTAAGTTTTGTTGAAAATTCGACAGAGTTTTCCCTATAGCTAGGACCTATCCAACCTGCAAAGTGATTGAAATAACACTCTAAAGGTCATAATCTCACATCCACAACTCAGCAACAATACATGGTCCCTCTTGGGCCCTCCAAACTAGGCAAGTCTCACACAGACCAACAACTCAATTATAAGGCTTAAAATAGACATTTTGCGAAAGTCATTCAAACTAGCTCTAAAAATTCTAAAATTTTGCCTCGCTATCCTTAACACTGTTATAAGTCTATTGCAAAAGGAATTATAATTTTCTAAGCACCCAAGAATATTTTACAGATTTTTATTCTAACCCTGATACTAAGTAGATAAGGAAACTTAGGGTTTGGGTTTACCTATACTGATTCTGACACTTGGAATGCATTCGGGGCATTTGAAAGTGGTGGGAAGGACTGCGATTTTGACCTAATTTTGAAACTACTCTGGCAGCCTGTTTGTTGGCCCGAAAATACAGATCCAGGCACTGATCAAATTTCCGTGAAATGAAGGTACCTATGCGAAGCCCCATCACTAGGGGTTAGAATAAAATTTTTACGAAATTAAATAAACTCATTTAAGGCTTAGAAAAATAACTGCGAAGTCTATAGGACCCACCAAAATTTCGATGTCAAAAAATTTTGAAATTTATATTATTGCAAAGTTCTGGCTGAGTGGAGTGCATTCGTACTCTCGAAATTTCCGTGGGGTCTTTGGATTGGGAGAAATTTAGCCCAAAAGTCAAAATGGGCCAAAACGTTTCGGGCTAAAATTGGACAAATTGCTTCGCGAAAATTTATGATCTTGGTGTCTATGAAAAGCTCTCGAGGTATAGATGAGGTTTAGGACAAGACCCGATTCAATTAGTGGACGGATCGATCGAATATTGGCTAGGAAAGTGACAAGTCACGCTCTGCGTGTAAGGAACTTTAAGTCAATTTTCTGGTGACCTAGGGTGGCGGCCGGTGAGGGGGAGGTGTCCAGGCGGGGAGCTGGCAAGTGGGGAGGGGCTAGGGGTGGTTGGCTGGAGTGGGGGAGGGGAGAGGAGAGAGAAAAATAAGAGAGAAGGGAGAGGGTGCGCAACGGGGGATAAGGGGGAGGAGAAAAAGGAAAGTGCTAGTCAGATTTGACCAGTCCAACTTGATTCGATTCAATTTGGTTGGTCTGATTCAAGGTACCCAAAATTAAATTTTTATTTTTCTTTGGGACTTAAAATGAGGCCTAAAACATTTCGAAAAAATTTCAGAAAACTCAGAAAAATTTTTGGAGTTCAAATATATTTTGGTTTTACAATGTGGTCTTTAAATTAATTTTTAAAAATCGATGAAATTTATTATTTCTAAAAAATCAAACCTGATTTTAAAAATTCAAAAAATTTTAAATAAAATTTTAAAATATTTAATAAAATAAAATATTAATATTTACATATAAAATAATTATATTAAAAATTCAGGGTTTTACAGTAGATATAAAAAGATTACGAATTGCTATTATATATATTTTTAATAGGAGAAGTACATGTTTGAATTTGATCCCTAGCTAATAAAATTATTTTAGATTCGTCTCAAAAAGAAAAGAAAAGAAAAAAAAAAAGGAGTTATCACGTATATGGACTATATTGATAAATTAAAGGTTTATTTACAATGAATTTTTTTTTTTTTTGCAATTTTATCACGTATTTTTAATTTTAACAATTACAAAAAATCGACTTTTAGTTTTTGACATTTCTATCGCAAGCCAAATTCCAATGAAATTTGGTGCTGGAGATGTGATATGGCATGCCAATTATGTAGAAGGTTTGGAATATAATCTTCTAAGAGTAATTTAATTATGTGGTGTGATAGAAGTTGTAAAATTTTTGTTCCTACATATTGTGAGATACACTACATACATAATTGTCATATATTATTTATTGGACCAAGAGATGAGATGTCTATTTCATTAACTTGAATGAGCTTGAAAATTTCGTTGAAAAACATTTAATGTCTTTTGAAGAAAGTAGTTGGTTATAACAAAGCATACTAGGTGCATGTTTGGTATTTAAGTTAGATGGCCAAAATTGCTTTTCAGGGAAAAAAAATATATCATTTTAGATGTTATTGAAAAAAGAAATTAGATAAAATTATTTTACTATTTTAGTATTCTTATAATTAAAACTAATCAAATTTAATTTTAATTCATTTTTAATATATATGTTACTACTATATTTTAGATTTAAGGCAATGATTGCTTTGTAGCAGTTTATAATTATTGCCTTTATACATATAAGACAATAATTTTGCAACGGTTTAAAACCGTTATGAACTAATTGATAAATTATGTAAAAAAAATTAACAAAATTGCTACTAAAACAATTAAAATAATAATGATTTACACTTATTCAAAGCAATTTTTTGTTCGTTGTGAAAACATAATTAAATCGCTACTCTATGCTATGGCAACGAAAGTAGAAGTAGCGGTTTTCAAACCGTTGCCAACAGCTTTTAGCTATGGTTTAAGCATATAAAATAGTAATTTTTTATTGCTGCTTTAGATCTATTATGTAGTAGTATATAACACAAATTTTTGTTTTTTCTTTGGATTTATTTTACTCGAGTAATATGTTTATTTTATTTATTAAGAATGATTAAATGTACATAGTCAATATTTTATACATCTACTCCTACACTTTCTCACTAATTCTCATAATTTTTTTAGATTTGTGTGTTAGCCGCTTACCATACATTAATCTATATATTTAATAAATTATTTTTTATTTTAAATAAATATAAAATATTTACTTAGTTAAATATTTGAGGTATTATAACTAAGGGCAAACATTTTGCATTTCATTGTCACTCATTGGGCTATACTTTTATTATATTACCGATTGTTGCTATTTTATTATAGTGAAAGCATTGAGCATTCTTTGAGCTTTATATATATATATATATATATATATATATATATAATGAAATGCTATGCCGATGCCTTATAATCAACAATAATTATTATGCTATTGTAAGATTTATAAAATGATTCGAACACATTCTGATGTGTCTTATGTATTGAGTTTATTTTTCACATTTATCAATATCTCTTTGAGGAACATGTATAAACACAGTAAGACATAATTGCTGTGGGATCTAATCTTGCAAATTAAAATTGTTACAAATAATTTATTTCACATTAATATTTAATTAAATAAATCATATTTAATTTATTATTAATTTAAGTATTATTATAATATATGAGAAATTAATAGAAAATTACGAATAAAAAGTTTAATTATGAGTATGCATAACGGGTACAAACAACGTGTAGCACACGTTCTATAAAATTAGTTATAATAAAATAATAAATTTTAATAATTAATTAAAAAATAAAAGTATTTGAATTAGATATTTATATAATTTTTTTGTAAACGTAAAACTTATATTTTTTTTTAAAGAAAAAGTGAATTTATTATTTTTAGTTAATTATTTTTTTAAAATTGATTTTTTTTTGAAAAATTTTTATAATTTTTTTAGAAAATATGAATTTATGATTTTAGTTAACTCTTATAAAATTTTATTTTGAATAAAGTAGAAGTTAAATGCAAGTAGGATAGGAATTTTAAATTTATAATAACTCAAAAATTAATTTAAATAATAAAAAAAAACTTATATAGTTATAAATAATATAAGCAATGAAGGACATTTCAGGTATTGTTAATGTTCTCCCTTCATATATTTTTCATATTATGGATTATAAATAGATAAATATTATAAATTATAAATTAATAAATTTTTTATTTTTTATTTATTAATTTTTTTATTTTAATTAATTACTTCTTATAAAATTTTATATTTAATTAAAGTTAAGTATAAATAATAATAAAAATTCTAAATTTATATAAACTCTAAAATTAAGAATTTTAAATTTATACAAACATTAAAATTAATTTAAATAATAAAACTATAATTATAATTAATTTGAAAAATAAATAGTATTTATGGCAAAATTAATGTTCTCATATATATATATATATATATATATCCCACTCATAAAAATATAAATGCTCCTTAAAATATGAGAAATAAATTTCATATAATTATTAATGTTGGGACACTTTCTTTGCATATTCTCATGTCCGGCTGGTGAAGAAGACTAAGCAATTGGTAAAGCTTTAGAGCTCCTCTACTCTCCCTATCATCTTTAGATAGTAATAAGGATGTTCAGTTCTTGTTCGGTTTGGAATTTGCTTAAGAATTGAAATCGAACGAAATTTTAGTACGGTTCTAATTTAATTCTTTGTTATTTTGATTCTGGTTTGTTACAATTCTTAATTCTTCAATTCCAGTTCAGTTCGGTACGATTCTGATTTGATTCTTAAAATAATATTATGTAATTATTTCCTTAAAAATCATACTTGAATTAATATTTAAATTTTAATTGGGTTATTAATACATAATATATTATATAATATATCTTTTAGCTATATATGAATTATATAATCTTTAAATATAAGGTACATATATAATTTAGGATTAAATATATTATATAATATAATAGTATAAGTATACTATATAATATACATTTTAACCATTTATTCATCATATAATGTTTAACTATAAGATACAACTATAATTAAGAATTATAAGGTAATTTAATGTATTTATAATTAAAATTATTAAAAAAATATAGAAAAATAAAATATAATATTATGTTGTATTTAGTTCATAATTATATATATACATAAATATATATAATTATATTGAAAATATATAATACATTTAAAAAAATATAGAAAAATATATGTATAAATTCAAATCTCGATTTTGTTCTTAGTAAAGAATCAAAACCAAATCAAAATATCAAAATAAATTCTGTTCGGTATGATTTTTCGGTTCGGTTCAGTTCCCCAAGAACCGTGCATAACCTTAGGTAGTAATATTACCTACATTGATTCTTGGGTAGCTTTCTCTTGGATCCAAAATTTGGATGCAGACCCATGGTGTCTTTTCCAGACTATAAACTTGTCACGATCCAACCTATGAGCCAGACTGACATTAGGACCTGAGCCAGCATAAAGCCTCCAAAGCTCATAGTAAGCCTTACAATTCTCAAACCCATGACCAGGCCCATAATTTAGGCCTAATATGCATATAAAAATAATTTAAATTAAAATATTATAATTTTATTTTGGGTCAACTTAACCCAATAATTATCAGAAACTCGAATTAGGGGAGCCCAGTTTAATCCAGTTACATCATTTACAAATTGTTTAAGTATCATACAAATCTTTATTTATTAACCTCAAGAATTTAAATTAACACCATTTCTAACAAGGTCTACACTACTGCTAACACATGCGGAGTTCTAAATTATTAATTTAGAGAATAATAATACAATTAAGTAATTATTGATAACCTGCGAGAAAAGAAGCAGATTATTATGAAAATGGTCTCCTCCTGTAGCCTGGAAAAATAAGGTGAACAGGAGTGAGCGCTCGACTCAGGGAGTAAAATACCAATTTTAATTACAATTTCTATAGCTACCTAGAGCTAATGCATCCTAAGGAGTGGAATGCAATACCATTGAAATTTTCATACACATCAAGGCAATTTGGAGCACTCACACACCCAATAATATTCAAACAGTATATATATGGGAGCTGATCCCCTATACAGCTCTCTTAATCCAACGTCAGCCAGCGAGTGTCTCTCAAACTGGATTTTCGCTTGATAAACCAAATGCGGGGGCCAGCGAGATCATCTCGAGCTGTGTCTACCCCGACTTATCCATAAAGGACCGGGTCCTAGCAAGTGTCTCTCAAGCCGCGTCTACCCGTCCTATCCATATTCAATACCACACACCACACGCACGCCAACGCACGCACACTGCTCCAAATTACCATAAACAACTTCCATGGCACTTCATAAATTAAGAATGCAATATAAAACATGCCTAGTGTTTAACTATATAGATACATATTTATAAAAAATGCATGGACATGCCTGAACATATAATAATATTGAAATTATAATTAAAATTAATATTTTACTCACAGACGTGAACTGAGGTCACTACGGGCTGGGCAGAGGAGGAAGGCTGTACCGGCTCACATGACAATTTTATTATAATTATTTAATATATTTGACTCAACACAAGCTAAAAAAGAATCAAAGACACCCTAAGTCGTGCCGAAAATCTCGCAAAATCTCTCCTATACCTAGGACCTACCTAACCTACAAAAGGGTTCAAAATATACTTTTATATCCATAAATCACACAATCACAACTCAATCACATCACATGGCCTCTCCTGGGCCCATCCAAACAGTCAACAGCCATAATTTGAAAAATTACAATTTAGCCCATATAAATGGCCCTTTTGCAAAAGCTACCCAAACGAGCTCTAAAAATTCTAAAATTTTGCTCTATGGTCCTTAGCAATATTATAGAGCTAACGCAAAAGGAATTATAATTTTCTAATCACCAATGAATATTTTATGAATTTTATTCTAACCTAGTATAAGGCAAAAATTTGAGCAACGTAGAGTTCGGGTTTACCTATGCCAAATCTGATATTTGAAACGTGTCCGAAACATCTGAAAACGCTAGGATTGACTATAATATTGACTATGTTCTGAGACAGGTCGTTGGGCAGTCGAATCTGACTGAAAATGCGGTTCCGGCACCGGTGAGCTATAATCAATCCGATTGTACCTAAATTAAGTCTAAATTTTGTTAATAATTATCATAAAACTATTTTTAAATTTTGAAAATCGAAAAAGTTTGAAAATCTCACTAAGCGATCTAGACCGTCTGATTATTGTCTTTTTCAAACGGTGTTCGATTGGAGCTGGACTGGTCCTATCTTAAAGATTTCGCTGTCCTGAGTCCATTGGTGGTCTCTGATTTTTGATTCGACGATCGGATCGCTGGGAAAATGGCCGGAAAGTCCACCGCCTTCACTTTCTCTCTCCTCCTTCTCTCTCTTCGTTTCTCGCCGAAAACTTCATCATTCCGGGCATGGCTAGTCGAAAAATGGAACTGGGTTCGTGAGGAGTTGATGGCAGCTTGGATCGCCGATGTTGGTATCCAGAATCGGCTGAAAAACGGCCTGAATTTCTCTCTCTCTCTCTCTTCTTTTCCTTCCCTTTCTTCTCTTTCTCTCTCTTCCTCTCTGCCGCCGCTGCCTGATGTCATCTTGCGATGGGGGAGTCCCACCGGCACAGGTACTGGATTGTTGGCCGAAAAACAAGAGGGAGAAAGTAAGGGGGAGGGGGTGACACGGGAGAGGAGGAAAAAGGTGAGGGGGGGGGGGGGAGGGGGGTTTTAACTTTCTGGTTTTTTTTTTTTTTTTTAACTTTTAATTTTATTGAAATCCATCAACTTTTCTTGTTTGTTTACATAGGTTCCTAATCTTTCTTTAATACATTTAAATTAATAATAATAACAATGTTAATAATAATAATTAAATTAATGACCACTAAATCAATTGTTAATAATATAAAATAATATTTGATTAAACATTTAATATGGATGTTTAAAACTAGTTATATAAATAAATAATAATAATGATAAAAATAATAATACATGTAAAAATAATACCCATTTAATAAAAATTATCATTGTAAAATATTAATTTAAATTCATGAATAAAATATTAATAAATTATTAGCTCAATAAAAGAAAAAAAATAAAAATATATTTATTTGAAAAATTGGGTTGTTACAAAACGCAATCAGCTCTAATTTAACTGGGTTGCCAAAGATTATCTTCTGCCATATTTTAAGAGAAGCAAATTCTATCACAGATTCCTTAGCTAAACAAGGTCTTAACAGGATTGAAGATTTTGTGGCATTCTTCTAATTCTCGCTGTATTATTTGTGGTTTGGATTATGGAATCCTGGTTAATCAGGGACTATTTTTCCTGCTTCGCATCTGTGTTTTGTAATGGTTGATTGTGCTTGGTGATTTGGTTGAACTCGAATTATCTTGGCATCCAGGGCTGTGTTACATTTGTCCTTTCATTGCTTTGGTCTGCGACCATTAACTGGTTGATGCATCTTATGCTATCTTGGTTACCATTCTTCATCTTTTCCCGTGCTCTGTTTTTAACATGTTAGTCCTTACTATTTTGAGTTCATGACTAGGTTTGTTGATCTGCACCTTGATAATTTGTTGAATTAGAAAGCGGTCTGCTATTTCATTGTTTAAGCTTTGGGATTTTGATGCTAGCTGCATGTTTCGGGCAGTTTTGTATTTGCTTGTTGCTGCCTCTTTGTTTTGTCACCTTCTGGTTCCTATTGTTTTATTTGTGTTTTGTATCCGAGTTTTTTCACTTAACATGCGCATATTAAATGTATTGAGAAGGTGGATTGTTTAGTTAAATGATATATATTAAATATTTCCTGAATTTACTATTAATAAAAAATATTAGCTAGACCATAAATTATTTGGTACAAGACTGGATGATTGATAAAGCATCAAGCATATGCAATACTTGGCATTATTTTAGTTCAAGGATTACATCACAAGATCAAGATGCATCTCTAGACACTCCTTGACGTTTTTTTTGGTATTACAGTCAAGGGTACAACCTTTCTCACTGTTATTCTAACTCTTTCACTCATAGCTAAGGTGTTAGGGGTGGAATTCTTATCAAATTCCCAGTCAAATTTGTGAATTGGAGATGCCAAACTAAGAGTAATTACCCTTTGAGCCAATGCCATGCCCACATAAATCCTCCTCCCTGACCCAAATGGAATGAGCTCAAAATTGTGCTTATTCAGTCAATATTAGAACCCAAAAATCTCTCAGGTTTGAAGGCTAAAGGGTCCTCCCAAGAATCCCGGTCTTTTCCTATTGCCCATGCATTTGTAAAAACTTGTGAGTCCTTGCATATGTGATAACCCATGAAACTTGAATCTTTGAAGGCATTTCTTGGCAGGAGTAATGGAAGTGCAGCATGTAACCTAACTGTTTCTTTTAAAACAGCCTGCAAATATAGTAGCTTGTCTATGTCACTCTCCTCAACCTTCCCATTTTCCCCAATAACTGCGTTGAGTTCTTCTTTAACTTTTCTCATGGTATCAGGATTGCGAAGTAGCCCTGCCATAAACTATTCCATTGTTGTACTTGTAGTTTCAGACCCTGCAAAAAAATTTCCTGTAACATTAAACACAATTAACAATTAATTAAATATTTCAATTAATCCAAAATATAGTTTAATTAATGGATTCCCTCTTAACATACATATTATCTTTGCATATATATTAGGCATTCTTTAAGCGTGTATACATAACTGAGACAAAGACAGAAAGGAATATGAAGTTATGAAGCTGTAATTAAGCTTACCATTATGATTATGATGACCTTCTCATAGTTTATCTTCTCATGCCATTCTTTCCCATCACCCTCGTATTCCAACAGCACATCTAGGAAGTCATTGGCCTTCTCCTTAACTAATTTATGCTCCTCAATTCTCTCTTTCACAAACCCTGCCACAATCTCCAATATTCGTCCCATATCTCGCAACATGTTCCTCTTCAGTCCCTGAGGATCCGACCATTTCAAGAATGGTAGAAAGTCTGCCATATTTGGCTTGCCAGCCCACACCATGAACTTGTCCATAGCCTGAAAGAACTCATGCCCTTCCTTGCATTGTGAGTCTAAAAGGTCTTGCGAAAGCATGAGATTACCAACCAGGGTGAACAACATTAGGAACATATAGTGAGGCAAATTCAACTCCCCTGATTCTCCCCTAGCTTTTGCAGCCGCCATATCATCTTCAATACTCCTGTCAGTCACATTCACATATCACAAAAACTTAATAAATAATAACAAATATGAAATTTATATTATACCAAAAAAAAAAAAGAAATTTATACGTAATGTGATTCAACATTAGTTACCGTAACATTTGATCGACGCATTCTCGCCGAATGGAAGCCGTTTCATTTATTCGCTTATTGGTCATGAGTTCCATCGAACAGAGCCGCCTGAGCATAAGCCAGTAGGGGCGAAACTTCCCAACGGCAAGTGAAGCCTCTTGGTAGTTATGAGAAGTGAAAACATCAAGAGACGCACGGTCACAGAAGGTGGCGTCGTGGTTCTTGAACAGCTCCTCCACGGCCTTCGCAGATTGTATCACCACTGTGTCACGAGATCCTTGTCTTAACCGGAGCACAGCTCCATATTTGAACCTAAGCTCGTATATAGTCCGGTGTGGAATAGTTCCAAGATCGAAAATGTTGCCAAAGATTGGCCATCCTGGAGGCCCTGGAGGTTGGTTCTATCAATTTCCTCATTTTTTTCCCATTTAGACGTATAACAATCACAGCCAGTGATAATAAGAAAAGACTTGACCAAACAACGAAAGTATAGATGGATTCCATCTCTCTTCTGTTCTGAAACTGAAACTGGTAGCAGCTTTTTTTTTTTTTTTTCCTCAAAGACGTGTACATGCACCCAAATTATACTTTTTAATAAAATTATTAAATTATAAAAATTTTAATAAGACATATTAATTTATATAAATTACTTATAAAAATTATTCATAAATCTAAAAAAATTAACTCTTCGAGACAACACATACACGACTCATGTGTAAAGAATATCCCAGGCATGCATTGGCTCGTGTTTTAATTTTTTTTTCTCAAAAAAATAGATACACACCTAAATGATTAAGTGACAAGACACCATTCTTAATAAAATTATAGGAATTTTTATGAAGACATACTACTTTTTTATAATGTTGCAGAGTGGATAGATTTTCTTTTTCTTTAATTGTTTTCTATTTTTATATTCGTGAGAGTTTCCCATGACAGCATTACATACTGTCATATTCCGCCATGCTGTCAGACAATAACATTTAGTTTCTCAGGTTGGTTGACTTTGTTTAAATATTTTTTTAAATACTATTTATTTATTTATTTAATATCGGTAAATATATAATATTTTATTAAAAAATAATAAATTTATTTTCAAATATATTCTTTAAATATTATTTTGATCATTTAATTTCAACAACGGCGGCGGATAATTGGAGTTGGATGGGTAAATGGATGGATGGTGTCATGAATTTGTATTATAGATAATAATTGAGTGTGGGCTTAGTCTCACTAGTGAAGATTATTTTGTTTTTATTCTAATTGGATGGCGTCTTGCATTTGTATTATAATCGGTGTCATGCATGTGCATACCCTTTCATTAGCTATTAATTAATTAATAATAATTCGGATAAAAAAATTAATTAATAATAATTCTGCTGCAAAAATTAATTAATAATTAACCAAATACATCATCTGATATCTGTATTATTCAATTTTTTCCTATGGCATATTTGAATTGGGGTCTAAAATAAAAATACACTTAAACCTAAAAAAATAATTACAAACAAGCACAAAATTACAGGATGAAAGAGATGTGAGAAACACTAGTGCGACGTGTCAATCAACTGAAATGGTCCTTCAAATTATAATACTAGTCGTTGCTGGATCTTGAATATCCCAAGCAATCTCTTCCTTCCCACTCCATGCAAGGACTTGTGTTGACCCCGTGTAGCTTAAAATGAGCATTGATTTCGATGATAGCAAAATTCAAAGAGAATCTATCTAACCCAACTTTAAAGTGATGTGTAGATTCTTTGTCTTATTGCTAAAGAATTCTTGAAGTTGCATCTAAGGAGAAATGATACTCAAAGGCATTTCAAGACAAATTCAAAATGAGAAAAGGACAAAATTATGGAAGCCAAGACTCAAAGAAAAGGTATGAAAGGCATAGTATTAGAGATTGAGTCTTAGGTCTTTTGTAAAAAGAATGGATGAGAATTTAGTCATATGGAGCTCAAAAATGAAATTTTATTTTCTGATTACTTTTTCTCATCATGACCTTGGATACTACCATTGAAATATTTTTTAAGGTCTAAATCATTTGACATTGCAAGTTGAGATATGCAGCTGTTGACTTAGTTTGCTAACTGGTTTGCTAAATTTTTTAGTTTGCTAATGAGTTTGCTAAAAAAGTTAGTTTACTAACCAGTTTACTGACTGCTCCTAAAATTTCGTTAGTTTGTTAATTTATCAGAGCTGCTCAACTTCGCACAAAAGGACAAAATAACGGCTATTTTGTCTTGGGCAGTGTGTATAACGTTCCAAAAGGGTTTCAAACGGTCTAAAATGATTTGGGACTATAAATACACATTCTTTACTTCATTTACACTTGATGAAAGCTTACATTTGAACTCTAACTTTGATTTTTTATTTATTGCTTTCATTCAAGAGCTTTAAAGATTTTGAGCTACCATTGGCAAATCAACTCATCTCTTCTTTATAGTTTGATTTGTATTGAGTAAGAGTGATTGTTACAACATTGAATTGCATTTAAGAGAGGTTGTACAAGCACCTATTGAAGCTTGAGAGAGAAAGTGCTTGTGATAGCATTTGTGAAGGTTTCAAGCTACCTTGGTAAAAGCTTGGCATTGAAAAGTTGTAAAGAGCTTTTGGTCTCTTGCCTTCAAAAGAGCAAATAGTGGAGAGAAGACTCAAAGAGGGTTCTTTGAGAGAGTGGATGTAGGCTAGTTAAGCCGAACCACTATAAAAATCATTGTGTTTGATCTCTCTAACCTTGACCTCCTTACTTTTGTGCAATTTAAATTTTTCCTTTTATACTTGATATTGAATGTTGATTAAATAGATTAAATTGATAAACTTGAGGATATATTGAGTGACTTGAGAAATTAGTAGTATATTGTATGATGCATGTGTTGTTAGGGATTGCCATAAATATTGATTGAGGCTAGAATTGCAACTTAGGAACACATTTTTGAAGCACATATTACTTTCATTTTATATAGAAAAGCACCTAGTTGAACAAAGCCACAATTTTTCATTAGGCTACAAGCAAGGGCCGAAAAATTGTTAAAGTCCAATTCACCCCCCTCTTGGACTATTTTGGGACAACAAATTGGTATCAGAGCTTGTCTCTCTTGCTTAGGGTCTTACAACCTTAGAGTGATCCACAATGGCTAGTTCATTTAGTAATTCTGCCGGTATACTCGCACCATTAGTTGAAGGCTACTCAATCACTAGACCACCACTCTTCAATGGCACTAATTATTCATTTTGGAAAGTAAGAATGAGAAATTTCATACAATCTGTAGATATTGATGCATGGAGAATTATTAAAAATGGTCCACATGTTCCTCAAAAGAATGGTCCAGGAACTACAAAGGTTCCAAAACTTGAAGATGAATATGATGACAATGATTGGAAGAAAATTTCTATAAATGCTAAAGCTATTAATATTTTGCATTGCTTACTTGACCTTAATGAATACAATCGTGTTTCAGGATATCAATCTGCTAAGGAAATTTGGGATAAGCTTGAAGTGACTTATGAAGGAACTGATGTTGTTAAAGAGTCCAAAGCAAACCTTCTTATTCGAGATTATGAGCTGTTTGAAATGAGGCCAGGGGAGTCAATTGCAGATATGAGTACAAGGTTTACTGATCTTGTAAATCTTCTCAAAGCACTTGGTAAAAGATTTGAGGAAGCTGAACTTGTGAAGAAAATTCTTAGATCACTTCCAAAGTCTTGGGAAGCAAAGACAACAGTTATCCAAGATACCAAAGATTTTAAAACATTCACCTATGATGAACTCATTGGTTCTCTCATTGCACATGAGATGGTATACAAAAAGGATGAAGTTGAAATTGAGCAAAAGAAGAAGAAAAGCATTGCTCTCAAGTCAAACATAGATGAAGATACGAAGAAAGGAGTTGCATTCAAAGCTGATTCTAGTAACAACTCAAGTGCTTCGAGTGAAGATGATGATGAAATGGATATACTTGCAAGAAAATTTAAAAGAGCTTTCAAGAAAGGAGGAAGCAAATACAAGAAATTTTTGAAAAAGTATACTCCCAAGGATAAACACTTCAAAGAGTCAAAAGAACAAATTGTATGTTATGAGTGTCACAAACTTGGACATATCAAGCCCAAATGTCCATTACTCAAAAAGAAGAAAGGAAAAGAAGATAGGAGCAAGAAAGCTATGAAAGTAGTATGGAGCAACAGTGAAGAATCTTCAAATGATGAATTAAGCGACAAAGAGACTGCTCTTCTTTGTATGATGGCACTTGAAGAGAAAGTCGAGAGTTCACAAAAGGAAGAAGAAAGTGACAATGAGGTTTGTTTCAAAGGGATGAAGGAAAATGATAAATGGTATATAGATAGTGGTTGTTCAAAGCACATGACTGGTGAAAAGGACAAGTTTTCAAAAATTACAATGAAAGATGGAGGATACGTAAAATTTGGAGATAAAGGGAAAGGAAAAATAATTAGAAACGGCACAATAGGAACCAAACCTTGTATTGAAGATGTGTCGCTTGTTGAAGGATTGAAGTACAACTTGCTAAGTGTAAGCCAACTTTGTGATAAAGGTTTTGAGGTAAAGTTTACTTCTTCTCTATGTATAATCAATAACTTAGATAATGACACATTGTTCATTGCCAATAGATTCAATAATGTTTACTTGCTTGACATGAATAATTTTGAAACTAATCATAGTACATGTCTAGTATCTCTTGATAACTCTAGTTATTTGTGGCATAGAAGACTGGGTCATGTAAGCATGCATACACTCTCAAAATTGTCTAAGAAAGAACTTGTTAATGGTCTTCCTAAGATTAATTATGAAAATGAATTTCAATGTAGAGCATGTGCACTAGGAAAGCATACTAGAGCATCTTTTAAATCTAAAAATATTGTGTCTACCACTAGGCCATTAGAATTGCTTCATCTTGATTTATTTGGACCCATAACTCCTTCTAGTCTTGGTGGAAAGTCATATGCTTTAGTTATTGTTGATGACTATTCAAGATATACATGGACATTTTTCCTTGCTCATAAAGATGAAACTTTTGAAAAATTCACCTCTTTTAGTAAAATGGTTCAAAATGAAAAAGGCTTTTGCATCTCATCTATAAGAAGTGACCATGGAACTGAATTTGAAAATCATTTGTTTGAGAAATATTGTGATAAACATGGAATCAATCATAATTTTTCAGCTCCTAAAACACCACAACAAAATGGGGTAGTGGAAAGGAAAAATAGGACTTTGCAAGAAATGACTAGAACTATGTTGAGTGAAAATAATTTGTCAAAATACTTTTGGGCTGAAGCTGTTAATACATCTTGCTATGTGTTGAATAGAGTTTTGATTAGACCAATTTTGAAAAAGACCCCCTATGAGCTATGGAAAGGAAGGAAACCAAATATCTCATATTTCAAAGTATTTGGTTGTAAGTGCTACATTTTAAATAACAAGAAGGATAACTTGAAGAAATTTGATGCTAAATCCGATGAAGGAATCTTTCTTGGGTATTCAACAAAGAGTAAAGCCTATAGAGTGTTCAATAGAAGAACTTTGGTTATTGAGGAAACTATTCATGTTTTGTTTGATGAGACTAACCCTTCTATTAGAAGGAAAAATGTTTGTGATGATAATAATGAGCAGGTTTTTGGAAAAGAAAATATAATATCAAGTCAAGAAATGGAACAAATTGATGACAAAGATGAAGAAACTCAAGGAGATACTACAATAGACGTCCATGATGCTAATGAAGATCAAATTAATGAAGAAATGCCAAATTTGGAAGAATTATAAGTAAATGAGCCTCAACATGAAGATTTGCCTAAAGAATGGAGATTCCATAGAAATCATCCCCAAGAAGACATTATTGATGATCCATCTCAGAGGATGATGACTAGAGCTCAATTGAGAAAATATTTTGGTAATGTTGCTTTTGTTTCACAAATTGAACCTAAATGTTTTGAAGATGCTCAAAATGATGAAAGTTGGATTCTTGCCATGCAAGAAGAACTAAATCAATTTGAGAGAAATAAAGTTTGGAATTTAGTACCTAAACCAAAAGATCATTCAATTATTGGTACTAAATGGGTTTTTAGAAACAAAATGGATGAAAAAGGCAATGTTGTTAGAAATAAAGCTAGACTAGTGGCTCAAGGCTACAACCAAGAGGAAGGGATTAATTTTGATCAAACCTTTGCTCCGGTTGCTAGAATTGAAGCTATTAGAATGTTGTGTGCCTTTGCATGTTACAAGGACTTTATGCTTTATCAAATGGATGTCAAAAGTGCATTTTTAAATGGTTATATTGATGAGGAAGTGTATGTTGCACAACCTCCAGGCTTTGAAAATCATGAGCATCCAAATCATGTTTATAAACTTACTAAAGCTTTATATGGTTTAAAGCAAGCTCCTAGATCATGGTATGAAAGGCTTAGTAAATTCCTTTTACAAAATGATTTTCAAAGAGGCAAAGTGGATACAACACTTTTTATTAAGAAGCATCATAATGATATGCTCATTGTGCAAATTTATGTTGATGATATAATTTTTGGTGCTACTAACGAATCTCTTTGCAAGAAATTTTCTAAGATTATGCAGAATGAATTTGAAATGAGCATGATGGGTGAGCTCACATTCTTCCTAGGACTTCAAATTAAGCAAATGAATGATGGCATCTTCATAAATCAATCAAAGTACATCAAGGATATGCTAAAGAAATTTAAAATGGAAGATTTGAAGAGCATGGGCACTCCTATGAGTTCAACAATCAAAATTGACAATGATGAAAAAGGTAAAGAAGTGGATACAAAGCTTTATAGAGGTATGATTGGCTCTCTTTTGTACCTTACTGCATCTAGACCAGACATACGCTTTAGTGTTTGCTTGTGTGCAAGATTTCAATCATGTCCAAAAGAATCCCATTTAAGTGCAGTTAAAAGGATCTTTAGATATCTCATTGGCACATACTCAATTGGTTTATGGTATCCAAAATGTGAATCATTTAATCTTGTTGGTTATAGTGATTCTGATTTTGCTAGAAGTAGACTGGATAGAAAAAGTACCTCAGGTACTTGTCAATTTCTTGGTCTTGCACTAGTTTCTTGGCACAGTAAGAAACAAACTTCAGTAGCTTTATTTACAGCTGAGGCAGAATATATAGCTGCTGGTAGTTGTGTTGCTCAAATCTTATGGATGAAACAATAATTGGAAGATTTTGGTTTAAAATATAATCTTGTTCCAATTAGGTGTGACAACACAAGTGCCATAAACTTGGTCAAAAATCCAGTCCAACATTCAAGAACTAAACATATTGAGATCAGACATCATTTTATTAGAGATCATGTTCAAAATGGAAATATCAAAATCGAGTTTGTTGCCTATAAAAATCAACTTGCTGACATTTTTACAAAACCTCTTAATGAAGAAACATTTTGCAGAATTAGAAGGGAAATTGGTATGTGTGAATCATCTGTTTGAAATTTAATTCATATTAATTTCATGTTTTACATTTTGTTTAATATGTGAGTGATCTGCTGTAATATAAGTTTGCTAAGAAATCTTTAAAGAATATTAGCTAACTTGTTTGTGTACTCGTGAAATTAGTTTACTAAGTTGTATGCTAATATTGCGTGACTAAAATTAGTTTGCTATATCATGTACTGTTCAAATTTCAAACCGAAAGGTGATTGTTCTTGAAATTTTCTGCGTGTCCAGCAATGCATTTATCTTTTCACATTTGATATCACACTCTCAGTGCTGTGTCAGACATGTAGAAATGTTTATTTGTGCATATAGGGATAGATAGACTTGTTTGAAATATAAAATAAAATAAAATAAAAAGTAAGAGAACTGGTTCAGTTGAAAGTACAGTGACACTGAAAAGCGCGGGACTCAAGAGGACTTAAACCCTCTACCACACGAAACCCCCACGCTCTCTCTCTCTCCTCTACATTGATTCCCGACTCCTCCCAAACCAAACCCATTCTCTCTTTCTGGCAAAACATACCCTAACCCACCAAATATCTCAACTCTCCTTTCCTCTTCCACTCTTCACTCACCAAAATGCCATTATCAGATTTCATTTTGTTTTAATGGCTCACACCAAACGAAAGTCCCCTGTTGCTGCGACTACTTCATCTTCCTCGTCAGCCTCCGACGATATCCCTGTCGCGGCATTGCGAAAGAAAATGAAAGGAAAGCAAAACTTACCTGGATCAAAATCAGCTAGTGAGTCTTCAAATCCATCTAAGGGTGTCAAATCCCCTATACCGATGCCAGAAAAGAAAAAGAAGGGATAGAAGCAAGGGATGGATACGCAACGAAAAATGCATACCGTAAAATCTTCGGGTTCAGTGGATAAAGCACTATTAGATTGCAAATTTATCAAATGGGAGTACTTCAATCAGGTAAACTTTCAATTCAAAGAGCTTTTTGAGTTTCAAGGATGGTTGGATGTGTGTGAATGTGCAAATGAGTATTATCCTAGGCTTGTTCAAGAGTTTTATGGGACCTTGAGAACAGTTGATGATGAGGATAAATTTGAAGTGATTTTGAATAACAGTACATATGGGGTTTCTGTTGAACTGATAGCTACGGCTTTGAAATTGCCCAATGATGGAAATAAAATTTCCACACATAAGGATGTTGCTAGGGTAGCAGGATTCAATTTGGTTGAGTTTGAAAATGAGGTGTTCCCCGTTAACACTGCCAAAAATGAAAAGTCCACTAGCACAAAAGCACTTCAACATATCAAAATCATTCACAGTATGGTGAACTACATTTTCTGTCCTAAATCTGGAAGCAATGGTTATTTGAGTCACTTGGACATGTGTATTATGTGGCACATTGTGAATAAAGTTATGATGAATTTGGCTTATTTAATTTTCCAGAACATGTGCAAAGCTTATGGGATTGGAAAACTGTCGTATGCACATCTTTTGTCTGCTGTGTTTAAAGAGCTAAATGTGAATGTCTCTAAGAAAAGCTCTAGAACTGACTTGATTATGCTCAGAGAAATACACTCTGACACTGATGGGAGAAAGAAAAGGTTTGAAAAGGGTGGTTCCTCCTCTGCTAAGGTTGGTTTTGATTCTGCTAGTGAATTTTTGAGTGAAATTCAAGGGATAAAAGCTACTGTCAATGAACAATTTAGTTCAACCAATCAGTCCCTTGACATTCTTAGAAAATTTGTGGATGTGGTTGACTACAAAGTGAGTCACCTGCTCACTCAAAATGAGGAGTTAAAGAGGCTGATTATGGATCTTCAACAGGCCAAAGAACCTGGTGTTCCAACTAAAGTTGAGGCTGCTACTCAAGTTTCTGCTGATAAGGGTGAAAGCAATAAGGTTGGTGAGTCTCCTGCTGCTATGGCACATGAAAGTGACCATGTAGCTGAACCTGAGGTTGAACCTACAGTAGAAGCCCCTGCTGAACCTGCTACTGAACAGGTTATTGAACCTGAAATTGGCCTTGCAGCTGATATACCTACTGAGCATGATGGTGAAAAAATTGTAGAAACTGAAGGTGAGCCACCAAAGGATGGTGAAGAAGTCCTAGAATCTGCAAAAGTTATTGAAATGGCTGTTGAATCTGCTGCTGCCCCTACAGAGCAGAAGGAAGCTTCTCTCAAGGATCACCAAGAGAGTGCTCCAACTCAGCTATCTGCAGTTGATGCCCCTGCAGCCAAGAAAGGGAAAAAGCGAACTAAATCCACCGTGTCAAATCCATACCAGACCCTCGCTGCTGCTCTTCAACCACAATCTGAAGAAGATGAGCCCGAGAAAGATGATCAAGTGGCTGACCAAGCACCTCAGCCCCCTGTTATTAAACTCCCTAGGAAGAAAATTGTGCCTTCAAAATCCACTCGCAGGAGTAAAAGACTTAAATAGTCTCTCATCTGGATTTTTAGTTTACTATCTGCATATTTAGTTTACTAGTCTATTTGCTACTATTGGTTTTTAGTTTGCTATTGTCTACCTTACTGCGTCTACTTTGGGCTAACATGATTCTTTTTGGTTATTTTCTCTTGTTTCCTTTTTGATTGATGACAAAAAGGGGGAGAATAGGATGGATATGAATATGTGAATATGTGTGTGAATATGTGTTTATAGGATGGATATGAATGTGTTGATACTTGCGTTGATGGATATGAATGTGTTGATACTTGTGTTGATGGATATGAATGTGTTGATACTTGTATTGATGGATATGTGTTCATACTTGTGTTAATATTTGTGGAATTTTTTTTAGAAAATTGTGAATATGCTTTATAGCATAAACTTAGGGGGAGCTTGTGTACAGAAAATAGATTTCTTAGAAATTATGTGCATATATTTAGGGGGAGCATTTTCGGTATACTATACTGCTTGGATTCACATACTCACATAAACTTTCACACACTTTTATTTTTGATTGTTGATTCAGTTGAGTTTTGTCATCATCAAAAAGGGGGAGATTGTTGACCCCGTGTAGCTCAAAATGAGCATTGATTTTGATGATAACAAAACTCAAAGAGAATCTATCTAATCCAACTTTAAAGTGATGTGTAGATTCTTTGTCTCATTGCTAAAGAATTCTTGAAGTTGCATCAAAGGAGAAAGGATACTCAAAGGCATTTCAAGACAAATTCAAAATGAGAAAAGGACAAAATTATGGAAGCCAAGACTCAAAGAAAAGGTATGAAAGGCATAGTATTAGAGATTGAGTCTTAGGTCTTTTGTAAAAAGAATGGATGAGAATTTAGTCATATGGAGCTCAAAAATGAAATTTTATTTTCTGATTACTTTTTCTCATCATGACCTTGGATACTACCATTGAAATATTTTTTAAGGTCTAAATCATTTGACATTGCAAGTTGAGATATGCAGCTGTTGACTTAGTTTGCTAACTGGTTTGCTAAATTTTTTAGTTTGCTAATGAGTTTGCTAAAAACGTTAGTTTACTAACCAGTTTACTGACTGCTCCTAAAATTTCATTAGTTTGCTAATTTATCAGAGCTGCTCAACTTCGCACAAAAGGACAAAATAACGGCTATTTTGTCTTGGGCAGTGTGTATAACGTTCCAAAAGGGTTTCAAACGGTCTAAAATGATTTGGGACTATAAATACACATTCTTTACTTCATTTACACTTGATGAAAGCTTACATTTGAACTCCAACTTTGATTTTTCATTTATTGCTTTCATTCAAGAGCTTTAAAGATTTTGAGCTACCATTGGCAAATCAACTCATCTCTTCTTTATAGTTTGATTTGTATTGAGTAAGAGTGAGTGTTACAACATTGAATTGCATTTAAGAGAGGTTGTACAAGCACCTATTGAAGCTTGAGAGAGAAAGTGCTTGTGATAGCATTTGTGAAGGTTTCAAGCTACCTTGGTAAAAGCTTGGCGTTGAAAAGTTGTAAAGGGCTTTTGGTCTCTTGCCTTTAAAAGAGCAAATAGTGGAGAGAAGACTCAAAGAGGGTTCTTTGAGAGAGTGGATGTAGGCTAGTTAAGCCGAACCACTATAAAAATCATTGTGTTTGATCTCTCTAACCTTGACCTCCTTACTTTTGTGCAATTTAAATTTTTCCTTTTATACTTGATATTAAATGTTGGTTGAATAGATTAAATTGATAAACTTGAGGATATATTGAGTGACTTGAGAAATTAGTAGTATATTGTATGATGCATGTGTTGTTAGATATTGCCATAAATATTGATTGAGGCTAGAATTGCAACTTAGGAGCACATTATTGAAGCACATATTACTTTCATTTTATATAGAAAAGCACCTAGTTGAACAAAGCCATAATTTTTCATTAGGCTACAAGCAAGGGCCGAAAAATTGTTAAAGTCCAATTCACCCCCCTCTTGGACTATTTTGGGACAACAACTTGGTCCTCCAAGTTTGTCACCTCTCTCTCCCTTCCTCCTTCCATCATTTCTTCATTGTTCTGCACTATTCATGGTCCCTTGGACATTGCCCGCGTGTGCTGTTCCTGCAGGTGGCCTCATCGCTAATAAAGCGGTGGTTGGTGTGGTTGTTAAACAAAACAAGGAAAGGGGGTCAAGAAATGGAAAAATGGGCTTAGGGGGCTGTCAAATTCATAGTCAATCAAGCTACTCACTTGCCCCAATGTAGGAGTCATTTAGAGAACAATGGATATGGATCAGAAGAGCTTGTCTCATGGTTCGAGCACAACCACACAACACCATCCATCTCTGCTACTATGACTACGGATGCCATGGTCCCTTGCTCAAACTAGCCAGATGACATTAACACATTCACCTTTAGAAATATAAACTGACTAAGCAATTAGGGAAGGATATGTTGATGAAGCATCCAAAGATGGGTCCTCTGCATCATACCTCTTAGAAAGCCCTAGTGGTAGTAATTCTTCACCAACTATTACTACTTCTGATATGAATGTGGTTATGAAGTCAAGGAATCATTAAGAGTGCAAATGGAAGAATTAAGAGTGCAAATGGAAGTTTCCATTCCATTTGCCAAATGTTGTGGCATGGAATGTGATGATTTCAGGGCATGCACAGAGAGGTGATAAGGCAAGAGTTATCGAGATTTTCTAAAATATGAGGAAATCTAATATTAAGTCCACAAGATCCACATTAGGAACTGTATAGAGTGTGGTTGTGATTTTAATAGCTCTTGACTTTGGTTTTGCTAGTTCATGTAGAGGCAGTTAAACAAGGGTTAGACTTTAACCTCTATGTTGGAAGTTCATTGATTAGCATGTATGCTAAATGTGAGAAGATTGAAGCAGCAAAAAAAAAAAAAGTTTTTGATGTTTTAGATGAGCAAAAGGTTGTCTTGTGGAATTCGTTGCTTGGAGGCTATGCATAATATGGATATGGCTATGAAGTAATGAAATTATTCTCCAATATGCATGTGCGAAAAGTGCATGCAGTAATCATCAAGAGTAAATTTGCCTCAAACTGGCCATCAATAGAAGCACTTCCCATACTTGTCTACAAGAAAACAGGCAATGATGAAAATGATGATGCCTCATCAATAGAATGTGTTGTTTCTTTAAGCGTTCTTGAGCATCAAGAAATGGCAAGGCTTTTACCTAGCTAATTGCAACCATACTTTTGGTGCAGTGTATAGATAAATGGTTAACTTCACACCTTACTTGGCCCATCTGCTGCACAGAGGCTGAGTCGAGGATTTAGCTAGTGACCCGTGAGGTTCCAACAGGTGGTGCAGCAACAGCTACACTGTCTACATTAACTGTGTGTGTAGGGGGGATGTCTGATGGTGTAAATAACCCTTATAGCAATAAGGCTGTTGGTGGTTCCATTTCTTGGTTGAGCTTTTTTTGAATGATACTTAGTGGGGATAGATCATTAAGAAGGCTTCAATATATAAAAAGGAAGGATGAAGATTTTGGCCATCGTTTTTATGCAGTCAAAAACTCCTTTTCACTTGCTACTTCACGCGTGTACATCACTTACTTGCCAATTGTGTGATTTTATGCTTACGTGATATGTTTTTTTTTTTTTTTTTTTTTAAAGTTTAGTTGTGTGATGGGTCACGAAAATAGGTCAAATGTCTAATAGGCATGATGCTGGTGTAATCCGCAAGTGCACGGGTCACAGTAGTATAGTTTTAAAAAATGATATCGATCCTACAGGGAATTGTGCTTAAATTAGAAATAAAAGTATAAGCTAATTAGAATGACAAAATTTAAAGATGTAAAATGAAATTTGAAATTAAAATTGGTATTTAAGCTAAATCAAACAATTAACTAAATTAATTAAACTAGATTACCAAGATTTAAATTGAAATTGCTATTTATAAATTTTGGAGGAATTAAATCTAAATTTGATAAAAATTAAAGTGATTCTAGAGATTGGATTTTCAATATTGTTTGCATGTGGTTTATCCCTAATTTAGCCAAACACATGAGAATTGCAATTTTGAGGGAAATCAATTCTTAAATTTTTGAAACCTTTTTCAAGCATCTCAAAGTTGGTTTTCATAAAATCAAACCTTGTTTTCACGGTATTTCAAACCTAACAAAAACCCAATTAATGCTCTAATTGATTTTAGAAAGTCCCCTTAATTCTCTTAGCTTATCTCTAACACCAAGAAAACTAAGTTTATTACAAGATTATCTATCCCTAATATTCACTTTTCAGTCCATCTATTAAGGATTAAAGCTTAACTTAATGAGGGCCCATTCATCAAGCAAGGCAACAAGCTCACAAGCAATAAATCAAAATGTAACAAACCCTAATTTAAATGGCTAAATCAGTTCAAAACCATAATACAAAATAATATTTACAAACCCATCTCTAGAATCTCCAATAACTACTCACTATTCATAGTTTCTAAACAAACCCAAATGTATAAATGAAGAAATAATGGAAATCTAAGTTAAGGAATAGAAAAACCCAGAAAAATGCAGAAGAATCTGCTGCAGAAAAGTGCAGAACGAGCTCCTGCTGCTGCTACAGAAATGGACAGACGTGCTCCCCTTCTTTCTCTCCTTCTTTCTTGCAAAAATTGCCTCCCTTCCTCCTTTATGTAAAGAAAATGATAAAGGAGACTTTATATAGGTGAGGGGACTGCCCTAGAATGGGTAAAAAGGTGGAAGATTCTAGAGAATGTGAGGTAAAAAATCAGAGTAACGGAAATGCCACGTCAGCCATTTCCAGTAAAAATGACATAAGCTGAATCGGTTGTGTCGCGGGTTGTGTAACAATCTGCCTGAATATCTGACGATCGACACAACCTGCGACATAAGCTAAATCGGTTGTGTCGCAGGTTGTGCAACAATCTGCCTGAATATCTGATGCTCGACACAACCTGCGACATAAGCTAAATCGGTTGTGCAGCAGGTTGTGTAACTCTCGACCATTTTTTTACTCAACTTAAAAAATTTTTACAATTCAACTCTAATCTCCTCCAAATGGCTACTTTGATCAAAATACACCAAATTTCTCCAAATTTAGCCTACAAAACAAATAAATTCCAAAAATTAGACTAAGAAGTGTGAAAATTATAAAATTGACTAAATATATGCTAATATCTATAATAATAGCTATGAACAAGGGTAAATTATGTGCAAAAATTACACCTAAATGATGATCTAAAATGCATGCATCAAAGCAAAAATACAATAATGCAAGTATTTGGAGATGTATTTGGCCATTAATAATTTATATTATCTTGCCAACTCATTTCAACTAACTGATCTTTGATTTAGCATATTGAAAATTTCTATTGACTTGCAGTATATGAGAAATTATTCCTCTCTCTCTCTCTGGGTTTTTAGTGAGAGCATTTCCTCTCTTTTGGTTTTGAGATTTTTTTTTCTCTCTATTTTATTCTTTCTATGTTTATTTAAGGTTTTCCCTCTTGAGCAAAGAGGCAACCTCCCCACCTGGTATGTGGATTTTCACCCTCCTCACCTGAAATCAAGCTGTAAATAAATTTTGTGGTAGTTATTAGTTTTTCAACGTGCAATGATTGGTTGTATTTGCTTAGTTTCTTTGCTTAGCTCAACAATAGGGTGTCTCTTTCTAGACGATGACATCCCCACAGTCTTTTTGTCGATCCATTAATTTCTCTCTACTTTGTTTGGGTCTCTTCTATGGTTGCTTCCTAGTGGTTTTGGCATGGAGCTTCTTTGTTTGGCGGAATATGGGCATGTTCACTGCCTTGCATGTTTACCATCTAGTTGGAGCCTATACTAAGAGAAGCTATGTGTAACAACCTGAACTCTAATAAAGTATTCATGGGTAATTAGAAAATTATAATTCTTTTTGCAATGGTCATATAACTTTGTTAATAGGCAAAAATACAATAATATAGGTATTTGGAGATATATTTGGCCATTAATAATTTATATTATATTGCTAACTCATTTCAACTAACTGATCTTTGATTTAACATATTGGAAATTTCTATTGACTTGCAGTATATGAGAAATTATTCCTCTCTCTCTCTAGGTTTTTAGTGAGAGCATTTCCTCTCTGTTGGTTTTGAGATTTTTTTTTCTCCCTCTTTTATTCTTTCTCTGTTTATTTAAGGTTTCCCCTTTTGAGCAAAGAGGCAACCTCCCGACTTGGTATGTGGATTTTCACCCTCCTCACCTAAAGTCAAGGTGTAAATAAATTTTGTGGTAGTTATTAGTTTTTCAACGTGTAATGATTGGTTGTATTTGCTTAGTTTCTTTGCTTAGCTCAACAATAGGGTGTCTCTTTCTAGATGATGACATCCCCATAGTCTTTTTGTCGATCCATTAATTTCTCTCTACATTGTTTGGGTCTCTTCTATGTTTGCTTCCTAGTGGTTTTGGCATGGAGCTTCTTTGTTTGGCGGAATATGGGCATGTTCACCGCCTTGCATGTTTGCCATCTAGTTGGAGCCTATATAAAGAGAAGCTATGTGTAACAACCTAAACTCTAATAAAGTATTCATGGGTAATTAGAAAATTATAATTCTTTTTGCAATGGTCATATAACTTTGTTAATAGGCAAAAATACAATAATACAGGTATTTGGAGATATATTTGGCCATTAATAATTTATATTATATTGCTAACTCATTTCTACTAACTGATCTTTGATTTAACATATTGGAAATTTCTATTGACTTGCAGTATATGAGAAATTATTCCTCTCTCTCTCTAGGTTTTTAGTGAGAGCATTTCCTCTCTCTTGGTTTTGAGATTTTTTTTTTCTCTCTCTTTTATTCTTTCTCTGTTTATTTAAGGTTTCCCCTTTTGAGCAAAGAGGCAACCTCCCCACCTGGTATGTGGATTTTCACCCTCCTCACCTGAAGTCAAGGTGTAAATAAATTTTGTGGTAGTTATTAGTTTTTCAACGTGCAATGATTGGTTGTATTGGCTTAGTTTCTTTGCTTAGCTCAACAATAGGGTGTCTCTTTCTAGATGATGACATCCCCACAGTCTTTTTGTCGATCCATTAATTTCTCTCTACTTTGTTTGGGTCTCTTCTATGGTTGCTTCCTAGTAGTTTTGGCATGGAGCTTCTTTGTTTGGCGGTATATGGGCATGTTCACCGCCTTGCATGTTCACCATCTAGTTAGAACCTATACTAAAAGAAGTTATGTGTAACAACCTGAACTCTAATAAAGTATTCATGGGTAATTAGGAAATTGTAATTTTTTTTGCAATGGTCTTATAACCTTGTTAAGGACCACGAGGCAAAATTTTAGAATTTTTAGAGCTAGTTTGAACGATATTTGTAGAATGTTAGTTTTAGGGGCTAAAATTTAATTTTTTAATTTTGTGATTATTGCCTAGTTTGGAGGGCTCAGGAGAGCCCATATGATGTTGATAGGATATAGATTGAGGTGTATGATTTAGAAGTGTTATTTGAGCCATTTTACAGGTTGGGTAGGTCCTAGGTTAAGGGAAAATTCTATCGAATTTTCGGCAAAACATAGGTTGTCTTTGACTCTTTCAAAGTTTTGTTTTAAGTAAATATTAATCAGTTTGTAATGTAATTAATTAGGTGAGCCGGGCCAGCCTTTCTCCTCCGCTCAGTCGTCGCAGTGACTTGTGAAGTACTGTGAGTAGATATTGATTTTATTTACAATTTCAATACTATTGTTATTATATATCACAGCATGCCCATGCTTCACTTATAGATATATGTATTAGCTACTATAGGCACTCTTTGTGTTGCATCTTTACTTGATAGTTTGATGTGGGTGTTGCCTAGATTAATTTGGAGTTATGTGTGTGTCGGCGTGTGTGTCATGTATTAGTGGTGGATATGGATAGGACGGGCAAATCAACTTGAGCTAGTCTGGCTTAGGGCTTGGTCCTTTTGTGATAAGTCGGAGTGAGTACGGCTTTGAGTTGTTCTCGCTGACCCCCGCATTCGGATTGTAAGAGAAAGTTCAGCTCGAGTTGATCTCACCGATAGGCCTTGGATTAAGATAGCTATATAGGGGATCAGCTCCCATATTGTATTTATACTGGTGTGACACATGGATGTGTGAGTGCTCCAAATTATTCTTTGTGCTAGTATTATTGAAATTGTTTGAAATTGTTGATCTATGCTGCATTTCATTTTTAGGGATGTATTAGTACTAGATAGTTATAGAAATTGTATGTAAAATCAATATCTTACTCTATAAGTCGAACGTTCACTCCTGTTTATCCTTTTTTTTTCCAGGTTACAGGAGAGCTTATTGTTGTGTTTAACCTACTTTCTACCTCGCAGGTTTACTAGTTGTTATTTCCATATTTTGTATTGTTAAATTTGAATTCTAGGTCTCCGCATGTGTAGAACCATTTTATTTAGCTTATAATTGTAAGATTAATTATTTTAGGGTTGTAACTTATTAATCTATGTATGTGTAAATATATGGATGGATGGCTTGTTGGATGAGAGAGTCGGACTCCCATTTGATTTCATAATGATTTGTTGATGTTTGTGATGGGGAGCTAAGCTCTCCATATATATATATATTGTAATCATAGATCGGATGAGCTAAAAACTTCCCGTTAGATGGTCTAATTTATGGCTGATATTACTAAATAATTAAATAAGTTATTTTAACGTAGCATCCAATTTGATATTACTAAACAATAATTCCCGTGTGATGCTATGATATAATTATTTTGCCATTAAAAATTACATTAGAAACTATATATTATTTATTAAATAAAATTATTATTTATAGCTTATTATAAAAATTATTTTATTATATCTATTTCTCATATACTGAAAATATATTCATACATGGTTTGGCAAAAAATTAAATATAATACTATAATTTAATTAATTAATAGACTAATGTGAATAATTATGGAAAAATTTTTATTTTGATAGAAAAAATTCGTCCAAATTCCATATTCTTTAAGTGTATTTTTTTCATATATATATATATATATATATATATATATATAAAATTTATTTTATAATGTCAGTTTATTAAGTAAAATGATTTTTTTATCAATAAAGTTACTTTAAATTATTGTAAAAATGATAATGTGCAGTGATTAATTTAATCTTATCGTTTAATAATTAAAAATTAAAAATTAGATATTGCAAAAAGGAAAAACTAATGTTGTGTTTAGATTCTTGAATTTGGATCAAATAACATTAACCATATTATTTGAAATTCCAATTCAACCCAATAAAAATTTTTTATTGAATACTCATCTTTATTTTAAATTTAAAATTAAAATTCTTTTTATTAACTAAATAAGATATTTTTAAATTTATAAATTTTAAATTCTAAATTTCAAATTCAAATTCATGAATCCAAACAACCTAAGGTGAAAACCAAGAGGATTCAACCAGCTGAAAGAAATAAAATAGAAAAAAAAAACAACTAATTAAAATTTTAAAACACTATTGTTGGAATAGTAATTCAAAGTTGGGTTCTGATACATAAGTAAAATTGTTTGGGCAATGCTTTATATTCATATTTTTTCTTGATATGTGTAATTAATTCTATAATAATATAATTTGCTTTATTTTTTAAATGAAAATATTATAGATTATTATTAATTTATTTTGAATGATTTTATATTTTTTATGCAAACATTAAATAAGTTTAATAATAAAATATTTTAATAATTTAAAATTAAAAATTAACAAAATTTATCTTATAGTAAATTTGTACGCAAAACTATAAAATTTAAATTTAATCATAGTTATAATCAATGACTCAAAGAAAATTTAAAATAAAAAAATTAACACTAAAATAAACATACAATATAAAGAAATTAATAGTAATATTGACATGTAATAATATAATATAATTATTACTGTTTTAGATATTTTTACATATCATTATGTAGATAAACTCTTAAATACTTTATGAGTAATCTCATCCTTGAGATATGAAAAATAAATTTCATATAATTATTAATGAAAATACATGCATTGATAACCACAAAGCAACATAATCGATAGACTAAACTTTCTTTTTGGAGTGTTTTGTCATTATTTGATATATATTAAACTTGAAGTTGACAATATTTATTCTAGTTTATATAATACGATAACCACACACTTGGATACGATAGGATGTTTAATTGGCTAGACAACTATAGTCCTTGGACGTTTTTTGGGTATGAGATACAAGGGTTGGAGCTTTCTCACTGTTATGCCAATCCTTTCGTTCATATCCAAGGTCTCATGGGTTAAATTTTTGTCAAGTTCCCAATCAAAATCATGAATTAAAGATGCCAGACCCAAGGAAACTAACCGCTGAGCTAATGACATACCTACACAAATCCTCCTCCCTGATCCAAATGGAATCAACTCAAAATTTTGTCCTTTGTAATCTATGTTTGAACCCAAAAATCTCTCAGGCTTAAAGGTGAAGGGATCTTGCCAAGAATTTGGGTCTCTTCCTATTGCCCAAACATTCACAAAAACTTGTGTATCTTTGGTTATGTGGTACCCCATGAAATTTGTATCTTGTATAGTGTTTCTTGGAAGGAGTAGAGGAACTGGAGGATGCAACCTAAGTGTTTCTTTTAAAACAGCTTGCAAATATGACAACTTCTCTATGTCACTCTCTTCAACCTTTCTGTTTTCTCCAACAACTACATTGAGTTCTTCTTTAACCTTTCTCATGACTTCAGGATTGTTAAGTAGCTCTGCCATGACCCATTCTATTGTTGTGCTTGTAGTCTCTGTGCCAGTAAAAAAAATTTCCTGCAACATCAAACACAAACTATAATTAATTAATTTCAATCCAAAATGCAATTGATTATGGATTTCATACGCCTTAAAAGTTATCAAGGAACATGCTTACCAATACGATGATAATGACTTTTTCATATGGGATCTTCTCATGCCATTCTTTACCGTCACCTTCATATTCCAACAAAGTATCTAGAAAGTCCTTGGTCTCTTCCTTCCCTAATTTATGCTCCTTAATCCTCTGTTCCACGAAACCTGCCACAATCTCCTTGGCTCTTCCCATATCTCGCAACATGCTCCTTTTCAGACCTTGGGGATCTAACCATTTCAAGAATGGTAGAAAATCTGCTACATTTGGCTTCCCAACCCACTCCGCGACTTTGTCCATTGAATGAAAAAAGTCATGCCCTTCTTTGCACTGTGAATCTAAAAGATCTCGTGACAGCATGAGGTTGCCAAGTACGTTGAAGGACATTAGGAAAAAATAGTGAGGTAAATTCACTACGCCTGACTCTCCCCTCTCTTTCGCGGCTACTGCATCATCTTCAATGCTCCTATATATCAGACATTGACATATCAAGATCACTTATCTACATTAGCTCGATAGTACTGAAATCATCTCTAAAAAATAAGTCTCCATTACCCAACACTGGGGGAAAACTAATTCAGTAGCAGATATCCTAGCTAAGCAAGTTTTGAATCAATCAGAGGATTTTGTGGCAACCTTATACTTATAATTGTGATTGCAATTTAAAGATTTTTACATATTGTATCAAGTGATTCAAGATTAAAGAGGAATATAAGATGTGCGAGACATGAGTGAAAATTTATTACCTTAACATTTGATCGATGCATTTCCTGCGAATGGAAGCTGTCTCATTGAGTCGCTTATTGGCCATGAGTTCCATCGAGCAAAGACGCCTGAGCATACGCCAGAACGGGCCATAATGGCCGATCGCAAGTGATGCATCTTCGTAGTTATAAGCCGATAATACATCAGGAGATTTACGATCACAAAAGCTGGCGTCGTGGTTCTTGAAGAACTCTGCAGCGGCCTTTGCTGATTGCACCACCAATGTGTCAATGGATCCTAGCCTTAACATGAGCACAGGTCCATACTTGAACTTAAGGTCGTACAGAGCGCGGTGTGGCGTGGTTCCAAGATCGAACATGTTACCAAAGAGTGGCCATCCTGGAGGCCCTGGAGGTAGGTTCTTGTTTCTGTTTCGCCATTTTTTCCCATTTAATCGTAGAATCAGAACTAGTGATAAGAAAAGGCTTAACCAAACAAGGGAATCGTAGATCAACTCCATTTCTCGTTTTGTTTTGATACTGCATGTAGCCTCTCGCATGTATACATATATATATACACACACCAAGTAGGCGACCATAAACGACCGTTATAATTATTTATATATAACATCATATTCATCTGATACAGGATCCAAGACTTGATATTAGCCGCCTTGTATTTTTTCAATTAAAGTTAGTATCTGGAGTTAATCTTCCACATATTTATAAACAAATGTACGTCAACATAATTTTTCTTCATATTATGCTTAGGTGATGTCAAGAGTTGCATCTTTAATCTTATTAAAAATATATCATTTGACTTCAAATTTGGACATAACCAACAAACTTAATAATAAACTCACTGATTAATTAACATTTCGGATAGTAGCCACTCTTCCTGAAATTTTAAAATCTATAAATTTTTGTATATTTACATAAAAAAGTAAGGTTTACCCTTTAATATTTTTATTTTTTTGTAAATTTTATTATTTTATATTATTTAATTTTTATTTTTTATTATTTTATATTTTTATTTTAATTTTAATTTTTTTATTAAGATTTTAAATTTCTTGATGCCCTTGTTCACAAGAATATGATGAATTCAACAATTTTATCCCAAAAAGCTTGAATTCTACATTTAGAGACTCGATTCCAAGGGAATCTGCAGCGTTTGGCTACCAATAATACTACTGCAGATTAATTAAGTTTTCCAGCCTGTTCCAACGGTTCAACCAGTGTTAATCCGGTGCAGAGGTTGACTAGCCAGAACGACCGCAGATTGATAACCTTGAATTTTCAAAACTCCTATGGGTGGAGAACTCGTTACAGTTATAAATAAATCAATTACTATTTTGACTATATTATCCTTTTATAACATAAAATATAAAATATAAAATTAATTAAATTTTTCTATTAACAATAATAATTATTTTATTATTTTATTTATATTTTTAAAATTATTTAATTATCTTAAAAAATAATTATTTTCTTATTTCAATAATAAAATAAATGATATAATATAAAAGATTAATAATTATATATTTATTTAAATAATATAATATATTAATTTAATAATTATATATTTAATATAATGTAATAAATTTATAATTTTATATTTATTTAAATAATAAAATAAATTATATGATATATACCCTTATTAGTCATTTCACATATCAAAATATAATTTTACCAAACACTTAACATAATAAATAAAACAGGCCCTTAGACTTTAATTATTTTAATTACTTTAATTGATTTTTAATTGAAACTTAAATTTGGTATCTCATATGTTTCACTCATTAGTTTAAATCATTCTATAGACTTGTCAGATCAACCAAATAGTTATAATTTATCGATTTGATAAATCAAAATGCATTAAATTATTTTTTCCTATCAAATTATAAATATGAATTTATTTAATTTAATAAGAAAAATTACTAATTAATTAATATATTTTATTTTTGTTAAACTATTTAATTTTTTTGTTAATTTTTTTGTTAGTAAATAAATTTTAATACCAGTCAAATTATTATTTGATTTATATATTTTAATGAGACTAATTTATTGATTATTATATTTTAAAAATATTTATATTTTAAAAAATATAATATTTTGAAAAATATCTTCCTACATGAAAATAAAAATTTGGCTACATAAAAACTAAATCTGAATTTATATATTTTTTAACTTGTTTAAGTATTTTTATTTAATCCCTTGAGTATTATTTTTGTGTTTTCTTTTTAGAGAAACAAATTTTCCTGAATTATTACATTGATTATATAGAAATTTAGTAAAACTGATTAACTTTTTTGTATAAATAATTTGTATTATTATTTATTAAAAGATGAAAAACAGAGAGAAAATTGAAAGAGAAGAGTGTGAGTGTAGAAGAATTATTAGGTGCACTCAGTGTACATATACCTTCTCTCACAATCATGTGGGACCTATTCCCTATATAATAGGAAGGGCCAACTTTCTGTGAAAAAAGGAGCACTATTTTTTAGTGCTCCTGGTGTACCTAATAATTAACCGTGAGTGTATGGGGTAAAAAATATGAGAGAGAAAAATAAAAGAAGGTAAGAAATAAATAAGGAGGTGAGAGTCAAACTAGTTTAGATAGATTAAAATAATCAGAGGATTAAAAAATTAATAGAATCAAATTATGGAGGCTAACTAAAATATATAAATTAATTAATTATTTCATTAAAATATAGAGAGTAAATAATACTTTGATTAACTTTAAAATTTGTCGCCTAATTAAAAATTTATTAAGAAATTAAGCAGTTTAATAAAATTAAAATATATAAATTAAATAATATATTTTTAAAAATATAAGATTAATTAAGTAATTTATTTTATTAAAATATAAAAATTAAATGGTAATTTTATCAAATAAGTAGTATTCGACTAATCTTTTATGCGGGGACCACGTGCAAATCGGGTTAACGCTACGTTCAACATCATTTATTTAATCAATGAATCCACGATCGGTACACTATAGTCAAAGGAAGCAAACAACCGACATGGACTTCTGTGAAAAATAAATAGGAGCCGGCACTTGGCCGCCAAAGGAAACTGCCATTTCTTGCATTGAGCTGATGCAATTCTGATGGAATGGGTAATATTAATTATTGAATTTAAAAAATAATAATAAATTATGCTTTCATTAAATAGAAACTGAATACAAACTTATTTTAACAGAAAATATTAAATTAAGAAGTAATTTTTTTAATTTTGATTATTTTATTAAAATATAAAAATATATATATAATATAAACATATATTATTAATTTAATATTATAATTAATAGTATGTAAATTTAGAAATTATTAATAAAAATATAAAATAAATAAAAAAAATATAAAAAGAATTTCTTGATACCGTTGATCATGATGAATTCAACAATTTTATCCCAAAAGGCTTGAATTCTAAATTTAGAGACTCGATTCCAAGGGAATCTACAGCGTTTGGCTAGCAATAATACTACTGCAAATTAATTAAGTTTTCCAGCCTGTTCCAGCGGTTCAACCAGTGTTAATCCGGTACAGAGGTTGACTAGCCAGAACGACTGCAGATTGATAACCTCGAATTTTCAAAACTTCTATGGGTGGAGAACTCGTTACAGTTATAAATAAATCAATCTAATTAATTAGACTTTAATTATTTTAATTTTTTTTAATTGAAACTTAAATTTGGCATCTCATAAGTAAGTTTCACTCATTAGTTTAAACAATTCTATAGACTCTTCAGATCAACCAAATAGTTATAATTTGTCGATTTGATAAATCAAAATACATTAAATTATTTTTTCCTATCCAATTATAAATATGAATTTATTTAATTTAATAAAAAAAATTATTATTTAATCAATATATTTTACTTTCATTAATTTTTTATTAGTAAATAGATTTTAACGTTAGTCGAACTATTATTTAGCCTCTATATTTTAGTGAAACTAATTTATTGGTTATTATATTTTAAAAATATTTATATTTTAAAAAATATAATATTGTGAAAAATATCCTCTTAGATGAAAATAAAAATTTGGCTACATGGAAACTTAATCTAAATTTATATATTTTTTTAACTTGTTCAAGTATTTTTATTTAATTTCTCGAGTATTATTTTTGCGTTTTCTTATTAGAGAAACAAATTTTCCTAAGTTATTATATTAATTATATAAAAATATAGTAAAACTGATTAATTTTTTTATATAAATAATTTACATCATTATTTATTAAAAGATGAAAAACAGAGACAAAATGAAGGGAGAAGGGTATGAGTGTACGCGATAAAATATATGTGAGAAAAAAATAAAGGAGGATAAGAAAGAAATAAGGGAGAGAATGTCAAAACAGTTTAGATATATTCAAATAATCAAAGAACTAAATTATAGAGGCTAATTAATGTGTCTTTTAAAATATATAGATTAATTAATTATTTTATTAAAATAGAGAGACTAAATAATATTTTAATTAATTTTAAAATTTATTTACTAACTAAAAATTTACAAAGAAATTAAATAATTTAATAAAAATAAAATATATAAATTAAATAATATTTAAAAAAAAATAAAAGACTAATCAAGTAATTTATTTTATTAAAATATAAAAATTAAATAATAATTTAACTAAATGATCGAGATCAAATTTTTTTTAAAGACAAATAAATATATATACACAATTCAATTACAAGATACATATTGTAATAAAATTATCACAATGTTCAGATCATTGCTAATCGATGTGGATCTTGAGAGTCCAGCGGAGGAAGCACGTGCAGATCGGGTTAATATCACAACGTTCAACATCATTTATTTGTTCAATGAATCAACGATCGGTACAGTATAGTCAAAGGAAGCAGACAACCGATAGGGACTTCTATGAAAGATAAATAAGCGCCGGGACTTGGCCGCCAAAGGAAACTGCCATTTCTTGCATTGAACTGATGCCATTCTGATGGAATGGCTAATATTAATTATTGAATTTAAATAAAAAATAATAAATTGTGCTTTCATTAAATAGAAACTGAATACAAAAACTCCACTTATTTTGAGCACATTTTATAGCGTTTAGAATAAGTTAATTGAAGATATATTTCTAGTAAATAAGAAAATTAAGTTATTTTTAAAAAAAAAATATTAAAATAAAAAATAATTTTTTTAATTTTAATAATTTTATTAAAATATAAAAATATTTATATATGTATAATATAAATATATATTATTAATTTAAAATTATAATTAATAGTATACAAGTCTAAAAATTATTAAAAAAAATATAAAATAAATATAAAAAATACAAAAAGAAAAAGTAGAAGGGGCAACCACCAGTGGCCAACCTAAAAAGTCACGAAAGGGGGAGAGAAATGAGAGAGAGAATTTAAAAAGACAGCTAAAATGGATATTTATTAATTTTTTTTAATTAATTTTTATCATTGACTCTAAACATATTAGCTTTTTTTTTAAATAAATTTTGAAAAAAAATTTATTTAAATTTTCACAAAATTATACTTAATTTTTATTTTTTTAAAATAAGAAATTTTTTAAATAAAAAAATTGAATTTTTTAATTCTAAATATAAAGATTAATAAAAAAAATTTATTAAATTAAATTCTTGTAAAATTTTATATTCTAAATAAAGAAAGTATATACAAAATTGATGAATTTTGTTAAGTTTTTTTCTGAATTTTTTATTTTAATAAATTAAATTATTTATATAAAAAATTGATAAATTCAATCATGTATTATATGTTAAATTCAGCGTTTAAATAAAATAATTTAAAAGAAAATTAAAGATTCATTATTTTTTAATGCAAATTTGACTTTTCAAATGTATTTTATAATTATTATTTTTAATTTTACATGAAATATAAAATTTTATACAATTTATTAATATTTAATGAAAATTTCATTTGCAGAAATACTTTTTGGAATTAGCAAGAGTTTGTTTAACACTTCTCAGGTTTGACTTATATAGTGGAGGCGTTACTCTGATTACAATATCATAGTTGAAATGGTGAACCAATAAAGCATTGACACATGGCATGAGTACAGAGAAAAATTAAAAGAAAATGGATTCACTTGATTGACAACTTTAATAAAAAAAAAAAGGCTCTTTAAATTTAGAATAAGTTTTCTATTTTTATTTTTTAAAAACTGTTTACACTTTTTTTTCTTTAAAATTGTTTTTTAAGATTTTTTTTAAAATTTTATTGTGTTAGTATAGAATTAATAAAAATATTCATATATTTTTTTATATTTTAATAAAATAAATTTTATAAAATAGAAATAATATTGATTATAATCAAATTAACCAAAGAAATATAATATATTTTATATTATTAACTAATTAATTATTAATAAAAAATATTTTTAATCTTGTTATTTATAAAAATAATAAATATGATTATTATTAATAAAAGAATAATTTTAAATTTAATATTATTAATAAAATTATAAAAACAATAATTTGATTATTTCGGTGAAGGTAACGAAATCGATAACTAAAAATTAAAAATTTTTAAAATTGTTAACAAAAAATAAATCAAACCGAATTCACTCTTATCATAATAATAGAATTTCATCAGTTTGATTCGGTTATTCGGTATAACCGAATAATGCACCCCTTACTAATTGTATTTTTGTAGTGTGTTGACATAACATAAATATAACTCAACTTGAATTGCCACCCTTAGAGTGGACTCGTGAGCATAAAGCACTGCACTTGCAAGAAAAAAAGTAAAATACGAAAAAAAAAAAAAAAAACTGTTTAGCAGAATTTTTTTTTAAATTGTAAATAGAATTGATCTCAAACGTATTTTTAATGTTTGGTTTTCACCTTGTCTTTATGGCATAACACCAATTATCTTTGATTTTTGACAAAAATGATCCAGGTGATGGCGAAGACAATTCTACTCTAATTGCCCTATCTTCCTTACAAAATAAAATAGTTGACATTTTTGGGAATAAGAGTTAGATTCTTGCCAAACAACTTAAGCTAAGCTACCCTGTCTAGTCTCCAATAATCGATGTTTGTTTGCATATCTAGAAAGAAAGGAACAAAGCTACTTTCCAACATATGTCTATCGAAATATTAATGTTTACTTCGGAGAACTTCAACGCGAACCTTGACATCAGTTCTTCAAGAAAGAAATAGAGAGGAGCAATCAAAGCACTTGGTGAGATGGATTCCACCTCCATGTGATTCATTAAAATTTAATCGTCACATTGCTTCTGAAGGATGGTTTTTAATAGGCGGCAGCAACTATGAATTTTAGGAATTGATGCTGCCGTGAGTTTCTTTTAATTGGTTTTTGTGTTTTTATGCCTGTAACAAAGTGAAAGTGGGTGAAGTCGGTGGCCTATTGGCCAGCCACTGCAACACTTAAGTTAGAGTTTGATTAGAAGATTGTTTGAGAATAAAAGAGAGAATTTAGTAATGATTTCAATAGAGTAAACGTACCTAATTTATGTATTGTTCTGATATTTATAGACCAAAGGATAGAGAGCCGTTGAAGTTAATTTCAAGAGTCTCAGTATGCTCGATTGTCATCTTGAGATTCTCACCTATAAATATGCCTCCCTTGTTCTACCAATGCTTGATTAGTTATTCTTCTAGTCTGTTGGGCGAGCATCCGACCTCATCATTACTGGGATTTCTTCACCTATGCGTATATCCGATTTGAACCTGTCCGAGCCATATGCTCGGACTGGCTATCCGAGCCATATGATACTCAAACTGGCTATTCGAGCCGTCTAATACTCGGACCAGTCATCTTTTGGCTTTCATGACTTTTTGATTGCGTTGACTAGCACGCAAATTTTTTATCAAATACTGACTCTTTGACTTAGTTTGAAATAGGTTATATCAGAAATCATCTTGGTAATATGGTTATCCATATGGTTGATGGTGTTGCTTGGAAAGTCTTTGCCTCTTCCCTGTTGATTGGACCTATAGGCTTTTAAACTGGCGCGTTCCATGGGAGTCCTCTCCTATCTTAGAAACTGAATCAGTGATTATTTTTTCAGCTATCTAGTCTGATCAAAGTAACTTGAGATGGGATATTAAAGCTACTGTTCAAGCAATCAGAGGATTATCAAGATCTTTTGAGTCTATCTCCTTGTTAGCATAATTACAACAATTAGCATGATTATAGAGGATTTGTGTAGCATAATTACAACAATTATTATTCTTGTCTAAATTAGCTCATATTCTCATGTATAAATAGATGTAATATCTCTGTAAATCAGACACAGACAAATACACAATAATTTCCTTCATTACTTGTATTCTTTCTTCTAACATAGTATCAGAGCCGTAAAACTTTTATTTCTAGTTTCTGGGGTTTATCATCTCTCTCTACAACTTGTTCTGGTTCATTCTTTCATTCATGTTATTATACCATTTTTTTTTTCTCCTCATCTTGTTATCAATAGAGAAATATGATATTTCAAAACCTATTGCAACAGTTCTGACTGGTTCCAACTATAATCTTTGGGTTCAAGGAATGAAAAGTTTTTTGATAGGTCGTAAGCTTTGGCGTATTGTTACCGGAGATATCACTACGCCGACAAGAGATAACGATGAAAATGATGTAAAATTTGCTAATCGTCTTAAGGATTGGGATAGTAAAAATCATCAGATCATCACCTGGTTTCGCAATACCTCTGTCTTGTCCATCCACATCCAATTTGCTAATTATGACTCTGCAAAAGAAATCTGGGATTTTTTGGCTAATCGATATCAGACCACTGGACTTGCCCACTATTATCAGTTGTGGACTACTCTTCATAATCTGAAACAAGAAGCAGGTCAATTTGTGAATGATTTTCTTGCCCAGGTCCAACACATTTGGAATCAAATATCTCAGGCCAAAATTAGTGAAGATCATCTTCATCTCATTCAAGTTCTAATAGCTCTTCGATCAGAATATGAGGCCGTTCGAGCGTCCCTACTACATCGAAATCCACTCCCATCATTGGATACTGCTATTCAAGAGATTATTTTTGAAGAGACTCATCTCAGTTTGGATAAATCTCCTCAATTTGAAACTGCTCTTGCAACTACTAGATCCTCACATCAGAAATCTGGCAATCAACTTTATAAGAATTGTAATCAAATTGGTCATGCTTTTACATATTGTCCTACTACAGAATGCAAATATTGTCATGGTTACGGTCATATTCTTGAATATTGTCCCACACACCCTCCAAGACCAAAAGGAGAGCATAATTACAGCAATTAGCATGATTATAGGAGATTTGTATAGCATAATTACAGCAATTAGCATGATTATAGGAGATTTGTCTAGCATAATTACAGCAATTATTGTACTTGTCTAAATTAGCTCATATTTTTATGTATAAATAGATATAATATCTCTGTAAATCAGACACAGACAAATACACAATAATTTCCTTCATCACTTGTATTCTTTCTTCTAACACTCCTTCTCTTTGAAAAAGAGAGTAGCAAACAAAGCTACCGATTGCATTGCTAAGTTGTTGCTTAGGGGTAGCCTCCATAGTAATTGGCTTGTAATTCATCCTGCAGAACTCAGTTCTGCTTGGTATTTTGACGCCTTTCGGCCGTGTAATGCAATTCTTTTGCAGTTCAAAAAAATAAAAGTATTAGTATTTTTGTGTGGATGAGATTTATACATTGTGCTATTTGTGTTTGTCTATTTGAAATCTAAAGATAATCGTTGCAACCAGAAATGGAAATTAAAGAAAGGTGACGAACTCTTCATCACGAAATAGAACCTGCTTAGCCCAACAATCTGCAGCTGCAATTGATTCAATCAAAACATGACTGATTGAGACTTTAGGCAGTAAGCTCATGTTCTCCATAATACCATCGATGACTGAAGAAAGACGCCAAGGTGCCTTACCAAGATTTAAAACCCATAACACTGCTTTTTTGGAATCAGACTCAATAAAAATGGAGGATGCAGAGGCACAAACATCATTCATGGCAACTGACAGCTCCAAGGCAATACAACCTTTAGATTTAAAACAACCAACTAATAAGAAAGCATGAAATTTACAGATAATAGAATAATTTGCACCTTGAATTTGTTATCTTTGAATATATCACCCCAAAATTAACTTTGTAGATAAATATTCCATAAATTTTATTTTAAATATAATTAAATATTAAATCTGACTTAATTGAACACATATATATTTTTAGAATTTTAGTCAGATTTTATCAGGGACAAATTGCTGCTTTATCCTTTTCTATTCGGTCCAACATATTACACTTTGTAGGAACCGCTCGTAATGGCTCCAACTTGCGCATTGTAATGCCCAACCTGTCTCTCATATCCAAATCGGCTGGATTGATGTTACTTTCAAGTTCCCAATCAAATTGGTGAAGTATAGTCCCCAAAACAAGGTGAAGGACACGATGGCCTAGTGACACTCCTGCACACATTCTTCTTCCAGCCCCAAAGGGGATGAACTCATAATTTTGTCCTTTATAATCAACTTTGGACCCAATGAACCTTTCAGGGTTAAAACGCAAAGGGTTATCCCACACATCTGGGTCTCTTCCAATAGCCCAAGCATTCACAAGAACTTGTGTGTTTTTGGGAATATGATATCCCATGAATTTGGTGTCTTGTATCGCTCTTCGCGGGATTAGGAATGGAATTGGAGGGTGTAACCGAAGTGTTTACTTTATCACAGCCTGCAAGAATGGAAGATTGTCGATGTCGCTCTCTTCAACATTTCTGTTTGCTCCTATTACTGAAGCAAGTTCAGCTTTGGCCTTGGTCATTGACTCAGGGTTGCATATGAGCTCAGTCAATGCATATTCAATGGTGCTGCTGGTGGTTTCTGTACCTGCCATAAACATTTCCTGAACCAAATTTTTTTTTATTAGACAGTCCATGAGCCAAATCTTATTGTTACAATTTTTCTATTTTAAATCAATCTTCCAAATCAAACAACAAAATTGCATATTTAACTTCCATGAATCAAACATAACATTAGATAAAAATTCAAGGTAAAAGACAATTTAAATTGATAAAATCCAAAATAATTCAGATTAGAAAACTGAAAAACCATATATGGTGAAGTGTATATAGGGACTTACTAGTATAAAAATGTTGACATTTCGTTCGGAAATTTTATCAGGCTCGTCCTTCCCATTGCCTTCAAACTCAAGCAACACATCAAGAAAGTCCTTCCTCTTGTCTCCCACCATCTTCTTCTTCTCTTCAACTCTTTCCTTGACGAACTTAGAAGCAATATCCATAGCTTTCCCAAGATCCCTCTCCACCTTTCTCTTCAGTCCTTGAGGGTCTAGCCATTTCAACCATGGAAAATAATCTGCAACATTTACAAACCCAGAACTCTCCATTGTTCTCATTATTGCTCTGAAAAATTCTGACCCTTCCTTGGATCCTGGATCAACCATATCACGCGAAAACATGAGATTTCCTAGCAAATTAAGTGTCATTAAGAACACAAACCTCGCTACATGAATCCCGCGAGTCTTTTTCTCAACTTTGTGGGATTCCTCTTCAATCCATCGCACCATATCTTTCACGCATTTTCCTCGTATGGAAGCTGTTTCATTGATGCGTTTGTTTACCAGCATATCTACCGTGACTAGACGCCTCAAGACACGCCAGTACGAACCATAAGGGGCTAGAGCCAAGGAGCCTTGGTCGTAGCCATGGACACGCATGGTCTCTGTTTTGTTGCGTTCAGCGAATGAGAGATCGTGTTTCTTGAAGAACTCAGAAGCAGCCTTAGCTGAGAGGATGACCATTGTGTTTACAGCACCTAGCCTTAGACCTATAATGTCACCATATTTTTGTTTCAAGTCGGTTAAGGTCCTGTGTGGCATAGAACCAAGATCCAACAGGTTGCCAAGAATTGGCCATCTCGGTGGTCCTGGAGGGAACATGCGGTTTATGGTGGAGTTTCTACGGCCGATGTGGACGAGGAATAGAGCTGATAATGAAAGGAGGAAGAGGGAAATAAGAAAATTTGGAGTAAACTCCATTAGTATTACTAGAGTAGGTACTTCAGGGTTGGTTCTCGGCTTCTATTTATATCTCATCACATAATAATTATTGCATAGGTTTATTCAAAGTTTTTGGGCACGAAGAAACTGGAGCAAGATCCTATAATGGATGTAGCTTATGGAAGCAAGATTTACAATTTGTTTCATTTGATGCAGACAAAAGGCCGGCAATCACCGGATCATTTAGTGGGAATCTAATTAGATAGTTAGCTACAACCCATCAACTGCACGCAGTATTTAATTAATTAGTAGATTATGTTATATATTTTGGATGATAATATTTCTGATTTAAATAAGAAAAATTAATAATATTTAAATAAAATTTATTATGGGATTTATATACAGAGAGAGTTAATATATTTATTATTTTATTATATATATTTATTTTAATTAATCTAATAAAAATAACGTCATAAAATATACTTAATTTAAAAATTATTACATATATTTTATATAAAAATGATGTTATAATAATTATAAATTAAAAGGAAATTAACGCACAGCCAGCTAAGTTGTGCATCCAATGAACATATTTTGGGCCCTTGTTTTTCTCTCCAATTGTTTGGAATAACAATGTTTAATTAATATGTATTCTTTTTAATTATTAATTTTTTTATTAATTAGATTAAAATATATAATAGTAAATACGGTAAATAATGAAGGATAATTTAGTTAAATTTAATATTTCTTTTACATATTATATAGGTATATTGTTAAAATCATTAATTTGATATATTATGTAAATAATATTAAAATATAGCTTAGTTAAATTTTAATATGTAATTTAAGAAATTAAAATCTTTATTTAAAATTTATATATTAAATAGTAATATTTTACAATAAAAATACTTAGAATAAAATTCTTATCATAATAAATTTATTATATTAATGAAAAATAAAATTTGAAATATTAAAATTTTATAGTATAATAAATAAAAAAAATTTATATATTTTTATTAAGTAAAAGATTAAAAAATAGAAAATAATTATAAAATATTTATATTAATATAATTTTAATATGTTTTATATAATGACTTAACAATTATAATTTTGTATACACATAAAGAGGAATTTAAAACAGTTAAGGACAAGCTCTTTTGGCAACAAGGCATTATCGCACCACATGGCGGTGTCCCTTCTGTTGGGAACAAGTGATTAATGTGAAATTTTAAAGTTATTGGTTATATGTAGATTTGATATAGCTTGTACTTAATATAAGTTTAAATTTATATGGCAATAAATTTAATTATTAATAAATTAAATATTTACATTAAGATATATATAAAATTAATTAAAAAATATATATAAAATGTTTGAATTTATATGTAAAAATTTAATCTAATTGTAAAAATATTTTGTAACACTCATAGTTTTTAAATTAATTATTTTATGGATAAATATTAATATTTTATTTTATTTAAATTTTGAAAATTTTTTGAAATTTTTTGAATTTTAGAAATCGGGTTCGAGTTTTTCGAAAATGTGAAACTTTGATGATTTTTAAAAATCACTAAAAAAAAATTGTCAATTAGCTACAGAATTTGGCTAGGAAAATTAAATCCCTAGCTAAAATGACACTCTAGCTATAGATTTAGCTAGGAAATTTCTATTTTGTAGCTATTTTTTCAGATTGAAAAATTAGCCACATATTAGCTAGGAAATTCTGTAGTTAAAATTTAGCAAGAAAAGATCCCTAACTAAATCCATAGCTAACTATTTGATGGGAATGAAAATTGGCACCAAATTTTTTTTACGGGAATTTTTTAGATTAATCCTTAGCTAATTCATAGCAAATATATAGCTAGGAATTAATCCATAGCTACTTATGTAACACCCTAATTTTTGAAAAATACAATAAAATAAAATAATAATAATTATTGATATATTAAAAATTGAAAAGTGAATTTATAAAAATTTTGGAAGAAGCTTTAATGGAAAATTAGGAATAAATCTTGAAGGAATTAAGTTAAATAAATTATTTGTGGAGAAAATAATTTATATGAGAACGAGGTTTTAAAGGAAATGGGTTTATTTTTTAGTCAAATACTATATTGGTGCATACATATTATGTGAGATATGTTGGCAGAGAAATTAAAATTTTATAAATTTATTAAACTATTTATGAGAAATATATATATATATATATATATATATATATATATATATATATATATATATATATATATGATGGAATTGGGAATTGAGATGGAAAGAATAATATAACTAAAGAGGGGAAATTTCTTTTGGGTGATCTAAAATGGGTAATTTTAGAATTTTATTGTAAAGGTTTAAATCTGGTGTTCATTTCTAAAATGATCTTATCTCAATTACTACTAGATTAATACGCAAATACTTATTATTAATAATAAATAATATTATTGGTTAATTTTTATCCATTATACTACATTTACTTATTATACTAATTAAAGAAACAAGGAAAGCTATATATGGTGCTATAGAATAGTGAAAACCCAACAAAACCCACCACCATTGTACCGTTAGATGAAGATCTCTTGTTCGTGGATCTAAAAAAAGTAATATTATTAATTCAGTTACTTTTTTTTTAGATAATTATCAATTCTGTTACTAAAAAGAGTAAGTGAAATAATTAATTTTAATTAGTTTATATTTAAATTACAATTCTTAGTAATTACATTAGTATTTATTATGACTTATTAATAATAAATAATTTATAAAATATAATTTTTTTAATAATTAAATCAATAAAGGATGAGAATGAATGTAAAAACTTAAACTTGAATTTATCAAGTGAATTATATGACTCTAATTATAATTACCGAATCAAATCAAGCTAGACTTATATTAGTTAATTTAAACATACATTTTAGTAAAAAAAATTAATAATGATTATTACCTAACAATTTTTTTTATACACATTATTATTATTATTATTATTATTATTATTATTATTATTATTATTATTATAGAGTAAATATGAATGTGCATTTTTATTCTTATTAGATTTTGATTTTTAAATATATATATATAAACGCTTGAAATTATTCAATTCGATTCACCACTCTTTACGTTTGATTTTTACAAATTAAATATCTCATATACCTTTAAAATATGAAAAACAGAAGGAAATATGATTGCAATGCCATTTCACTATTTCTACTTCCCATGGTAGCCCACATTGGGAGGCTGTAGGCCG